>NC_092874.1:14668581-14968581 GCF_028372415.1 Notamacropus eugenii
TGGACATTAGTAGGCAGAACTGGAGGGTGATGGGGATGTACATTACAGGAAGGCAAGCCAGGCCAAATGTTATCCTGTAAACAGTAATGGTGGCAAGGAAGGGGAGAAAATGTGGAATTTGTTCTGCCTGGGTCAAGAGAACAGAGCAAGGATCAGTCCATGTGGGAGGCCTCTAGGCTGGGGATGCTGCCCCCACCTCTGTTTCTCTGTCACTGTGGTACTGAAAGTAGTCAGTAATGCCATACCCTTGCTAGTGCACTACCTGCGCATGATATGCACAACCTTGGGGGATATAGGGGTGCCCTGTCCTTTGGGTTCACCCATGCTCTCCAGCCCAGAAAGAACCTTTCCCATAGCCGAGATGGAGGAAGAAGTCTGGGCTATTTTGGTCTTTGTCTTGACCAATGTAGAACAGGAGGTGACCACATCAGTGTCCACTTCTAAAGAGTTTGGTTCTGCAGCTCAGGTCAAGAAGAGACCTTAGAGGTCTCTTCTTAGAGGTCAGAGAGTCCAATTCTCCCATTTTACAGAAAAAGAAACTGAGACCCAATTGGTGGCAGAGACAGGATTTGAGCCCAGATCCACTTGACTCCAAATCCCACTGGATCTCCATTTCCATTGTGTCTTCAGAAAAGGAACATGAGGGTGATTTGAAGAATGGAGCCGAGAGGACAGAGACCCTGAAAATCTCCTTCCAATTCTGATCCCAGAGTTACAGGGCCCTAGATTCAAAGCTGGATGATACCAAGAGATCAATCTAGTTCAGCGCCCTTCATTTTACAGATGAGGAAACCGAGGCAAGGGAAATAAAGGCCACGCTCAAAGTTACACAAGTGAGTAAGCATGCAAGGTAGGGATTTGAACCCATACCCTTTGACTCCAGAACCGATGCTCTGTGATTCTATCAATGTGCCTCCTCAAATGTGGTGCCCAGAACTGAATACAACACTCCACATGAGGACTCCCAGAGCAGAGCACCCCAGGACTATCCTCTCCCCAATCCTAGACACTCTGGCTCCAATGATCCCTTGTTCCCATCCCAGAGTTGGCCTGTTGCCACGTTGACTCCCTCAGGAAAGCGGCAAGATGAGACCCGGCCCAGGGCAATCCTTGTCTCTTTGTACAAATCCCATCCGCATTCTCCAAGTGCAGAACTCTGACCTTGGGTCCTGGGCCAGGTGAGCAAGTACGCACAAATTCACGCTATGAAACTCCATTGAAAGTAGCTTTCTATCTGCTTTCCTTGATCAATCAGGACATCTTGGCCATGGCCAAAGGATTCATCTCCAAGATGCTGACCAACTGGCAATGCATCTCTCAGTACAGACTAAGGCAAGGAGAGAACTGCCAGCCTGGTGCCAGGACCAGACACCAAACCCCTCCTGCTGGCAGGGAGAGACCTTCAACCTCAGAGCTGGGCTTTTTGGAGCAACAAGACATCCGGCTGGTTTTTCCTCATCCTTTTTGGGGAGGGGTGTCCTCAGATGACCTTGAATGTTTGGTTTCCAATGACTGATCTGGCTTTGCAGCTGGGTTGGACAGCCTGAGCTGACCCACTCCAAGCTACCTTCCCATACTGCCCTCTTAGAATGAATGAGTTTATCAGAAGTCCCAGAGAAGAACAGGCCATTGTTCCTAGGACTCTTCTATAGCCAGCACCTGAAAAAGGAAACTGTTTTCAGCTCAGGGGCACCTTGGCAAGGATGGAGTTAGAGCTGGGGAGAAGGAAGATATCCTGGATCCATCAGCTGCTCTCATCATTGAGGACCATTGTGGCCCATTGGAGAGAGACTGAACCTGGAATCTAGCAACCTTGTGTGCAAATCCCTACCTAGCTGTGTGACCCTGGGCCAAGACATTTTTCCTCTGTCAGCCTCAATTGCCTTAAAATGGAGACAGAGAGTCAATAAGATGTTGGTTCAAGTCTGATATATTGACTGTGTGACCCTCCACAAATCACTTGATCTCCCAGGGCCCTCCAGACAACTCTCTAAGGTGATAAGATGCAGATCAGGGGTGAAGGGAGTTTCCACACTGGGAATCTGCTAAACCAATAAAGGTACCCTACCCCAACCCTGAATGGTTATTGGGAAGAGCACTGCATGTGGAATCAAAGGACATGAGCTGAGATTCGTCTCTGCCCTTTGTTATCTGAGTGACTCTGGACACCATCTAACTAATAACCTCTTGAGACCTCAGTTTCTCTCTCTGTAAAATGGACTCACTCAGGTGGTCTCTAGGGCACCTTCTAAGATCCAATAAACACTCCTAGGATGCCTACAGACCCTGCTTCTGACATTTACTACCTCTGTGGAATCTGAGCATGTCTCAATCTCCCTGGGCCTCAGTTTACTCATTTGTAAAACAGAGGGCCTGGACAAGCTTGCCTTGGGGGGGGTCTCTAACCACATCTGTATCTAGGATCCTTTCTGTCACATGTTCCCATTTGTTGAACCAAGGTGCAGGCTGTGACCTTTCTCTCTTTCAACAATCTGGGCCAATGTTTTAATATGTGTAGACATTTTTGCACACTGATCCTGCCATCCGAGCCAGCTAGCCTGATCAACTTTGAGGCACCTCCAAATTCCATAAGCATGCCACCCTTGAATATCCTGAAATTACTGAAGCAAACTGACCTCCACTTTCCCCTAGGGTGGGTCCTGCAATAAGGTATTTTCCCCTCTCCCTGCCTCTTGCCTGCCTTAATGATGAGTTTCTCTTTGTCCTGCACATTAGAATGCTTGTACCCTGGGTACCCTGAGCACTGTCAGTCCCAGGAGAGAAGAAGTTGACTGCTAGAGGCCCGGAGGGCCCTCACAGCCCACGCTCATCCGGGCAGCTGGCCTCCACTCTGATCCCCCAGAAGGGTGGCAGAGGGCCAGGGGAAGCACCTGCCTCTCCTTGGGGCCTGTGGGAGGCCAGGCCCCGCTTCCTTGTCTCTGGCTGGCTCCAGCATCTGCTTGCCAGACTCCATGGCCAACTCCAGGGAAAAGAGGAAGACACTGCCCAGAAACTATCCTTCCTCACTGGGTACACAAAGTTTCAGCCCTCACATGTCAGGCCCCTGAGAACATACCTGCCCTTTGGGGGGGCCCTGCAGTGGATCAAGCTGAAGGGGTGGGAATGGATGGATCAGTTTGCCACTCAACACGTCTACATCAATAAATGTAGTGTCTCCCATGTACCAGGCACTGTGCTGGGTCTGAGGGCTACAAAGTCAAACAAAGTCACACTCCCTGTCCTCAGGAAGCTTCTCTTCTACTTGGGAGGAATGTTGTGGCCAGGACCAAGTTGGCCAGGAAGCTGGTCTTAGAAGGTTAGCTTTCTGAAACTGGGGGCTGTTTTAGCTTTTCTTTGTCCCCCTAGGGCTTAGCTCAGAGTAAGGGATAGGTAGTAAATACATGATAACATGCCACAACACAAAGGAGCACTGGGCTTGGCGTCAGAGACCCTGGGTTCAAATCTCATCTCAGACCTTTATTGGGTATATGTGAGAGACCCTGGCCATGCCACCTAATCTCTCAGACTCAGTTTCTTAATTTGTAAAATGAGTATATTGGGTTTGATGCCTTGTAAGATGCCTGCTTCTTCCAAATCTATGATCCTAACAAATGCTTTTTGATTAATTAATTAAGTAAGGAAAAAAGGGTGGAGAGCTGAGGGTCTGACTGCTCCAAGCCTCCTCATTGGATGCCTTAGGGAAGCTGGAAAAGCCACTGATAATACAAATCTTCTTTCCTCCACCCATGTCAGAAGATTGGCAAACCAAGCTGCTTTCAAGAGTCACTTAATTAGCATTTCATTACTGTTTCTGCTTTTAGGGCAAGAACTGAGAACATCACTCATGAACAAATTTAATAAAACCAGAACAAATCCTAGCAGAAGCTCTTATAAAAACTGAATTCTGTTCTGAATAATAGCAGCTAGTGTTTGTGGAGCTCCTCACAGTGTGTCCAGGACTGTCCAAATATTAAATCCTTTTATCCTCACAGCAACCCTGAGAGATAGTGTTGTAATTATTCCCATTTTACAGATGGGGAAACAAAGCAAGACAGAAGTTGTGACTTTGCCCAGGCACACACAGGTAGCAAATATCTGAGGTTGGATTTGAACCATGCTCTTCTTACCTCCAGGTACTCTCTAACTAGCTAGCTGGCTACAAAACCACCTTCAAAAGGTTAAAGTCCTCTGCCCAGAAGGCCAAATGAGCCACGTTATTCTCTTTGAAATTAACCTCTCTGACTTGTGTAAGCATGTGGACATTTCAATGATTAATTCTGATCATATTGAAAGGGGCGCAGAGCCCCTGAGAGGCTACCAGGCACTGAGGGGAACCCTGGGACTCTGCCTTGTACTTAGAAAGGCTGGCACCTTCCTCCAAAGAGTGATTTTCGAGGAGGAACCCTTAGATCCAGAAGGCTGGCTAATACCGAATGTGGGAAATGGAGGCTGGGTCTGGTCTGGTCAGACTGTCGGTGACTTCTGATCTTTTAGATGTAATGACTTTCCGGTGGCACGGGGCTGAAAATGACCACAAGTGAAAGGGAGTGGTCATCACTTGCCTGCTACAGGGTCCTACAGACCTCAAGGACAGCCCATTGCATACTGGGGTAGTCCTTCCTGAGAGGGACTATGTCCTTTACATCCAGTCTTAAATGCTTCCAGTTCTGCCCTGGGGGGGTCAGAGAACAAGCCCAACCCTTTGGGTCCCTGAAGGCCGCTCTCCTGAACTTGGGTGGAATATCCCCAGTGCCTTCAAGGGGTCCTTAGATGTCAGGATTTGGAAGCCCTCCACTGTCCCATCTGCCCTTGTCAGGCCAGCATCTGACTGATCCATGGACTTACCAGAAGGTGACGTCCATAGCCAAGCAGAATCTCCAGAGGCAGCTCGCCAGGGTAGAGGACAGTGAGATTCTATTGCGTTTATATGATTTCACTGGTACTCGCAGGGAGGAATTACCTTTATCAAAGGCATGTTAACGCCTGTTCTTCCTTTCATAGTCTCAAGGGTCCAGGAAGCCAAGCAGTTATGCATCAGAACTGTCCCAGGATGTTTCTGGATGCTTGGTCTCTCCACAGGGAGCCCCAGTTTCTAATAGATTTGCTGACTTGTCATCTCATGATCTTGACTCATGTCAAACCCGTAGTCCACTGAAAGCTTTCAGATCCTTTTCAGATTATTTGCCATCTAATCGTGCCTTACCCACCCTGACCTCGTCCTTCCTGTATATGATTTTATTATAACTCTCTACCACTTTCTCTAATGGGAAACTCTCCACCCTTTGATATAGAACAACCTGGTGCTTAACCACAGATGACTCGAGAGGGAAACGCTCTGGGAGAATGTCCCATAGGCAGATAGACAGGTCTCAGAGAAAGAAAATACTTCAGTCCTAGGGAATGCTTGCTCTGCCTTTTGTGGAAGAACATCACTTATCTTTTCAATGGCTCCATTTCTCCAGCTAGAAATGGGAATGGTGATGCAGCATGAATGGGCCCCCTCGGGAGGGGAGCCTGGGGGGGTTTCTTTGGGGGGATCCTTAGAGTTTTATGTCTGTTTTTCCATGAAGACAGCTGGTCACAAGGCCAGGAACATTGCTCAGGATACTGTGCCTTAGAATAATCACAGTAATGTTTGTATAAAGGCAATGAGGTAAGCGGGGCTTCTGGAAACGTCTGAGCCCTGGGCTAGGAAGGCAAACAAGCAGTTTGAGGCCAGCTGGACCCCCTAAAATAGCTCCCTCCCCTCCCCCATCCTTCTGCCTCCCTGATTCTCCAACTCAGTGCCTTCGGAAGTGGCTGGAAATATTTATGGCTTTAAATTGGTCATGGAAAGATTTCAGGGGAAGATTGTCTTCCAGAAGACTTATTCCCAAGGGAAACTTTCTACTTAAAAACCAAGTATCGTTTATCTCAGAGTCTGGGGAAGGAACCCTTTCCCAAATTCCTGTGTTCATTAAGAATCTGAATCTGTTGGAAGGGACCTCAGCATCCGTTTAATCTAAAAGACACCTGAAAATAGAAGCTGTCACTATGATAACCCAAACAAATGGTGATTCAGTCTCTACTTGAAGGCCTTCAGGGATGGGGAATTCACTCCCTCCCCAGAGAGCACCTTCTGTGCTAAGGACACACTAACTGTAATGAAGTGAGGAGCCTAACTTAGCCTCTTTTTACCCTTTTCACTTCTACCCATTATCCAGACTTCAGTATATGGGGGAGGGGTAGAGGACAGAAGAGGATCTATTCCAGACAATGGCTTGACCAAAGAATGGACATGGGACAGGATAGGACAAGTATGGAATGTGGCTAATTGGTCAGTTAGGCTGAAATACTCTACCGAGAGAGAAGCAGGGGTCACACTTTGGCCAGCTTACAGTGCCAGGCCACAAAGTCCAGATGTCATTCTCGAGGCAATAAGGAGCTATGGAAGATTTGGGGGTTGTTTTTCCTCATTTCCTTATTTTTTTATCCTGAACTTAACAAATTCCAACTACAGTGGACATTTCCAAATATACAAGAGGAAAAGGAAAAGAGGGTCATACACAAAACTGGAAATCTCCCTCAGGTACTATGGGGTCTTCATTTTAAGTAGATAAGAAAGCCAATGTGTAATTTTCACACTTTCAAAGTTCTTCTGCTCCTCTGTGCTTCCTCCTGGCCTATTAAAAATGACCCTCTTTCCTTGCTTTTTTGGTATTCCTGTCACCAGTCCCCCCTCTCTCCTAACGGCACCCCCCCAAAAAAGATTTAAAAAAAAGAAAGAAAAGCAAACCTCTTTGTAACAAATATGCTTAGTCAAGCCAAACAAACCCATGTTGGCTGTGTCCAAAGTCTTATGTCTTGATACCTATCACACACACACACACACACACACACACAGACATATATGAAGGAGTAAATAAATCAGTAAGGAAGTAGATAAAAGAATGAAAGACTAGAATAAAATAAAAACCAAATTGTCTTTATATATATGTATATATGAATGAATGAATAAGCAAGTAGGTAAATGTCAATAAGTAAATAAAAGAATGACTGAAAAGAATAAGAAATTGTCTCAATACATATATGAATTAACAAATCAGTTAATAAATGAAAGAATGACCATAGAATGGAATAGATGGAAAAACAAAACAATAGAGCTCATTCTGCCTGTGACAGAACATGGGCCTTGTGTCCTCCTCAGTCCTCTCAGAAAGAACTGAGGACAAACTTAGACTCTCGCTTGGTCCTTGCACTGATCTGAGTTCTTGAGCCTCCGAAGTTGGCTTAACAACGTTCCTGTTATCGGATAAACTTTTCTCCTGATTCTCCCTTTACTCAGCAGTGGTTCATACAAAATTTCCCAGTCCCCCCCTTCAAAAAGAGACCTGTCTCTTTCTTCATTTCTCATGGGGCAATAACATTCCAAATGTCCTGTTACATTCGTGCACCCCCTCTTTGTTCTGCCATTCCCCAGTCGATGAGTACCCCTTTAGTTTCCAGTTGTTTCAATGTTTTTTTAATATACCCGAGTCCTTTTCCTCTTTCTCTGGGGTATAGGCAAGGAAGGGTTTTGAGTAAAGACCAAACACAATGAGAGGATTGTGTGAGGAGGCTGAGTTGGGCAGGGGTAAGAACAATTTTTTGGAGAAGGAAGAGACAGGAGTAGGAAGAGAAGGCAGGGACAGCAGTTAGGAGAAGATTGTTGTAAGAGTTGAGGTCAAAAGATTTTGGGCTTGGACTAGGATTGTTTCTGTCAGGAGTGGAGGAGATCAGTGTCAAAGACAGGAGCTACAGAACTTAGAGTCTCTGAGTTGGAAGGGACCTCAGAGGCCATTGAATCCTACTCATGGCTAAAGGAAGTCTCCACCATGTCACCTCCAACAAGAGGCTGTCTAGCCTTTCTTTGGATCCTTCCACCAAGGGGCAGTGCATTCCCTCCCAGAGGAGCCCATCCTCTGATGGCCCCCTCTGAAGGTTACTTTGGATGTGGGGCAGGGAGAGAAAAGAGCCAAAACTGACCTGGACATCTGAGTGCCCTCTCTGTTACTTCCTACCTGAGTGACTTTGTCCAAGGTGCTTCCCCTCTATGGGTCAAGTCTAGTCAAGTGACCAAGCATTGATGAAGCGCTTCCTGTATGCCAAGCACAGTGCTAAGCTGAGAATATAAATATAAGCAGAACAAAACACAGTACCTGCTCTCAAGGAACTCACATTCTAATGGGGAAAGACAACCCACAAAAGGGAATGGAAAGTAGAAGAAGATATCCAGTCCAGCAGGATGATTGAGGAAGTCCTGGAAGAGACTAAGACACGACTGGCCAGAGCATCCTTCTTAAAATGGAAGTTCTGGGAGGAACCAGCCCATCAGGCAGAGAGGCCACAGGGGACATGGTGACTCCTAATGGGAGAAATCAG
Organism: Notamacropus eugenii; assembly: GCF_028372415.1. Classification (NCBI taxonomy): domain Eukaryota; kingdom Metazoa; phylum Chordata; class Mammalia; order Diprotodontia; family Macropodidae; genus Notamacropus; species Notamacropus eugenii. Next base: position 14,676,982 of record NC_092874.1, read on the forward strand.
GATGGAGCAAGCCTCCAGGATGAAGAGGTTCCTATGGCTTGGGAGACAATCAGGCCTCAGTTTCTCCTCTGAAAATTTTTCAAGAAGTTAACTAGCATTTATTAAGCACTTATTTGTGCCAGGGGCTTTGTTCCCTCAAAGAGCTCACAGCCTGACGGGGTGGTCACCAGGGTCTACTCCAGGACTTAAACAATCACATACGTGGGAAAAGAGCAGGGACAAAGGTCACCAGGAGAGTCTTTGAAGGAAAAACCCTAATTCCATGAATACTGGAGAAAGTTACCCCATCTTCTACAGGATGGTAACGCTCCATCTGCCTGGCTTGGGATTCCAGCCACCCTCCAGATGTGCCCCTTGACAGGCCCCAGCAGCCGGCAAAGCTCAAGGCAAATCCCACCTCTTTTTACATCAGGTTTTCCTCACCAGACAACCTCCTCACTTCTCACTAGTGCAAGGACACATCACATTTTCCAGACAAATAGAAGTAAGTGGGATGTGCTGGCTTGGATCAGAGTGTGGAGGACTTGCAGACTCCTGGGAAAGTTGTGAACCTCGTAAACCTGAGGCTTATAATGAGAGTGCCAGGGCAACCACAGGGCCCCGCCTCCTCAGTCTAATGATATGGTATTAGACAAAGAAAGCAGATGAGGTTAGGAAGCATTGTAATTACTGGGATTGGTCGGCACTAAGATCCGTGTGCTCTGTGTGGCTGTGGCTTTCCCTAGCGGGGCCCCACAGCATCCCAGGGAGAGCCTGGCCACCCTCCATCCAAACCAAATGTCTGGACCTGAAGATAGTGGACCTGGGTTGGATTTCCAGCTCTTGTGGGTCCCAGAACGAATCCTAGGCCCTCTCGGGGCTTCAGTATCCTCCTCTACAAAATGGCGGGATTGGACTAGAAGGCCCATAAGCCCAGCTCTAAGTCCCATGATCCCAAGATCTCTGGACAAATTTGTTTTTTCATTTTCTTTTTTCTGAACTTAAAAAACATCCAATACAATGAATGTTTCCACATGCATTATAGAATAGACCCAGAGGACCCGCCATGGAACAGAATGTCTCCATTCTGCAAAGAGCTTGCTTTCTTTTTATGTGTCTAAGAAATTCAACATGCTACGTTCCCAGCTGCCCTGCTCATCCGTGATTCCTCTGGGCCTGCCTTTGGTCCTCTTCTCATTTGGGGAGGGGAGCCCTATCCCATCCGACCTCCCCGCAACTGAAAAGACCAACAAAGGCCTCTCAGTCTATGCATGGAGAGCCCAGACAAATTGCTGCAGGAAGCTCTTCCTCCCTTCCCACGGAAATGAGGTGAATGCCATCCACAGAGACCTGAGAGAAGCCCAATTCTTCCAAAAATCAAACCGCCTTAACAAAGCAAGCTCAATTCAATTCATGAAGCATTTATTAACCACTTGTAATAGGCAAGAGGAGAGCTAGTTTGTGAGGCCCACAGAGGCCCTGCCATGGCCTCTGGGCTGAGGACTCGCCTTTGACACATTCTGTCTTTGTGACCCTAAGCAAGTCACCCAGTGTATTCAACCACTCCTGCAGTTATAGATTTCCAATGAGTGAATGGCCTGCTTTGGTAGGAGGTGCTTCCTTACTGGGAATTCCTTTTTTTGTGGAATCACTTTTATTCACTTCTGACTCTTTGTGATCCTGTTTGGGGTTTTCTTGACAGAGATACTGGAGTGGTTTGCCATTTCCTTCTCCAGCTCATTTCACAGATGAGGAAACTGAGGCAAACAGGATTAAATGGCTTACCCAGGGTCACACAGCTGCTAAGCATCTGAGGTCAAATTTGAACGCAGGCTTTCCAGACTCCCGGCCTGGCTGGTGCTCTATCCACTGCACTAGCTGACCTTGGGGGTTTCCTTTCACCAGTGGGATCAAAGGCCATGATTTTTTTTTTAATGTACAAGACAATGTTTGGGGTGTTTGGGATACAAAGGAAAAATGAAGCAGTCTTTGATCTTGAGAATCTTCCATTCTACTAAGAGAAAGCAACACATCTAATCAAAGTAAATGCAAAGGTCATGGGTCATTCATTTCTGGGAAACACTAACAAGGGGGAGGGGGTAGAGTCAGGGAAAATGTCCTGTAGGAGGTGGCCCCAAGCTGAGCCCTGAGGGAGACTAGGGATGCAAAGAAAAAGGGTGACTTGGGGAAGGGGTGACTTCACCTCCCTCTACACCAGTGAGGAATGTGGAACACCCTCCAACATTAGCTAAATTGAAGCTGCCCAGAGCCGCGGCCAAATCTGCCTGTTGACTCGCACTTTGGGAAGGTTCTAGGCCAGAGACATCAGAGATGCTCATTGCATTCGAGACCTGAGATTTGCTCCACATTTGGCTGGAGTCAAGGGGGAGTGGAAGGAAGGAAGCGATAAATCGCCATTTGCTTCAACAATGTGTGCACATATTTTGACCATGCTCCATATTTCCATTGGCCTGAGAGCCTGGGACTCAGGTTTGGATGGTATGGACTATTTAATCTGGTCTTGACTAACTGTATTTTTCTTTTGCAGCTAGTAGAAGCCAAAGGGGAAATGAGGGTCTGGGAGAAGGAGAGGCCTCTGCTTTCCCCTCCACCAAAGGAAAGGGTTAGTTAGCCCAGACTCTCTCTTCTGGCCCTTTCCAACTCTAAGCTTCCATCACTCCAGGCTCCCTTCTTTTGCAGTCATCTGACAACTATCTACTGACATTTGCTCTTGATCGAGACCTTTCAGTTCCTAGCTTCACGTCATTAGCATCGTTTCATCCACTGTGATTCTGCTAACAAGCAGGGTGCCCAATGCCTTTTGTCATTGGTAGGAGCCCCCAGAGGGCTGCTTGCTCTGAGCTGTTTAGAGGTCACCTGGTCCAGCCTTTCATTATACAGATAAGGGGACAGGCCTTGGGCAGGGGAAGGGACTGGCTGAAAGGAGGGGAAGCCTGCTCATCTGTGTCTCTACACAGCACCAAACCCCAACAGTGACTGCTATACATTAGCCACCCATGTAGAAAAACATAAATCCTTATTAAAGTAGCTAAACATAGCCTATATTCATAAGAAGTGTTTTTGAAAGACAGAAATAAGCAGATGCAGTTTGGTGCCTTGTTCCTTGATCTCTAACCACTGGATTCCGAAGCCTTTCCCACCTTCTACTTTATAGCCCATAGCTGTTGCAACCCTGTCAGATCACAGCAGACCCCTCGGACTTGGATCCTTTTAGAAGAGGTCCCCAGAATCCTGCTTCCTTAATTTCTCTTTAAGTTTCAATTTCATTTAAATATGATACTTTTCTTCCCGACTCCTTAAGCTTATAAATGCTAGAGGAGACAAAACCAGCTTCAACAATAAAGAGGCTTTTAAACAATAAATTTGTGCTAGGGTTTTCAGGGATTCCTTCTGATTTGGGGGTGATGTGGAGAGTCATTTCAATGGTGCAGATTGCCAGCTCTCCACTGTCTTTCATCCTGGATGATTGTTATTCAGATCCCACCAGAGGCATCACCCCAACATTTTGGGAGCCACCATTTTGAGGATGCCCATGGGCACACAGATCATCCATTGGTTAGTCCTCTCTCTTGCTGTGTGAGCCTATCTGTGATGGGCTCTTCTTGATCCCCTCCTGGCTCTGCACTGCATCCCAAATGTACCATGTACACACTTCTCCACCCCTCTCTGAGTAAGAAGCAGTTTGCATTATGACATTGGCAACCCAGAAATTTGGTTGTAGCTCTGTACCTGACAGTGTGTAAGCTATTAATGGCCCACCTAATCTTGGGTTTGGGTTGTGACTCAAGGAGTAGCCTCCATAGGCCTGATCTGCCACTGCTCCAAATGGGGTCATCTTCTTCCTAACTGTCTGGCTTCACCGCAACCAAACCCTGGCCTCCCATTCATCCCCTCTGCCTTTCTGCCCCCTCAGGCTGCCAGCAGGGCCAGCACATTCCCTCAGTTAACTGGTTTCCATTCACCCAGTCACCAGAGGCTTTTACAGCTCATTGTTTGGGTAGACTCAGGTTTCTTGTTCCAAACCACTGGATGATACTGTCCCACTTTCCACAGTAGAAGACTGTTCTTCATTGGGAATGACACCAGCTTCATGCTCCGTGTACCATTTTCTGGGTCTGGCCATCCAGGACGCCATACTGCACCACCAGCCAAAAGAGCCAGTTCAGCAAACACAGGCCAATTCAAGGGCCAGTTTTCATTGGATCTTTTTGGTTTTTTATCAGAAGATTATAGATGTAGAACTGGAGGAAAGAGTAAAGACTTTCTAGTTCACCCCTTCATTTTACATTTCAAATAACTGAGGCCCAAAGAAATCAAGTAACTTATCCAAGGTCACACAGTTAATAAGTGACGTAGGCAGGGTTTGGTTTAAACTCAGGTCCCTCAATTTTAAATCCATCACACTTTCCATTACATTCAGATCAGTGATTCCATCACGCTAGAAAAGAGATAAGGAGGCAGAGAGACAGACAGACAGACAGACAGATGGAGACAGAGAGAGAGAGAGAGAAACTACCAGTGTGAAAACTCCCTCCACCAGTGCTGTTCTGCCATGTAGAGAGACAAAGAAAAGCTTTGTCCACAGTCACACAAGCTAATGTGTAACAGGGGCAGGATTTGAACCCAGGCCTTCCTAACTCCAGTGCTACCCTTCTTCCCATTATCCTTTCCTGCCTCTCCCTTTGAGGTTATAATCATGATCACCATACTTATTAGGGGTAATTTCTTAGAGTGGTTTGAGGTCACCTTGGAGGCCGAAGGGAGTTACAAGCCTTGTCTCAGACATCTTCTGTGTGAACTGAACAAGTCACAACCTCTCAATGCCTTAGAGACTAGGCATCTCACACCAGAAATTCCCTAAACTGATACAGTCCCAGGACTGACCCCTTGTCTGTCCCTCCTCCCCCATATTATTATTTAAAATACCTAAGAAGAAAATGAGTTCTTACAGATTCTTTCTTGAGAATCTGCTGGAGTCTTTCTGGAAATAGAGAAAAACCCATAATGTATTTGTGTATTTTTCTTTCCTCTGCTAACCCACAAGCTGGTGGTGTTCGTTATCGACTTGGAAAGACATTAGAATAAATTAGTATTTAAATATTTAAATTTAGAACAATGAGGAGGGGGTACCACTATGAAGATTTATCATGTACGATGGGGAGGCCAGGCAGGACGCCCTGACTTACAAAGCCCCTTAGAGTGAGTTTGGGAGCCTCAGTCTCGGCTCATTAACTTCTCTCCACCTCCACTTCCCATCTTGCCTGCTCATTGTCTGATGAATTCTCGGGATGCAGGGATGCACGCACCATTGAATTGTTCTCCACATCCACTGGCAACCTTTAGCACCAACAGCCAAGGAGCCAAGCTGGAAAATAATTTTAAGATTCTGAGAAAAGGGGAAAGAGATTTCCAGCCAGGTAGAAAGGGAACCCAGATGTGGAAGAGGGGAAGCGGAGAAGGGTCCCAGGCCAGTGCTGCTGCACGGCTGCTCGGAACCATGAATTGAAGGTCAAAGTCAGGAAGCCCTGGATCCAAATTCTGCCTTGGACGTTTCAGAAGCCGCGTGACTCCGGGGGATCGTAACTTCTCTCAGCCTCAGTTTCCTCATTTGTAAAATGGGGATCCTAATAGCACCTACCTCCAGGCTTGTGAGGATCAAACGAGATAAATCACGTGCCTTGTACAACTTAACTGAAAGCTATTATTAATCATGATTGTTCTTATTCTGAACTTGAGGGAGCCCAGCCCGTTGGGGCCAAGCTAATGGTTCTAAGACTAAAAAGGAAAGGTAATTATAGGTTGTGCCGGGCGGTGAAGCCCCCACACCTGCCATCTCGAAGCCCCCACGTAGCTGAATGATTTACACTATCCCAGTCAAACTAGCTCAGAGGCGAACCTGGCCCAGACTTGTCCCACTTAGCAAATTTTATTTCAAAAAAAGCAACAGTTTCTCTTCAGCAGGAAGAACTGAAGAAATCATGTGGGGTGAACAAAGCAGGGGGATGCCCAAGGACTCTACAGAAGGGAAAAAACCAGCGCAGTCTGCAGATCCCTAAAAGTAACCTTCCCTAGGGAGCCACACCCAGACTCCCCTCCCCACACAGCCCCACCCAGGACCTTGGACTCCACCTGGCTGGCTTGAGCTGGGGGCCTGTTAGGGCTGGCCTGAGGCCCGGGCAATCTCGGGTCCACAGCCTGGGCCGATGGATGGGCCCCCATGCTAAGGTAGTGGGGTAAGGCCCTGTCTGCAGTGATGTGCTAAGACCCCACATTGATTGTGGTGATTTTAAGGTTTGCAGAGCACCTTCCATATGTTACCACATATTCCCTGATCCCCACCCTCAGCTCTTAGCCCTGCCTCCCTCCTGGGATTCTTTAGTCATGTCTGCACCAGCTCTATCCCTTTCCCAAGAGAAGGTAAGCACCTTGAAGGCAGGCTTCTGCCTTCTGCCTCTGTTTGAGGTTTCATTCTTTATCTCTTCATACCCACCACCTTTCACACAGTAGGCATTTAATAAAATGCTCATTGGATTGGGTCCCAGGAGAGTGACATATTAAGGTTTTGTCAGTCATTAATACTCTAGTTTGAATTATTTGATAAGAACAGATCCACAACTGGAGGAGACCTCAGTAGTCAGCTGGCTCAAACCTTCCATAGGAAAGATGAGGAAATGGGTTCCAAGATGGCAAATGAATTGTCCAAGGTCACACAGGAGAGCGAGGCTTTCAACTCAAGTTCTATGACAAGTTCAAGGCTTGAAAAGTCTGGGAGGACGGAGGCAAAGACAAGGACCCAGAGAAATGTGGCTGCAGCCCAGAAGACGGGACTGAGGCCATGGACGTGGGAAGGGGGGCAGCAGAGGATCCCACCTCTGGCACCCACAGGACCTCAGAGCCCACCTAGCCCAACCCCCTCATTTTACAGATGAGGAAACAGAGTCACTGGCCCAAGGTGCCACAGCAAGTGGGACTGAGTAGAGATTAATACCAGGTCATTCTATTCCAGGTCCAAGGCTCCTTCCTCCAGCCCCATGAGGGGAATCCCACTCAACAAATATCCTTCAAAGTGGGGCTCCACCCCACTGCACACCCTAGTCTAACAACCCAGAAACTCTCCAGCATTCATGATTCCATCTCATCTTACCAGGAAGAATTCAGGCTCCAAAGGACAGCTACATTTATCCATAAGAATATGGATCCTCTGATCACAAATAATATCAACTATTCCAGCATCTTTGCCAAAAAACCCAAAGGGGTCATGAAGAGTTGGATATGACTGAAAATGACTAACAAGTCCCATTTCTAAGGAACTCTAAGGCTTAGATAGTTCTGTCTCCACAACAATGTGATTCAGATCTGTAACAAGGGCTAGGTGAACAGGACTTCTTCCCAGGGCTCCAAAATTTAGATGGTTCCAATGGCACTATTTCAAGATGTGCTTCCTCCTTTCCCACTGACAAGATCTCAAGCCCTCCTTCCCTCAGCCCCTTTGCTCCATCCATACCTCCCATGTCTAGCAGAAGCCTCAGCATTGTAAAAACCTGATATTCAGGAGGTCCATATCCTTCCCCTGCCCTGCTCCTGATCTGGACTCCATACTGCAGAGACTTTGTCAATGACTTGAGGAAATTAGCTCACCACACTGAGCCTCACTTTCCTCATCTGTAAAATGGGGGAGCTTGATACTTAGATGCCCTCTCTGACAGGGTCAGAGCTAAGGGATGAACCCACATCTACTGAATGCAAGTCCCTCGGAGGCTCTCCTAACCCTAAATGCAGCTTCCTCAGTCACTTCCTAGCTAGGTGACCCTGGACGAGTCTTTTAACCTCTGCCTCAGTTATTTCATTTGTAAAATGAGAAGGCTGGACTTATTGGCCTCCAAGATCCATTTTTGCTCTAAAGCTGTGACACCACAACCCCAGCCAGTAGTTTTCAAGGATGTAGACTGAAGCCCAATTTACCAGAAGCAACGGGCCCAACTCCTGGCCTTGAACGCGTCTCAGCTGCCTTGTTTCAAGTGGAAAATCCCCATCATCCCTTCGTATATAAATACATCATTAGTGGGGAGCTAGGCACACAGCATCTGCTGTCATCTGCAGCCTCCTGCTGTCACATGGTGACATTTATAGGGTTGCCTACAGCTCACACCTTCCCACAACTCGGCTTCTTCTTCCCTCCCGTGGGAAGAACAGATTGGTGTCTGACCCTTCCAATTAGTCCTGGGACGATTGTTATTTTAATCTCTTACACCTGCTCTCTGAGGGAAACCTTCCTCCGATGCCAAGGAAGTGCGATCTCTGGCAGGACTGGTGGGCATCAATTCAGATCAATGTGTGCCCTGTGCCAGAGCATCAGGACCTCCCAGAGGGAGGCATCTACTGGACCTAGACTCAAAGAGGAACCCCCTATGATGGGGCTGAATGAAGAACTGTGGGAGCGGGGGCAGAGATTGGAAGTTCCTGGAGGGGAGGGGCAGCTTTGTGTTTTGTCTTTGTACCACAGCTCCTGATTCACAACTTGGGGAATAGGAACTGGACCTATGATTTCATGCCTAGAAGGAACTCCCAAGCAAAGAAACTCCCTCTCTATGTGTGCAGGTTGGCATCTTCTCACCCTAGAGAGCTGCCTAGAACAGTGAGAGGCCAATGACTTGCCAGGGTCCCAAAGCAAGTGAGTGTCAGAAGTGAGGCTCGAACCCAGGTCTTCCTGCTTTGGAAAGTAGTTCTTTTCCACGAGTCTTCTCTGGCTCCAGACATAGCAGGTGGCTAATATGCGTTTGTAGACTTGAATCAAATACGGATGGTCTCATTCTCTGTAATTTACATCCCTAGCACATAGACCAGAGCCAGGCATACAGTTAGTATTTAAGAAATGCTTACGGATAGATTGGATTGAATTTCAGAACCCATTCTCTCCAGGGGAAGCCCATCCAGTGTGGGACCATTCTCAAGGTTGTCTTTTTTTACTCATTATCTTGAGGCTACATCTAGCTTTGGTTCCAAACACTGTGTCAATACATACACATCACCATCACCATCACCATTCTTTCTTATTTATCACCTCTATCACTTCCTACCTTGCCCCCTCCTGTTCCAAGACTGGGAGGACACATTAATCAGTCAGTAAGCATTTATTAAATGTCTTCTCTGTGCTAGACACTATGCTTGTCCTGCGGATGGATCCAAAAACAATCCCTGCCCTCAAGGATCTTACATTTTATTTGGGAAATAACATGGACACTTGTAGTCATACACACGAGCAGAACAGCCTTTTTTTTAGTGCAAGTCAGACCACCAAATGCCCTATTGTCCATTGATGGAAAGATCCCAAGGCAAAAAAGACTGATCTGTAACTGTTTTTTGGTAAAGGAAATACAGCCAGAGAGTTTTAAAAATTAATCCCCCCTAGTATTTGTTAAGCATATACTACACTGGCATTTATATAGAACGTTAAGATTTTCAAAATACTTTACAAATATTATCTCATTCTCATAAAAACTCTGTGAAATAGGTGCTGCTATCGTCCCTCTTTTATAGATGAGGAAACTGAGGCAGGTAGCCCGGGAGCGCACAAGCACTAAGTGTCTGAGGCAGAATTTGAACTCAGGTCTTCACTGACTCATTTTATCTTCATTTGTAATACAAAATGCACTTAATTACTGCATAGGCAGCCTGGTATAATGGATAGAATGGGGAGCTTTGATTCAAAAATACCTCAATTCAAATCTGGCCATAGATACTGAATAGATGTGACCCCAAGCTAATAATTTAATCTCTTGAAGACTAGGGTTCCTCATCTGTAAAATGGGCAATATTTTCTCAAACTACCATCACCCACTGGGGGTTAGAGGACTAGGGTTTGAATCTGTGTTCAGCTGTGCAACACCTGTGTGACCCTGGGCAGGTCATTTTTCCTCTTCTCGCATCTCATTTTCTTTGCCTTGAAATGAGGGGCATAGAAGAGCTGGTCTCTCAGTCTCTTCCAGCTCAGACTTTCTTATCTTAATAATGTTCTTAGATGGTGTGTGGTAGCATATGGACATGCACCTCAGGGGGTTATAGAAATGGCAGCTATTTTCATACCTTGGTTTATTGTAAGAATGAATCTTTTTTCTCTTGGAGCCAGAATAGATTGTCTAAATTCAGTAAAACCAGTGACAAGAGACGATTTCATGAACTTGACCTCAAGGACCTTTTGCCGACATTGGAATCTTTAAAAAAAAAAAGAAGAAGAACAGAGAAGGAAACTTTCCTACTGTGCCAATGCACTCAGTCTGGAACAGCCCAAAGCATTCCTGGGGAGCTTCAGGAAGTGAGGGCAACCCTTGAGTAAGGGGCTTCATGGCAGATGCTACCAGGATCCAGATGGGAATCCATAATGTCATAGATGGGAATCCATGGTCTACTTCTATATTTATCATGTTGCTTGTTGTATTTCAAGTGTTTATAATAATTTTCATATTCCTAATATTAACCAAAAAACTCAGAAATGAAAAGGCTTGCCTTTTCTTCTTCGGCTCTCCGTTTCTGCCCTTCATTATTCATTTCTGTTTTCTCTCACGGGGACAAAGGATTAGACTCCTTCGGTCTGGCCCCAGAGACAGAGCCAAGGAAATTGGAGGGAAGTCACCAGATAGTTGGAGGCATGATGTCAGGAGAAGCATCCTGTCACTTACAGATGGCCATAAAGATCATAAGTGCCATGGGACACACTAAGAGTCCCCTCTTTGAAGATCTGCAAGCAAAGGCTGTTACAGTATAAAGGGACTGCTTTATTCAGTGTGGGTTTGATAAGGACAGAGGTCCTTTTAGGATCCAAAATTCTGGGATTTGTGGGATTCTAAGATGCAGCAAAAATAGAAAAAAATACTTCCTGAGTCCCTTCAGCAAAGGAGAGGTCTTCTGTGTGTGTGATCCCACCACCAGTGCAGAGCCCAATCACTCTGTGATTCAGTAAATGGTCTTTGAGAGTTGTTGGCCAAGCAGGTAATGAGTCTTCCTTGAGGATGACAAGGTTTGGGTATCAGGTACTGCTCTGATTCTGTACTCAAAGCTTGGTAGAACCCACAAAATAGAAAGGCATTGGAGTTGTCAGGAGAAAGAATTCCTTCCTCAGTAGACCACCCACTGATGATGAAGATAGAGTAGAGTAGTGGGAGAAGTGTTAGCTCGAAGGTCAGAGGAACTAGGTCTCAATCTTCTGTTTCTGAGTCTCTGCGGGACATTTGGGCCAGTGAATTCCCCTCCTGGGTCATAGCTTCCTCTTCAGTGAAGGAAGGGGTCCTGTACAACCCAGAATATGCTTCTATGGAGGCCCCAGAGATATGCCATAGCTGGTATAAATGTAAAAGATGAGGGTTACTCACACCAGGTAGGGTATCATCATTGGGGGCAAATAGTACTGGATTTGGCCTATGATAGCCCTTGTTCAAATCCTACCTGCTAGTGGCAGCAAGTTGGTTCAGTGGACAGAGTGCTGGGCCTGTAGTCAGGAAGACCTGAGTTCAAATCCAGCCTCAGAGACTTACTAGCTGTGTGACTCTGTGTGTCATTTAATCTCTGTTTGCCTCAATTTTCTCAGCTGTAAAGTGGGGATCACATTAGCACCCACCTCCCAAGAGATTCAAATGAAATCATATTTGTAAAGTGCTTGGCACAGAGCAAGACAAATTCCTTCTCTGTGCAGGGCCTCAGTTTCCCCATAAAGCCCTTGGACTTCATTAAATCGATCAAGAATCATTTACTTAGGGCTGCTGTGAACCCAGAACACAGTGCCGGGGCTCCAAAGAGAAAAAAGACCATAGCCCCTGACCCTAGGAACCCTCCCTTCTAAGAGGAAAGACAATAGGGAACATGGTTGCCCATGTCCCTCCCTGGGCTCAACCAAGAATCAGTTTCCCTCTCTGATATGTCTAGGCTGCAGGAGTCCTCGCATTTTCTGTGTATTCTTGGAAGCCGAGGGTCGTCTGGGGAAGCCATACCTACCAATGCCTTCCTAAATTCACCCTCTTAGGTGATGGAAAGGAGTTGCCCAATTCCAGCTAGGGGTCAATGAAAACAAAGATGTCTTGTTTTCACAATCACAGCCCCAGGGGCTACTTGGGGCTTCCCTCTCCCTATTGCCCTCCCTTCTCCCAGCTCTTATGACTGCTGTTCTGTGGGGTCCTGTAGAAAGTGAGCAAAGGTAGAAAGGAATGGCCAGAAACCTTCCTCCTGCTCCTCCTCCTCCCCTTCCTCCCCCTCTTCCTCCTCCTCCTTTCTTGAGTGGAGGTAAATGTCCCACAGAGACTCAGAAACAGAAACAAGATTCAGACCCAGTTCCCCTGACCTTCGAGCTAACACTTCTCCCACTACTCCACCCTCTTCTCCAGCGGAAGGTCTGTTGGGGAAGAGCCCCAGAGGCGAATCCTGTTCTGGCCTTTTTACAGCTGGTGGCTGTAGGCCACCACTTCATTGAACCTCAATTATCTTATCTATATGATGAGGATAAGAATGCTACTCATCTCTAGATTTATTTGTGCATTAACCAAAGATAATTTTTAAAAAAGAAACCTTCTGCCTTTTTCCTCCAGTCCTCTCTTCTTGACATCTCTTTGGGTACCATCCTGATGAGAGTCACTGCCTCCAGGCTCTGGGGAGGGAGACAGGTGTTGACTTGAGGCTGTCAGAGAGGAAGGGCACCCCAAAGGGCTGGTGGATACCCAGGTCTTTTTCCCACCCTAGCCACACCCATCCCCTTCCCAGCCTGCAGAGGGTTCATCCAGGCAGGGCTGGAGCTGGGGCTTGGGGGAAAACTGCTGTGGGGATATTCAGACCCAGACCTGAACCTCCTCTGGACAGCCAGGAAAGGAGGAGGTAGGATGCTGCTCTGAATTTGATTCTAAGTAGATGGAGCAACGCTCCCTTTTCACAAGAGCAGGTGGGAGAACAACTAAGCCAAGGGTGGGGGTCTTGGCTGGGGAGGGGGTGTCTGAGTCTTACCCTCACCCCCAAATGGGGGTGGCCCACTGATCCTCAGATCTCTCCCTCAGCTGTGTAGCACCAGGGCCTGCATCCCCAAAAGGGGAAATAAAGAGAGAAACCTCGGAGTTTAAAAACAACCTCCACCCAGGAAAGGAGAAGGAGAAGGAGGGGGAAAAAGGGAGGAGGAGGAGGAAGGTTTCTGGCCATTCCTTTCTACCTTTGCTCACTTTCTACAAGGCCCCAGAGAACAGCAGTCTTAAGAGCTGGGAGAGGGAGGGAGGGCAATAGGGAGAGAGAAGCCTCAAGAGGGTTTAGGATCCATGTAAAGAAAAAACTTCCTAATGAATGAAATCCTAGCTCTAGAACTGGGAAGGACTTTGGAGGCCATATAGGCCAAACCCTTCATTTTACAGATGAGGAAACTGAGGCCCAGGGTTCCACAGGGAGTAAGCATGGGAGATGTTTTAAGCTCCAGTACTCTCCTCCAAGGCCAGTGAGAAGTCCCCTGTACCATGCTATCTGATAGCAGACCTATCCAAGAATGGAATGGGCTGTCTCACAAGATGGCAGTGTTGATCTCCTTACTTAGGTGTCTTAGGTGTCACTGATGTTTTAGTGGGACCACGGATTTAGACTTGGAAATGCCTTCTGAGGCTGTCCGTTCTCAAATTCTCATCACACAAATCATTACCCAAGCAAGGGGAATGATTTCCCCAAAGCATACAAGGAAGGTTAGAGATGGAATTTGAGCCTAGGGCCTCTGATTATCAATCCAGAATTCTTCCACTGTACCATCCTGTAGGATTCTTACTTAAGACTTGGTTGGACTCAAAAGTCTTTCCAATTGCAAGATTCCATGCTTCTTTTCTTCAAGTGAAGCCCTGTCCTGATTCCTCAGCACTGTATGGACCAGATCCTGAGTTCTCAACTGGAGTACAAGCTTTAGGAGGTGCTACTAACCCGAGAAGCCTCTAAGGATGGGCCTTGTGGTAGCCTGTGTATATCTTGTTCAAGGATCAGCTGAGTTAAGGCACCAGAAGTGGGCCACCAGGTGCAAACATGGAGGGGACATCTCTGAGGGACTGTGATGTACCTTTGTGGAGGGAGTATCCTCATGGACACGATGGTGACTCCTTGAAATGTTGGAAGTATTCTCACCTCTAAGCTCAGAAATAGAGGAAGCATGGAGGAGCCCGGTGGTTCTCAAACCCTTTTGCTTTATGGCTTTGCCATAAGGAATCAAGGCACCCTACTGGAAAGCTGAGAATCTCACACTTGTAATCTGCAAGTGTGAATTCCATACAAATGGCAAGTCATGTATGAAAACTCCCAACACACCCTTTAGGAACAAGGGGCATGGTGGAGAGCGGCTCAGCCTTGGAAGTGAGGGGGTACCAGGCAGGAGGAGGGGGCATGGAATGAGAAAGGCTGGGTGACGAAGTCACCATCTGAGGGAGTGAGGCCACTGGAGAGAACACCCCACTTGATGTTTGTCCAGCCTGTGCCACAGCGGGCAGGAAATGTGAAACAGCTCATTATCAGTCCCAAAGAACCTGTGGAGGCCCCACCAGGGCTCAAGCCGCCCCCAAGATAAGTGCCTGCATTCTGGGCTGGTCCTTATGTGACGTTTCATTGCTCCATTTCCCCTTCCCTCTGTGGGGAGAAACTGCGAAGAAGAGGAGGAAAGAAAGGGGAAAGGGAAGCAATCAATCACCATTGAACACTTCCTGAGCCCCTCTTATGTGCCAGGCTCTGTGCTGAGCATGCATTTCATATATATACAGATATATATGAAATACATATACTTAAAATGTGGCAAGTTCTTGGCATAATGCTCGTCACCTAAAAGGAACTTAATAGGAAAGGTAACAAGCAGTTTATATGGAACCTTCAGTGTGCCAGGCACTGTGCAAAGGCTTTCTAATAAATATACACACATATGTGCATAATTATATACATATACACAAAAATACATGTATATGTATAAGCACACGTGTATGTATACATATATGTGCATATATGTATATATGCACTTACAGTTATATAGTTACAGTTTTGTATATGATACCTATTTATGTATAGCCATATCGTTTGTATATATATGTATGTATATAATTACATTTCTCCTGTCTTTGTTATAAAGCCTTTGCACAGTGCCTGGCACACTGAAGGCCCCATGTAAAATGCTTAGTACCTTCCCTATGAAGCTCCTGTTAGGTGCTGAGCATTATGCCAAGAACTTTCCAAATCTTATCTCCATCGATCCTCACAAGTGGCTTCTATTCTCTCCACTTTACAGAAAGCTGATACAGACAGAAGGAAAGGCCTGGTCCAGGGTCCCACAGCTAGGAAGCATCTGGAGCTAGATTTGAATTCACATCTTCCAGACTCCGGGATCTATCCTCCAGCCACTGAACTACCTAAATGCCTCATAAGAAAAGAAGGAAGAAAGTTTAAGTCAGAAAAAAATAAACCCAGACTATAAGAGAAGGAAAGTTTGCAGGACAGATAAGGGCTGGTCTGCCCCATGTGAGTCCAGTCATACTGAAGTGTTCCCTGGGAAGATGCAGAAAGGAGGGAGTAAGGAGAAGATGGATGCCTGCGAGCGGAGACCTGGCCCTTCTGATTCTTCTAAGCCCTGGGAGGGGGGCCCAGGGCTAACGCATACTCTTTGGAAGCAACAACAAAACAAAACGATATGTAACATACACGTGAAAGGTGTTTGAGTTGCTAGTTGGCCACCCACTCATCCGATGGCCTTGGACAAGTCACTTAAACTCTGTGAGCCTCAGTTTCCTCACCTGACAAACGGGTAGAATAATATCAGCTTCTACATCTATAAAATGATGTGGTCAGACTCCATGACCTCTAGGTCCTGACGTCTTACTGTGGGATCCAGGCTCCCACGACCTGCCTTTAGACCCCGATAAATAATTAACATTTCTCTCAGACCTGAGAGTTTACCAAGTGCTTTCCCTACAACAGCCCTGAGAGGATAGGTAGCCCAGGTGTGATTCTCTCCATCTGATGGAGGGGGAAGGGAGAAGGGATCTCAGAGATCACTTGCCCGTGGTCACCCAGCACATGGCATGGCAGCGCTGAGCTAAAACAGACCCAAGTCGGACCACTGAGTCTTCCGTAGCTCCCCCTCCCCCCCACTCTCTGAGCTCCAGGGATGGTCAGGGACCCAGTGGAGTTTGGCTGGCTTTCCTTCCCCTGTCCCCAAACTGTGAGGCTGACCTTATCTCGAATGATCAAGAACTATACCCTATGTCGATATGGCTTTAATTTAATCGACAGTCTTGGAGAGTTGTTGCAGTGGGGAGAAACGGAATAGTCTAATTCTGGAGCCTTCACTCTGCTAAAAGCCATCACAAGGCAGGCCAACTAAATCATAAGAGCTGGCGTTTTACCGTCTTGCTCCTTCGGTCTCCCATAACCTGTATGATAATTACAGAAGGAGCCGTTATCCCCATTCTACAGATGAGAACACGGAGGCACAGAGAAATGGAATCATTTGCTCCTAGGCACAGAGGCAGTAGTCAGAGATAGGAAAGCCCTCTTGGCTCCACCTTCAGCTTTCCAAAGAGAGACCCTTTGTAGTTTTTATAACCACTGATATCAGAGGTTTTTCAGAGACCCAGAGAATCGCTGCTTATTCCACTAGGGGCAGAACCCACCATGAAGAGTTTTCCTCCTGCACAGTTATGCTTTTCTTTCCTGTGAAAGCTTAAAATGGTGAGTGATGCTTTCCTCAGACATCAGCTTTGGAAATCTCTTCCAGGGTTCTGAAGGCATTCCTCCCAGCCTGAGTCCTGGGTGAGGACTGCATCCTGGGGGTGGGAACTAGGCGAGTCCCAAGGAGATGGTGGGGAGGTAAATGCACTCCTCCCTTGTAGGTGAGAGGATGAAACTTACCCAGTGACAATTGGGGGTCTCTCAGAGCAGGATCTTTACCTCCATCTACACTAGCCCAGGAAAGTATGGACTAGGCATAATTATACAGGTGACTAAGCATGAACAAAGACTCTTAGGCAGCTTGTCTACATGGGTTGAATTATCCAGATGATGGTTCAGACTTCCTGTCATTTTCCTTTTGTGGAAATGAGTTTAGACTCCACTGGGACAGTGGCTATATCAAGTCAGGAAAGTCCTGGATTCAGATCCTACCTCCAACAATTCACTAGTTGTGGCATAAGCAAGTTACTTCAGCATCTGGGCCCTAAGACCCTGAAGGACCCTCCTGGCTCTAAACCAAAGCTCTTGTCATCCTGTATTTACTCACTTTAAATCTGATTATCCTTCCTTCTATCTGACATCAAATACCACGACCTCTCCTCCAGTCAATCCCTGGAGATTTGTTAGTAAATCTGCTGACAGGGGAAGCTGAGCCAGGCTCCTATCATGGGACTGTAGCCAAAGGTCACGGCCAGGGGTCCCTGCCCCTTTGTTCATCTATTTTCCCTCCTCACTAGCCCCCTACACTTGGGCCTAGGGAATCAATAACCCTTTCCTGGCAGGGTTTGGAGCAGAGATTCATTCCTGGTCTTGTCTTCCCTGATTCAGTTTTTCTGGGAGCAGGCACATAAATGGGGCTTTTAAGAAGTAAGACAGGTGGGTCCTTTGTCAGGGGCTTGCCTGCTGTCCCCGTCACGTTCTGTTCTTTCTGGTTTCCTTCATGTGTTTCCGGGAGCCAGGCTGGGCCTTTTCTTTCCCCGATCCATTTCAAGAACATTCACATTGTCTGCCCAGGATGGCAGGAGAAAGAGGTGGGGGGATCAGGGGTGGAGGAGCTTCCTGCCCCATGGGCACCAAGTTTCTCAGTTGCAGGGTGGTAAGGTGGGGCAGTCTTTTTTCCTAGTTGGCTATTTTATTTCAAGATCAAAGATGTAGAACTTGGAGGGATCTTAGAAGTCATCTTATCCCAACCCTTTCATTTTACAAATAAGAAAA
The DNA here is from genome assembly GCF_028372415.1 of Notamacropus eugenii. Lineage (NCBI taxonomy): Eukaryota > Metazoa > Chordata > Mammalia > Diprotodontia > Macropodidae > Notamacropus > Notamacropus eugenii. Next base: position 14,694,898 of record NC_092874.1, read on the forward strand.
CTGAGGGAGGCCAGGAAAGAGAAATGACTTACCCTAGTTGCACAGGTAGTCAGTAACAGAACCAAGATTTGAACTCAAGCCCTCTCACAACAGAGTCATCATGCAGTCACCACTGTACCAGAGTCCTTCTTGATGGTGCCAAATTGAATTGAAAGTACTTAGTGGGCTTCCATTGTAGCCTGGGCTCCTTTAAGGCAGACTCCATTTGGACTTTTATGGCTGCAGTGAAGGGTGGTTCCTGGATGCCTCAGATCTTTGCAGTCCAGGCAGGCATGGAGGCCAAAGCCTCAGAATCCTGGCTGGACTGGCAGACACTCTGATCTCCTTGCCAGTTGAAATAGGGGATTACAAAGTCTGACTATTATGGGGGAAAAGATTCCGTGACTTAGGGTTGATCAGAGTGTCAGCCAAGACTGACTGGACGAGATGGGTCCAGGCCGTCCTTGCTTTTCAGATCCCCCCATTTCCATTCTTATCATCTCTTTTCCAAAGACCTATCCCCACTAACACTGTGAAAACTCCAGAAAGTCTCCCATCCTTCCTGGATCATAAATTAAGGGGTGGAGAGGACTTGGGAGACATTGAGTCCAAATCTCTCCTTTTACAGATGAAGGGATTGAGTTGGAAAGTGTGAATGGTCAATCTAAGGTCACTCACAGGCAACAGTGCCAGAAGTGGGAAGTAAGGACAGCTCTTGAAATCTTAGAAAACCTTAGAAATCTTAGCCAACAAGGACAGAAGTTTGATAAGACATCATCTGCCATGAATAACTGGACTGAAAGGGATGAAGGCCTTTTAGAGATTCAGGACAGGCTATTCCCTGTGTAGGCACTACTATGGGCCTCCTGTTCACAAGGTCACAGGATGTGAGAGCCAGGGGGGCCTTAGGGAAGAACCAAAGAACTTCTAGCATGGAAGGACCACCTCACACGTAGCTCAGCACTCTCTGGGCTACTCATTTTTTGAGGGCTACCTGGGCCATGAGATGTCCAGGGATGTATCTGTGGCCAAAGGCAAGACTTAAACCCAGGTGCTTCAGTCTCGAAGGCCAGCCTTCTGGACGTAGCTGCTTCTTTCATCTGTAAAATGCAGACCACAGTACGAAGTTAATACCACACTACCAACCCTGCAGATGGTCCTTAGGAAAGTCCATCAACAAACATTTATTAGAGCACCTACTGTGTCAAGACAGTGGGTGCATGAGGTGTGTATGCAGTGGAAGGCAGTCTATCAATTTGAATGCATTACCAGACCTCAGAGAGGTTGAGTAAGTTGTCAAAGGTCACATAGCTTCCTATTGCCTCATAGATCTAGGAGGAGAGCCTGACCTTCCTTACTCGCTAGAGACTACTGCCTTTTCCCCTCCATCACAAGGGGGTTCAGCCAGGCAAGGCCAGGTCAAGCTGCCCCTTCTTGTCCTCCTACCCCCAACTTCCCAGAAGCAGCACAACATTTACTCTGCCCAATGTCTGCTTGAGTCCAGCCCCCAGCCCCCAGCATCCTCCTGGGAGCAGACACAGCTTTCCACCCACACCCTCTAGATTTCCTGTTGGAGATGGGGTGTTTGTACAAGAGGGGTCAGGTGGCAAAGTCCAGCGGGAGGAGCAGGGCGGGAAAGAACAGGAAGAGCGTTAGTCTGTGAGGGCCCCCCCCTCCAAATACGAAACAGGAACCCAAGGCAGCCTAACCTTTGAGAGGACATACCACCCCCTACTGTAGCCACAAATGCAACATTAAGAAGTCCGGGAGAAAAGAAGGGTTTCCTTTCAAACTTATGAGGATCACAGATTTGGAACTGGCCAGTCATTTCATTCAGCCTCCAATTTACTTATGAGGAAATTGAGGCCCAGGAAGGCAAGTCTCCCTCATGGGTGGGCTGTGATCTGCATTGATGGAAAAGACTTATGGAACTTAGGGAATTGTGGAGCTGCTGGAGAATTTGAGCATCTCCATCCCTATAGAGGACTTCTTTCCTGAATAACAAGCACTTGTTTTCTCTCCTTCCCACTCACCTCTCCCCCAAAATTGAACAATAAAAAAAAATTCTCATAACAAACATCCCACAGAGTACTGAGAATAAGCACCTCTACTTCAACAAAAGGAGAAGGGAGAAAGCGGGTGTTGCAATGAGAAACATGAGTCAGAAGCCATGGGTGTCCATCTCATTTGCTGCGTGACCTTGGGGAAGTCACTTATCTGTCTGGGTCTGAGTGTTGTCCTCTGTAGATAACAGAGGATGTTGTAGAGAAGACTCTCCACCACAGCTGGGGTGGCCCAGACCAGGCTCCCGCAGACTCTGAGATTCTGTGATTCCCAAAGTGCATGCCCAATGGCAGCAGAGAGCAGACCCAGAGGGTGCCAGGCGTGAGGACCGCAAATTGGAGCAGAGCCAGCCCTCCTGTTTTACAGACAAGGAAACTGAGGCTAACAGCAGAGCCAGAGTCTGGAGGTGCAGCCTTCCTTCCACTTCCCCTGAGAAAACCAGGTTTTGTCCAGAGAGGTCACCGCCTGGGGTGGGGTGGAGAGCATGGAGGGATGAGGACAGCACCAGCCTTGGGCGTGTCTTTCCTGTAACACAGCTGAGGCTCGTCTTGGGTATCCATCCCTTTATAAATGGCCAGCAAACACAGTTACAAGAAGGCCAGCCAGCTCAATGGCGCCACCTGGTGTCCAATGCCTACCACATGGCTGAGCTATTCCACTTCGAATCCCACCCTGTCCTCTCAGAGGAGGAAACTGAGGCAGGAGGAATCAGTGGCAGAGCTGGGATAGAAACCACCCATTCCTAGAGTTTGTCAAGACAGACTGCACAGAATAAGCATACAAAATACATTACCGACTTTCGAAAAGGAAAAGACAAAACCAATTCTAGATCTTCATGACGTTTAGAAAGCACTTCGCTCAAAACAGCCCAGTGAGATAGGAAGGAAAAATATTATCTCCATTTTATAGATAAGGAAGAAATAGAGATGCCCAAAGTTCAAGTGACTTGCCCGGGGTCACACAGCTAATACAAATTAAAGTCAGGATTTTAACATTTTAATTTGATTTTTCTGCCCATGCCAGAAGTTCTAAAACTTTTGGTTTCCAGAACCCTTTCCTCTTAAAAAAAATATTGAAGACCCCCTTAAAAATTATTAAATTATTGAAATTTATCATTATGTTATATTATTAAAATTAAATTAATTAAAATTAAGACTCAAATTTAATCTTAATTTTAAATCATTAAAATTGAGTCCTCAAGGAGTTTGTATTTGTGTGGGTTATTATTGTCAATATTCACTGTATTCAAAATTTAATGGGTATATTTAAAAATATGAATTTATTAATTCATTTTAAAATAGTAATAGACCCATCATATGATAAAATAAATAACATTTTAATAAAAAATAACTATTTTCTGAAACAAAAGAATTAGTGACAAAAGTGACATTGTTTTCCATATTTCTCTGGCTTAACAGAAAATGACTAAATTCTTCCACCTTCTGCATTCAGTCTGTTGTAATATGTTGTCTTAAAGTGTGTGAGGAAAGTCTGACTTCCCACAGATATGTATTCATAAAAGGGAAGAATATTTTAAAAGACAAAATAATGTCTTATTATTATTATTATGAACATAGTTTTGAAAGGGTGTCAGGACCCCTCGGTGCACCTTGGGCCACACTTTGAGAATCACTAGACCATCAGTGATTATGCCTAGTGATGAAAGTGTTTTAGAATCCTGAAGACTCACGTTTAAATTCTGTCCTTAACACTTACTGTGTGACCCTAGGTAAATTTCTTGACCTCTGTGAGTCTTAGTTTCCCCATCTGTATGTATGCACTTGACTATTTCAAGGTTCTGCATAAGCCCTCTTCTGTCTCAGATCAGTGAAATACCCCTGCCCCCAAACTTGGTAGATGGTCTTTGAGAGTTGCTGTGGCTCCGGGGGTCATCCCCTTGAAATTGACCTGGGGAACACGGTTTCTGGGCACAGCAGGGCTGAACTGGGCTTTAGGTGATAGACACAGTGCATAAGCAGGTTCTGGCTCAAATCTTTTCTACCCTGAGTTTGCAGCCCTTTGGCATAACCTCTGAGAACCTCTGTCACCTCTAAGTCTGAGGGAGCCTTCACCTTGACTACAGTAACAAAAGGGGGTGCGTCAACAGAGGGGTGAACAGGCATATGGCTTAGAACGTGGTTGTGCCTATTTGCCTACTGAAATTCAGCTTAAAATGCACTTCTATTAAAATTCATTTCACTGAGCATTGAGTAAGTTCCCACTATGAGCCACCAGGTGGCATCATGGATAGAGTGTTGGGCATGGTCCTGCCTCAGATGTTAACAATCTTGGTGGCTTTGCCCATCTCATCTCTAAAATCTTTCCTTTCTCCAAAATGGTGATAATAACAGTGCCTACCTGCCAGGGTGGCTGAGAGGCTCAAAGGAGAGAACATCTGGAAAGAGCTTTGCAGATCTAAGTGTACTATAAGAACAGTAGCTATTAGCACAGAAATAAAAGTAAAATCCCTGGCTAATCTTGGCTGTTTTAGGAGTGGGTCTCGTGCATACTTTGGGGTGTGCAAGGCTAGGCTTCCCCACCAGTGTTTCATGAGCTCAAGATCAGATGGATGCCATAGGCAACCAAAGGAAAAGAATGAACAGAAAATAGGTTTATTTTAGGATGCCCTCTGGCTCAGTGGGTAAAAGGCAGTATCTGGGGTTGGGAAGACCTAAATTAAAATGCCATTGTAGATGGCTACTGGCAAAATGGCCATGAGTAAATCATCTGTAAGCCCAGTTTCTTCATCTGTAACATGAAGACAATAAAAAGCCCTTACCTCACGAGGTTGTGGTGAGAATTGCCTAAGATTCTGTGACATGTCAGCTAATCTTATTTTAATATGTCTCATCCTATATTTGGAGGACTGTCATGGGAAAGAGATCAGACTTGTCCTCTTTGGCCTTAGAGAAGACAATCCAGTCACTTGCCTGGGAGGAGGAGCTGCAGAGAGGTTGGCTTTTGACCCAATGTCAGAAAAACTTACTAACAGTTAGAGCTGCCCCAAAGCGGGATGGCCAAGCTTTGGCTTTCTTTGTGTGTGCCCAGCACTTTGATCTGGCAAAAAGTAAGTGTTTAATAAACAATTCCTACTGACTGACTGCTTCAATGGGGTGGCTGTTCCCCATCTCTGAAAACCTCCCTACAGAGAATGGATACCCACATTTCTGGTTCATTGGAGAAGGCATTCTTACTCAGATACCAGTTGGACTAGATGGCTTCTGATGTCCCATCTAAATCTGATTCCACAATTCTTTGAAAATTGCATCCCTCAGGCTACCTTGCACTAGAGATGTAGGGCTCTCCCTCTCTCTTTCTCTCTGTCTCTGTTTTTCTCTCTATCTCTCTCTCCTCTCTGTCTTTCTCTCCTCTCTCTCTTTGTCTCTCTCTGCTCTTTAGCTCTCTCTTTCTCTCCCTCACTCCCCCTTCTATCTCTTCTCTCCTGTCTTCTCCCTCATACACAAATATCAATATGCTAGAGGCTATGGAATTTTCTGACACAAAATTAATGTAAATTTATTCAAAGCAAATATTAAAACATGTCCCTCGGTGCTTTCCCTTTCCTACCCCCATCCACAAGTGTGCCCTAGGCAGCTGCTTGCTTAGCCTACCCTCTGTTCTGGCTCTGGTATTCCCCACCCTCAGCTTCTTGTCATCTGTATAGTTAATAAGCATACTGTCTAGATCCTAAGTTACTGATAAAAATGTGAGACAGTCCAGGGACAGTGGCCAAGCATTTCAGCCTCTTTTTCCCTGGTCTGTAACATTCTACAGACATAGCTCTAAATCCAGCTCACTAAACCATCCTCTGTCCCATTTTTCTGCATTTTAACCACAGGAGCATAATGTGGGGCAAACACATAATGAGAATTTTTGGGGTGGGGAGAGAATCAGGGCAAACTTTACAAAAATGTCAGGAAAATAGCATAAACAGCATTCTCAAATCCACTCAATAAGACAAATTCAGTGGCAAGGAGAAGAGAAGAGACCCTAGGACATAATGAAATTAGTCTGCATTGGGAAGTAGGGTATGTCTGGAGTGCCACAGTTAGGGGAGGGAGATATTCACTCCCATCTTTACCACACTAGTCTTCCTGACTAGAGGCTAAACTCAGTTATTTTCACCTACTGAAGAAATACATTACTGTCAGTACCCTTTGAACTTTGGTGTACAGGCACAAAGCCCTGTATGCCTCACCCTAGTTACAGTTCTGCCACATTCGAGAGATATTGTCAAAAACCTTGGTAAATACAGGTATATATATATATCTCCTATGGGATTTCCAGTCTATTAATAAGAAAGAGAAAGAGAGAGAGAGAAAGAAAGGGAGAGAGAGAGGGGGAGAGGGAGGGAGAGAGAGAGGGGGAGAGGGAGGGAGAGGGAGAGAGAGAGAGAGAGAGAGAGAGAGAGAGAGAGAGAGAGAGAGAGAGAGAGAGAGAGAGAGAGAGAGAAATAAGGTTATTGGGATGAGAGTTTTTCTTAATAAGCCCATGCTCTTCTTTTTCTAAGGGCTCATGTACCATCTGTTTAATAATCCAACTCAAGAATTTAACCAGGAATTGAAGTCAAATGCAAATGCCTCCAGGGTGAAGAATCCCTCATCTTCCCTTAATTTAACATTTATTCATCTTCTGTCCCACCACACCTGTGCTGTGGCCCTGATGTCCCCCAAGAATGCTGAGTGTCACTTGGCAATCACAGCCGTGCATCCAAGGCTCTCATTCATCTGCATCTCTGATCTGGAATTCATCCAGCTTCATTAGAAGATGTCGCTCTGTCTTCATGCTTTCCTTTTTACCGTGGGCTTTATTTCTTCCTTAACAAGGTTTTCTTCTATCCTTCTCAGGATGAAAATCATTCTCCTTAGTACAGAAGGAGATGGACTTTCTGTCATCTGCCAGCATCATGTGTCCACAGCAGAGCCCAGGGCCCACCCCTCCTCTCCTTCCTGTTACCACAGTACAGCTCAAAGGGGAATGCCACTTCTGGTCATTCAGGAGAATATCAGTTCTTCATGGGGCCAGAAATGTTTGTCTTTGCACAATGGCATTCTGCTAAATGTTTAACTGTCTCCACACACACACACACACACTCCATCACTTTCTTAGAGGTAGACAACAAAGCAATAAATCAGGCCCAGAACTTGGCACATTATCAGGTACCTTGTAGGCATTCAATAATATTTATTGCATTACTATAGAAAGAGCTATACATTCTCATTTTCATCCTCTGAACTCCAGTTGTTTTTTTAAATCAGAGCCCCATGTACCAGTTCTCTCTGCCGTTTCCTTCCAATCTGGCCCATACGTGTCTTTGAGAAAGTCACACATCTGGAATCTGTGGCCCAGCTGTGACCGCAGACCTCCGGGGAGCAGGGACCCTAGAAGCCAGTCAATCTAATGGCCTCCCATGATCCGATGGAGAAGCTAAGGCCCAGAGAAAGAAACTTGCCCGAGGCACTTAGGTTGCAAACAACAGAGCTGAGATCCAAGCTGGGGTCTGAGCACCCCAAGTCCAGCGCTATGCCCATGACCACCTCGCTGAGGCATTGTTACAGCACCCAGCATAGAATCTCACCCAGAGCTGGAATTGGAGTCAAGAAATGAAAACTCCACCCTGGCTGCCAGAGACTTTCTACCACAAGATGGGGATAACGAGCCGGTTCAGCCATCTTTCCACTGTGAGGACCAAGGGGCTGTCTGCAGTGGTTCTGGTACAAAGGCGATTTTTCATACTAAATATTTTTTCAAATAAGCGAGCCATCAGCTAGCATTTTGGAAATGATTTTTGTTAGCGCTTGCTTTGTTGTTGTGGGATGTGGCTGGTAGACTCGTTTTCAGAGAAAAGTGAATTGAGAAGGGCTTGGATTTAGGGGCAGAAACTCAGGACTCAAAGGCCAGCAAGATAGCTTCTTTCTGCATAATCCTGGACAAATTATGATCTCTCTGACTCCCCAGCTTCCTCCATCCATAAAAGTGGGAAAACAAAGGGTGGGGAGGAAAGCCTTTTGCAAACCTTGAAGAATTAAAAAGGAGATTCCTCAGACTCACCTATTTAGAGCCAGAAGAGACTTTAGAGGCTAATCCCCAATACTAGCTCACAGAGAAGGAAACAGAGGCCAGAGAGATCAACAGATCCTAGATTTGGAGCTGAAAGTGACCTCAGGACTCCGATCCTTCTCTTCCCATTTTATAAAGGAAGAAACCAAGAGCCAGAGAAATCAAATGACTCGTCCATATGTACAAGTCAACAAGTCAGTGAATAAACGTTTATGATGCACCCCACTATGCGTCAGGCATCCTGGTAAATGCCAGAGATAAAAGCAAAGCAAAATGAGCCTTTGCCCACACTTTGGACTCCCAGTCCAGGTCTTTGGCACCCTCTCCATGAAACCTTGCCTGTTGTTAGAGCCTGCCCCCCCCCCCCATCCTCTGTCTTCTGTTTTGAATCTATTTGGTGCATACGTGTTTTCTTGAGAGCAGGGACTGATCCATTTCTTCCTTTGAATGTCTCCTGCTAGCACGTGGCCTGCTACACAATAGACGCTGAGCAACAGCCTTTGCTTGATCGATTTCCATCCCATCTCGCCATAACTGTCACTGGTCATCTCCCCAGCTCCCACCCAGCCTAGCAAGCACAGCCGAGGAGCAGTCATGGGACGCTAATGGCCTGAAATTTTCTGCCACAAGATGGGGATGATGAGTCAATTTTGCAGGCTAAGGGAGGTGGCCTTGCTGGCAGTTAAAGAAATTCAAACCTAGATGGGTGATGGAAAATTTCAGGACTTAAAGACAGCCCTTATCCACGAGCCATCTGAGAACCTGCCAGAAAGATACAGGCTCTATATTACAGAAAAATATGACTCCCTTCTTGTTGAGGAAAGAAATAATTTTCTGCCCTGTAGATCTGATAGAAGTAAACCATTAGCTCACACGTGGAAAATTTGTTTTCCTTGTGCAGATTATGGTTGCCAGTGTATTTGTTGCAGGAGGATGTCAGATAAAGACCTAGCTCAATGTTTCCTTTATTTTCAGGATGGTATAGTGGAGAACATGGGGCTCTGAGTCAGGAAAACAAGGGTTTCAGTGCTTTCTTTGCTCCTGACCTACCAGCTACTGCTCTTTGGCAAATCACCCTTTCTAACACACCCAAAGAGGGTCTGACCACAGCTGGATGGGTATATCTCAGAGCCTGCTACAAAGGCCCACTGACTCCTGAACTGAACTGAGGGCTCTGGCAGAAAGACCTTAAACAGGAGACAGATCTCAGATCCAAGCATCAGAGACATGGTGCCCACAGAACCCACACAGCTCATGGGTCATGGTGAGCTAGCCATGGTCCTCTTTCAGTGATGAGCACCTTATTAAGTAGGAACCTCTCTTGAACTCAGTTTTCTTATATGTAAAAAAGAGAGGGGAGATTGACTTAGCTGATCTTCTAAGTTTCTTTCCAGCTCTCATACTCTAGATGAGACTCCTAGGATCACAGATATTGAACTAGAAAAGTCTTTAGAGGTCATGGAGTCCAACTTTCTCATTTTACACATCAGAAAACTGAGGCCCAGGGTCACACAGATATTAAATATTAGAGGCAAGAGTTGACCCCATGCCCTCTGACACTTGTGGTTAGGCCAAACCACCCTATACATTTGCTCAGCACCCCTGTGGCCTCTGCCAGATTCTGAGATTCCATTAAAGTAAGGGTAGTTGTTTGACTGGGATGGCAGCCCAGAAAAGAAGGACCACCTTTCTGGCCACAGGACTAAGGAGGAGTCATCAGTGGAAAGCAATGGGAGACAGACCTGGGCTCACAGCAAGGAAAAGCTTGCCAGTTTTTAGAGCTATCTGTTCTGAGTTAGAATGGACCCTCTTGGGACAGTGGTGACTTTCCCTTCCTTGAACACCTTCTAACAAAAGTTAGATGCCCTCTTGCTGGGGACGGTGTAGAGAAGACTCTGGTTCTGGTGCCCGTCCAGCCCAAGAAGTACCTAGAAAAGACCTGCCTTATGTGTCAGATGCTGTGGTGGGTGGCTGACTTTGAAGACAGAACCAAAATCTTCCTCTTCTTGAGTTCCCTTCCTAGTGGGGGGGAGTGGCCAGTCTAATTATAGGATCACAGAGTCTGAAGGGACCTTGGAAGTCACTGAGCTCAATGCCCTCAGTTTACAGAGGAGGAAATGAGGGATCTGAAGTGTCTAGGTCACATAGGCTTTGTGCCAATAGAGGAACCGAAAAATATGGGGAAATGGGAAAGAGTCTTGAGAGCTAAGGGGAAGGCTGTGTTCCCTCGTACAAACACACACGTCCTAACCACCTCTCCATTCCCGGATACACTAAGTCAGAAAAGGAGGTTGGAATTCAGGAGGTCGAATTTTGCAGGCTAGGCAGGGCCAGCTTCCCTTTCAGATACCCTGGGCAGCTCTCCCTGGCCCCCTCTCCTAGACAGGACCCCACCCGACATTTGCAGGGAGGAGATGGAGGGGAAGTCTGCGGCAGGGGCTGGAGGGGAGCTCAGGGGCCCCACTGGGCTCCCAGCCATCATCTTGGCCTCTGCTGCATCCTGTGCAGACCAAGACCAGGGCGGGGGACGTGGGGGGCGGAAGGGGGGGAATGAGAGCTGCTAGGCTGGAAGCCAGGGAGGCCCTCCCTGCACACAGCTCGTGGAGCCCGCACCTCCCAGCTTTCGACACTAGGTGGCAATGTGGGTACACATCAGGTAAGCCGAGGTCCCTGGGGGTGGATGCTGGGCTTATGGGGGCTGCCTACAGGTAGTTAGTTTCCATGGAAACAGTTCAACAATGCAAAGCGGAGAGAGGCGATGGGGTTGCAGGCGGGGGGCTGGGCTGCAGCGCTGAGCCCTGCAAGGCATTTTTCTACCACAGCAAAAGACAGAAACCCCCCGGGAGGGCTGGCAAGGGTCACCTGCAGGGCCTCGGACCCAGGCTGACCAGCTGCCAGATAGCCGCAGAACACCATCCTTCCTTCTGAGAAAAGGACATCAGCAGGGGCTTGTAGATTCTGAACTTTGGAGAGAAGGTCCTGCTAGAAACATAAAGAATAAATAAAAATCGAAGATAAAACCCCCCAGTTCGGTCATCTGTCGTTGAACCACTCTGCATCTCAGTTTCTTTAACTGTAAAATGAAAGGGTTGGACCAGATGGCTCCTGAGCCCCCCACCAACTCTAAATCTGTGGTACTCCCAGGGATCTGTTTCTTCATCTGTAAAATGGGAGGGGCTGGGCTAGTTCCTTAAATATCTTCAATCTGTGATATTTACCCCTCTAGGACTCAGTTTCTTTGTAAAATTAGGGGGTTAGCCTAGATGACAGCTCCAAATATAGGTCTCCATGATCTCCCTTGACCTTATTTTAAGATTTTCAAAGCTCTTATCTCACTTACTCTGTAAATCTACCTATTATTACCTCTGTTTTACAGATAAGGAAAGTAAGACCCAAAGAGGTTAACTAGCCTCAAGAGAGGAAACTAGCTTTGGAGCCTGGACTTAGCAGCAAAGATTTAGTGCTAGAAGGAACAATGGAAGCTAACAAATCAAAACCTCTTATTTTATTAGATGAGGAAACTGTAGCCCCAATGGGTTACCCGGCTTTGAGGAGCTCAGTATGTGTCAGAGCCAAGATTCAGGAATAGGGATCACAGATTTAGAGCCCAAAGGGACCTGAGAGGTCTTCTGGGTACAACCCCCTTATTTGACATCTGAGTAAACTGAGCCCTAGGGATGGCTTACCTAAGATCACACCAGCAGCACGTGGCAGAGTCAGAATCTGAACCCATGATCCACAGGTCTGGACTCCAGGTCCAGAGCCTGGGTCTTTTCATCTTTCTGTGACCTCGGCCAAATGGGCCATGAAAGCCCACATCTGGCCGAACCTGGGCAGTGGTCCTAAGAATGTTGGTTGATGCCATGGCTAATACCACCAGGAACACTAAGATAGAGCCTCTAGCCATTTCCTCATGATCTGAGACTTGCCCTCCCTGGGTCCACTTAATGTCACCACAGCTCTGAGCACAGGAGGGTCATGACAAGGGTTTGACATCACAGTTTCTAGAACCCAAAGCGTTCTCAAAGACCATCTTTAGTCCCTCCTCTCCCTCCATTTCACAAAAGAGGAAACTGAGACCAAGTGAGGGGATGAGACGTAATCTCTTTGGCTTTGGCCAGATCCAAATGAGAGGGAGATGGCAGAGCAATTGTGCCTGGTGCAGGTGGAGACAAGCTCATTTCCTGGCACTGCAACAGGATCTCGGAGCCTCACCTCCCTGCTGGTGAAGGGCAAATGCAATATTCTCCTAGCGTGCTAACCCTCCATGGCATGAGCAGCCAGCAAAAATACAAGAAGCCCCCAACTTCCAAACAGATCCATCTCCAAAAGTTCATGTCTCAGTCAATTCTTTGGAACACATGCTACATCGTCCCATGGAAACCAAATTCTAGAAGGTGGCCAAGTTCCCAAGCCAACCCACAAAAGTCTGTTAAACTTAACCATCCAGGGACTACAATCCTGTGCGTTTGCAATGGAAAATTGGAGAAAAGCATACTGTGGCTGTCTCATAATTAAACAAAACGGGGAAAATGGAATAAAAATCATCTTTTTTATTTGTCTTGAATAATGATGCTTGAGGAAAAAGCAAGCTTAATTAGAGGAGAACAAGTAAGTAAATTAAGACTTCTGGAGATTCTTAATTAAGGACTTAATTAAGCACTTTATGTCATTTTCAAGGGTTTGAGAGATTTATAGCCTTTGTTAATTACATCTAATTTCACTTGAAAGCTTATAGTTTTCCGAGAAGGTAAAACTTTGAGGTTAGAAGAAAACTGTAGCAATCACCTAGTTACACACTGCACTTTCTTTGCTTTACTTTAGAAAGATTCATGCCTCAGCCCAAGTGAAATCATTTCTTTGGTCCATGGGTATACTTAGCACCATCTTACAGTCATTACCCAGGGTTGTTTTTTTTCATCATCCCAGAAATGAAGGCAGGAAGAGAGAAGGGAGATTTTCTTCAGTTACCTGGGCAAACAATGAAAAAGAGAAGGGGAAAAGAGAAGAGGTAAAATATAAATTCTATTTTCTGCAAAAATAGAAATTGCTATGAAATTTCTATAAATATGGAAATTCTGTTTAAAAAATAGAAATTCTATCAGAGAAATAGAACTTCAGGGATAGAAGAAATCTGAGAGATAATCTAATCCATCTCCGTCATTTTAGAGATAAGGAAACTGAGGCACAGAAATTGTACAAAGTTAATCAGCCCAGAGCTCTTGACTCCAATTCAATGCAAAGAAAGCATTTAGTGCTGGTTCAGTCTAATGTCCTTTACCCTATGGCTCTTCTAAAGGATGAGTATTGAAAAGTAGTATGGCCCAGGAGACAGAGGGCTAGGTTTGGAGCCATAGGAATCTTTAAGAACCAAACTTGGAGAGAATCAAACAAGACAATGGGAAAAGTGGAGTCTTAGGTACTTGGAGTCATGGGACCTGAGGTCAAATCTCAGATTTGCCACTTGCTACCTTCATGATTTGAGGCCAGTTACTAAACCTCAATGGACCTCAGTTTCCCCATCTGTAAAATGGCCTTTGAGGTCCTTTGTAACTTTAAATCTCTGGGTCTGAGGTCTCATTATTTCTGAGGAAGATTGCCTGAATTGAGAGGTGGAAGACTAGGGTAGGGGGAAGCAGCAAGCGATCCCCCCAAAAAGGAAAGTAAGGAGGAGATGGTGGAGATGGGAGTACTGGGTTGCCCAGCTTCATGCACCAGCCACAAGGTGGCAATGTGAGCCCACAACAGCTTGGTTGCTTTGGGACTGGGGAATTTGGGATGGAGTGGGATGGGAGGAAGTGGTGATCATAGGTATGGAATGCTGACAAGCAAGAGGGCCCAGGGAGTGTCTGTACTGTACTCCGTGGACAATCGTTGGCAGGAAAGCTCAGGGCCCAGCTGGGGAGAGGCTGCAGGGCGCCAGCTCGAGGATTCGGCCAGAGCAGCCCTGCCCTAGATATCCTGTATTGAAGGGCTAGAGACATATTCCTGTTGCCTCCTGGAGACACTTCCCCTGTTCCATCCCCTTAATCTCCCTACAGCAGCATCCAAATCCCTTCCAGGGACACCAAGAATGAGCTTAATTAGCTAGTTAAGTAAGGGAGTCAGCATCCAGAAGGTGATTGGGAAAAACAATTGTTTCTAGAGAGAAACAATCCGGGGAGCCTCTGGAAAAGTTGTATTTTTATTAAAGGAGATACTGGACAATTATTTTTCCTCCCTGATTCTCAGTTTCCTCATCTGTAAAATGAAGGTTTTGGGCAGCTCCAAGTTGTGCTCTCCAACGTCCCTACCAGTCTTCAATCTCTTTTCTCATTGTTGGTGGTAGCTTGTCCTTTCTTCATAGTAATTTTAGTCATCAAACCACTTACTTTCCTATGATTAAAAGCCAGATCAAGCCCATCTGACCTCTACTCTTACAAAATTAACCCTTTAATCTTTGCCTAATGTCTAGTGAGCTGAACTTGAACCCTTATGCCAGAATTGAGAGATCAAAATTGAGAACCATGTTTTCAGCTTTGGAGGCTACAGGTCAAGTGCTGATAAGGACCTTAAAGGTCATCTAGTTCAATCCTCTCATTTTACAGATGAAAAACCGAGGCCTAAGGACATAAGGTGACTTGTCCATGGTCATACAGGCATCATAATGTCAGAGGCGGAATTTGAACCTGGTCCTCAGCCTGCAGGTTCAATCGTCGTTTTTTCCATGGGGTGATACTTGTCTTCCTTATAAGCCATTCCTCATTACCCATCCTGATCAAACTGAAGCCTTCCACCTTACTCTAGGCCTTGGGAGGTTCTTTAACTCACCCATGCTTGCTTCTTCCCACATATCTATTATCAGAATGTGAAAGACCTTGCTGAGGTTCCCAGCCAGCCTCTTCCCCTTCACATTCATTCTTTTCTCCTCATGGGGAAAGGTCCACGGGAGTGAGAGATGAAGGTCAGAAGTGTCCCTTGATCCTGGCTACACAAGTCAATAGATCAGACACACTGAGAAAGTATGACATCCTGAGGAAAGATTCAGATTTGAAATCAGTCATTCAATTGGCATCTGTTACCATGTGCCAAGCATTGTGTTTGGACCTGGACTCCAATCCTACTGCTACCTCTTATTCCCTGTGTAATATTGGCTATTCATCTCTATGAGCCTCGGTTTCCTCATCTGCAAATTGAGGGGATGAGACTGGATGACTTCTGAGGTCCCTTCAAGCTCTAAGTTCCTGGTCAATGCTAACTGCCAAGGAGTGAATGCCCATTGAGTAGAGGCAATTTCTGGACCAGTAGATGCCCGAGTTCTCTCTCAGCTCTAAACCTATGATTTTATGGTCTATGGAGCAAATATTAGAAGGAAATTAAAAGGCTTCTTAACTCTGTACACAAACACTGCTTTCCCCTGACCAAACCAGGCACCCCATTCCCCCCAAAAGCTCTTCTGGACAAAGGACACAGATATTTCTAGGTCACCAGGTCCTTTCTAGACTTCCTCTATCAGCAGGACTGAGAGCAAAGCACCGAACCTCAGGAGCAAGCGTGCCAAGACACACCAAACTGCAGATGTCTTTTTTGGCTCCGTGAACAAAATGACTGCCAGAGCAGAGGAGGCCAAGGAGAGCAGAGATTCTCAGACTTTCCCAGTGCCTGGACCAAGACAAGGGGAAGGGACCTCCAGCCCAGCCACCCCACCTACTCTCAGCAGCCAGGAGCTCTTCTTGGAAGGAATGGCACTGCCTTGCATGGCACACCAGACATGGTGTGTCTTTTCTGTCTTTTAAAGAGAAATGCGACCAAGTGATGCGTTCATGAAAATGGTTTAGTAGTGAAAACTCCAAGGGATCAGCCCATAGGTGAAGAGAAGACCAGCCATAGTTCTGAAGGGCAGTACTTTGTCTCCCCAACCAGGTTCTACCTGGAGCATGGTGTTCCATTCTGGGGGCCCCATTTTCAGAAGGACATCATTAAAGCAGAAAAGGTCCGCAATATGGAAACCAGGATGTTTCATAACACAGAAAGATGAGTAGAAGGAACTAAGGATAGATTTCATCTGGAGGACAGAAAATTTGAGGAGACAAGATGGCTGCCTCCAATGAAGGATCACCATGTGGAAGAGAGATCAAATCTATTTTGCTTGGTCCCAAAGGGCATAGCCAGGAGTCATGGAAGAAAACCATAGGAAGGCTAATCTAGACTGGATGTCAGAAAAGACTTCCCAGTGCTAGAACTGCAATCCCTAATGGGTCTAGTGGCTCTCCCCTAGTGGAGGCCTTCATCCAAAGGCTTGGGGGATCACTTGACTCGTGGTTGGAGGCAGGTGATAGACTAGCTGGCCCCTGGGGTCCCTTCCATCTCTGAGATTTGGGGATTCTGTACCCCAAGAAGAGGTTTTGGCTTTTGATTGTTCAAATTGGCTTCAGTTTCTTTTCTCTAAAATAAGAACAGGCAGTGTTGTTTGGGCCATCTCTTAGATACAGTGACCTAGCATTATGTAACCCATGTTGTCCTCTAGAGCCCCAGGGGCAGTGGGGAGTAGCTGTCTTGTTAGACCAACCTCAGCTCCATAATAACACACACACACACACACACACATACACACACACACACACACGGGCCAAAGAATGAAATTGCCAGTTGCCAAGTGGGTGACTAATGGGGGCTCGCCCACAGTTTTTTGTGTTTTTTTTTTTTTATCAATGAATTTCTCTCTCCTCTCCATGTGACACTACTGTGCAAATCCAGAGAGAGGGAGAGACAGTGTCCCTCCCACTGACCACCACTGAGAGCCCACCCCTCCAGGTAGAATAGCTTGGCTTTGAAGCCTACCTCTGCCCCATGCTGGTTGTGTGACCTTGGAAAGTGCCCTAACCTCTCCTTCCCCCCAGGCCCCTTCTAAGATAACAGAAGGCAGAGCAGTGTTGGTCTGCACTGACAAGGTGTTTCCTCCTCATCATGGAGCTCCTTACATCAAGTAGATCATAGGCTTAGAACCCCCAAACACTCTCTCTGACCAATACACCCCCTACAACTGAACCCCAAACTGTGTTTATGAAGGGAAAAGCCTTCCCTTCTGAGAGTCAGGAGAACTGGCTTCTCTGGACAGTATGTGACCTTGGATGAGTAACATTTGTAAAATGAGGGCATCCAAGTAGGTCTCTCTGGTTCCTTCTAGCTCTTAGCTTACAAGTTTATATGATCTGGGACTAGAAGAGCCCTCAGAGACATGAAGGGGAACCCCTCCATTTTACAGATGAGGACGCTAAGGCCCACAGAAGCTAAGTGACCCTGGGCCAGGTAGCACGTCTGAAATTTGAACCTAGTTTCTCTGATAGAAGGCTCCTGCCTCTGCTCCACTGGGCTTTGTCCTAAGCAGACATCTAAATGAGTCACAGACTAAGAGACTCTAAATATAGAATTAGGTCCTGCTGAAATTCTTATTAAGCCAAAAAGAAAAAGAAAATAGTGACCTGATGACCAGTTCTGAACAATAATAGCTGTCATTTCTAGAGTACTTTAACCACAATGCAGTAGGCAGTGCAAACATTATTATCCATTCCCATTTTACAGATGAAGAAACTGAGGCACAGAGCAGGCAAGTATTTTGCCTGGGGTACACAGCTGGGACATATCAGGAACAGTCACTAATTCCAGACCTTCTGTTTCCAGAGCCAGATCTTTCAATATGGTTTTCCATAGCCCCTCCCACACGGGTGCTGCAAGACCCCACTCAGCTAAGGGGTCTGGAAACTTGCTCCACGCACCCAAGAGGAGACAGACAACATGAGGAGGTGCCAGAATTGAATTCTGACCATTTCTGCGGGCCTGGCAGACCACTGCCAGCAATGCCCCATGGTACATTTCCAGCCTCTCTCCTGCCCACTGCCCACCGCAAAGCACTGCTCCTAAGATTTCAGTGGGCAGAATGTTGGTGGATAAGAAAAGGGAAAAGGTGATGGGCTGGCCACCTTTGGGCATCCATCCATGAGCTCCTTGGGGGAGCTGAGATCCAGTTAAATTTCCTCAAAAACCAGTTACTTTTTCTCAGCAAGAAACATTCTTTTAAGGACCTGAAAAGCTGGAACAAGGTGGTAATCCAATACAGTTTGGAGAGACAGTGAGGGGGAAAGCTCCTGACCCAGTGTGGAGAGAGACTTGGATTTCAATCTTGTCTCTCACATTGGAGTTGTGTGACCTTGGCCAAGTCATGGACCTCAGTTTCCTCATCTGTCAAATGAGGGGGTTGGACCAGATGGGAGATCACTGAGGTCTGGACTTAGGATTCTATGTGTGACCTCTCTGGACCTCCTATTAACTTGCCTTTAAAGTCAGATTAAAATTACCTGTAATACCTGCCTTCCTGGGTTGTTGTAAGACCCAAATGAACCAAGGAGATAAGGTTCCTTTTACAAATCATCTTACAACACTCTATAAAGGTCAGCTCCTCTGGCTCTGGCTCTGGTCCAGGGAGCCTGAACCTGACCTAGTTTGGGTCTTTATGAGAAAGATCTTTTGGGTTCACACTGTTCAAATCCTTCTCTTCAGAAGCCTTCCTGCCTTCCGCCCATGGGGGGGACTCTGAAGAAGTCGTTGATTCTGTGTTGATGACTTCTCTCCTCATCTTTTGGGTTTTTTTTATTGTTTTTCAGGGCAAATCTCCAGAACAACTCAGACAAGTCCAGACAAGTCGTATTGCCTGCAGTCGGATGAAGGTTGCAGGCTGGGCATTTCCCACTGCCTCATGACGCCGGCTCTGACTGGACTTTAATGAGCCCAGAAGGAAAAGACCCCTCTGATTTCACCACCGACAAAGCGAGTACAAAGTGCTCTAGATTTGGGGAGATATTTCCTGGATGTGACCAGAAGTCAGTCATTTTTCTCTTGGGTCTCAGTTTCCTCACTAGTAAAATTATGAGTCGGATGATGGCCTTGGGTAACTCACAGAGTTATGGTTCAGAGAGTATAGAAATAGCCACTTTCAGAGTCTCCCTTGACCCTGGCCATCCCTGGTTCGGTAAGCTACCAGCTCTAGGAGTTCCTCAAAACTCCTCTATGTGGCCTTAAAATCCTTCTCAGTCCAGCTCTGCCTGAGCTGTCCAGCCTTATTATACATCACTCCCTTTCCTGCTCCCTATGGGACCATAGTCAAACTGGCCTCTAATTCTAATTCTTTATGCACCATTCTGGTTTTCACCTTGCAATGACTATGCTCCCAGCTAGGAACACATTATTTTCTCATCTCTGCCTCTTAGAAGCCTTCTTTCTGGAGAGACTTGGCCCCACCAGACTCTAGATTCTCCATGGGGCTGTTCCCCCAAATCATGTCATCTTATTCAGTATCTACGTATCCACACACATGCTATTATGGCATCCTGGCTTCCTCACTCTCACTTACTCCACATTGTCTCTCTCCCATACATCCCCTTCCCTTCACTTACACAGCCCATCCCTGGTCCAGGTCCCCATCACATTCAGCAGGACTATGGCCATAGCCTGGTCTCCCTTCTTCAAGACTCTCCAAACCATCCACACTCTGCTGCCAAAGTGTAGACCTGACCATGCTTCCTGAGGGCGCCTTTGCTCATATCCCAGGGCTTGGCACAGAGCTCATCACATAGTAGGTATTGAATTAATGATCTTTGACTGTCTCTCCTGATAGAATGTGGTTCTTTGAAGATAGGGGGTCACTTCACTCTGCATCCATGGTGCTTAGCACTTGGTAGATGCTTAATAGACTCTTGTTGATTTGGGGAGAAAGCGTGGTTGGCAGAAAGAATATTGATTCTGGAGTATGAGTATCTGAGTTCAAATCTCCATCCTGTTACTTACAATCTATGTGACTTGGGGTCTCAGTCTCCTCATCTGTAAGAGAAAGGGATGATGGATTTGGATGGTCACTGTTCCCTTCCAGTTCTACAACTAGAAGCCTGCCATGGGTTACCTCTCTCAGTGATGACAACAATCCCTCACTGCTGTCTGAGAACCTCTAATGGTGCCTTCAGGCTTGCACCCAGGAGCATGCACCTGTGGTTAAGGCAGAGTTGTTAGTGGCTTGATGGAAGGCCAGATCAAACTGTCACATCCAGCAGAGTTGGTGGACTTCTGAACAAGTGAGATCTGTCAGCGGGAAACATGATGAGAAGCTTTCCCACAGTGAGGTGAGGGTGGGAAAAACACTGTCAATCTGTGGGGCAGGGCCTCGAGGGATATAGGGAAGGCTCCCCCCTTCAAATGAATATCCAAACTATGCCCTCTGACCACTTCAATGGGTTAAAAAAAGTCAACCACAAAGCTAAGTTTGGTCTTCTCACACAAATGCTTTTAAGCAATAACAAGTCTTCTATATTCCAGGATTGGAATCTGAGAGACAAGAAATTAGAAACAAATGTGTTGAGTGACTGAGGGAATCATTTCAACATTTTTGGAAACACACATACATTTTCCCATTTCATTTTGCAAATAAGAAAGCAGCAGAAGGGTAATAATGTCCTCTGTGGACATTGGTCAGCACACTAGAAGCTGATGTTCTGCTTTGCTCCTCCAGACATGGGGTTCTAGAGCTCATTGGAGAAAGTGGAGCTCCCATGATAGACCTAGAGCTGGAGATTTTCATCTCTCCACCGTGAAGAGGAACCGCAACTCTTCCAGGATCATCCTAAAAACAATCTACTTGGAGCAAGTATCGCAGGCAGGGAGGGAGGTAGAGAGGGAGGAATGGTATTATTTAGCTGTGAGTACATTCTAAGGCATGCTGCCATTGACCTTTTGAACATGATACAGCTCTGAGGTTTAACTGTAATGTGAATAATCAAAATCCTCCTCATGCCAAATGATATGAGTGTCTCTGACATTTCCTGGGCTTCATTGGGAGGGTCTCTGAGAATTCTCTCAAGGTGGCTCTTTCTTCAGAATCTTCAGGCTCCATCCTTAACCAGCAAGTGGGCTGAAGGTAGACTTCTTTGGCCCAGGGAACAAGGTTTGGAGGGTCAGGACCTGTATCCCATGTTCTGTTGACCCCATTGTCAAGAGCCCTTCTAGTATGGACAGTATTAGAAGCATCTGTGTTAATTTCTAAGACATGTGCTGATGCAATCTCACTGGCGACGCTGGTCCTGGACCATTGTGAATGCCCCATTTGGCTCAGCGGAGAGCTTCATCATGAACACCACGTACAAGACAATTCCACAAAATGCCATCTAAGAAATCCCCCAAATTGCACTTTTGAGACAGATGGCACCACTCCCAATTATAAACAGCAATGCCCTCACCCATCTGGTGATTCCATTTATGAAATTTACATTTAAGAACAATGACCAATGATGGGGAGATGCGTTCTTCTGATAAGCCCATAAACTCATTGAATAAATATCTTATCCTTAGGTGAAGTAGAGAAAGTGAGGGGTTTTATTCGGGTTATCCACCGATATAATTCACTTCAACAAGAACCTCTTATATGCAAGGCTATGGAAATATAAACATACTAATAGAACAGTTCTACCCCTCAAGGCATTTATATTGTATATCAGAAGAATGCCTATGTCATGAACATAGCATAATTCTATTTGGAATGCCTTGTTTTTTGTATTGGCCTTTGAAGGACAGGTAGGATATTGACAAGCAGAAATAAGAAGAGGAATCCCAAAGAGAGATTTTTGCTAGCAAAAGAACAAAGGCCGCCATCTGAGGTGTGCTGTATAGACTAGTTTGTCAAGCACATGGCAGGAAGGGCAGGAAGAGGAGCCAAGCTTTAGGGCTGGAATCAGATACCATAGGGCCCTGAGTGATGGATTAAGACATTGAAGTCCTTCAAGTAGGTTTTTCAGTGGGGTGTTTTCTAGGGAGATGATTCTGGTAGTGGGCAGGATGGATTAGAGGAAGCTGGAGAAATTAAAAGGCAGGGAAGTCAATTAGGTGGAAACGATGAATTAAAAGGGCACTGTAGAGGAAGCCCCTCCTGGACTGGGCCACTGATTGGATGTGGAGGACAAGTGGATGGATAGGGTCAAAGACGACTCAGTTTGGAGCCTAGGTGACGAGGAGAAAGGGAATATCATCCAAAGAAATGGGGAAGTCAAGAGGAGGAACAGGTGTTTGGAAGAGAGATGATCAGTTTCATTTTCAACAGATTTTGTCTCTGGTTTTCACATCATCTAGATTTCCTCCTAAATCCCTACTGCCATATAAACATCCCTTATAACAAAGAACTTTTCAAAATAAGTAAAAATAGATAAAAAATATTTCAATGAAACCAGTCAGAACCTTCAAAAAGCAGGTTCCTTGGAAAGGGTGCTAGGTTGGTAATCCAAAGACCCAGGTTCAAATCTACCTCTGCTATGAAACTTACCTGTGTGACCTCGGGCAGGTCCCTCTCTGGGCCTTGGTTCTTCAATGTACAATGAGGTAGTTGAGCTAGGTGACCTTTATGGTCCCTTTCAATTCCATATCTACGATCTCACTTGGACAATTAATGTCTTTTTACCTGTAGCAAATTCACTTTTTTTAGGAAGGGAAAAAGATCACCCCCATTCGCCTCTGTAAGACAAGAAGGGCTAGGGAAGCCATTAGCACAATATGAAAGGAAATAAAATCTCATTTTCCTCCTATACTCATCTAAAGAATTGGCTCTAAAGGATTTACATCACCTGGGTTCTGCCATTTGCTACCTGTGTTATCTTGGACAAGTGGTTTCATCTCTCTGGGCCTCAGTTTCTTCATGTTTAAAATAAGGGATGGGGCTGGATGGCTTCTGAAATCCATTCCAGTCCTAGATCTATGTTCCTCTGTCCTTTCCTTCTCTCCTTTCCCTCCTCCACCTCATCACCCCTTCTTACCTTCTCTTTTCTCCTCTCCTCCTCCTAACTCTTCTCTATCCTTCCATCATCTACCTTCCGTGATACCTCCCCCCTCCCATCTCTTCTCTTTTCTCTCCCCAAAAGCAGATTCAATGGAGGCACAAAATGCAAACTACCCAGAGTCCAAAGAATGACAGAATTAGCCATAATTATGCTAAGAACTGTGGAAATCCCCCGGCACTGGTTACTCCAGTTCCTGTAACATAACTCCACAAAACACACACACACACACACACACACACACACACACAAAATAATATTAGGATGAATTCCATGCATTTCTTACAGGGGATTCATAGCAGTAGTCTCTGGGCAGAGACACATCATTAGCTGGGGCTTCCCTAGTGCCTACTAAGTGGTGTTCCTTCCTCAAACACAATCACCCCTCACTCAGGGACCTTTGCAAATTGGTGGCATGAAGGTCATAGCCAATGGGAGATCTTACTAAAGGAATACCAGAGAGAATGAGGGTGCTCTGCCCGCTCTGTTTCTCCTCAGAGAATATTCTAGGGCTCTGAGGGATGGACTAAAAAGTTTGTATTTTATAAAGTAGGTACTGGGAAGACTCAGAATAAGGGAGAACTGGGGTGAATGGCCAGTGGAGGAAGGATGCAACTGACACTTCCCTATGGAATATGGAAGAGACTGCTTCCATGCAAACAAGGGATGAATCCTCAAAGTGTGAGGATGAAGAGGATGGTGAGGCTATTCTACAGATGTGACCAGGATTTTAGCCCTAGGCAGTGTGAGAGTTGGCTGGGCAGGCCAGTGGGCATATTTGGAGCTGGATTGCACATGATGGGTAATAGTAACCAGAAGAGCTACAGGCCCCTTCACTTCAGTCTTGTCTCATCACAGACTTAAGAAGCATCATGGTGTCAAAGGGTGGGACTTAGAGCCAGAGAGACTGGAATTCAAATCCCATCTCTTACCAGCTGTGTGACTCCCCAAAAGTCAGTCAACCACCCTGAGTCTCAGCTCTCACATCTATAAAATGGGATGATAATAATATTCAGGAGTACTAGTGCTATCCTGAGATGGACATAATGCACATGAATGGTTTGTGTTTATTATTATGTTGCTAAGTAACAGCACTAGAACTCCAAAACAGGCTAGCCATTCTCCGCCATGATGCTTCTCTACGACGCCCATGGGCTGGACAGTGGGCTGAGGAGGTCCTCTCAAGGAGCTACTTGATAAAGTTTAATTCTTCAGTGGTTTTCTGTTGAATTTTATTATGAGAGCAGACCAAAAAGAAAAAATGCCAATCCCTGAATTTTGTGTTGGCCACATTCCCTCTTTCTACTGTCCCTTTCCAGGGCAGGCTTTGTCCTGCCAAAGGTCACACTATCTTTCTATTTGACTTTAATGACGAGCCTCAGCAGGAACACCAAGCAATTTAGAAACTGATGAAATCAGGTGCCCAGAACTTTGATTTTATTTCCCAGAAAACTTGTGTTTTGAAATTTTCCCTTAACCCTTTCAGATCCTGAAACTTCTCTATCCCAACAGTGACTCTATGCATAATCTCTTTATCTGTCCCAGACAAAATGGAACAAGGTTTGGTTTGGGGTTCTGCTTTTTTTTGTTTTGTCTTTCAAGGAATTGCTTTCTCTGGATCATGATGGCCTCTGAAATGGATGGGAAAGAAAGTCAACACCATGATCAGTGGAGTCAAGCCCAGATTCAAGACACACAGGAAGAAAGCTCCTCATCCTCTCACAGCTGTACCCCCAAATTGGACTCTTAGTCTGAACCCCAAAGGGGATTTGGGATACATTTGCCCCACAGAGACAACATTATCCACAGAAGCCAAGTTCCAAGGTTATCCTAAAGAAGCCTACTTAACCAGATACTCTTGTCCACTTCAAGCACTTCTCAATTGGTCTCTTGCTCTCTGCGGTCCAGCCCTTCCAGTTTGCCTTATTTCCACAATGCATTTCCTCCTCATCACCATTTCTTGGAATGTCTGGCTTCTTTCAAGACTTAGTGACAGCACCATCCCCACCTTAGACAGATCCTGATCTCTCCCAGTTACTTGTGTCCTCATCCTACTCTGAAATTATTCTACTATGTTTTGCCTTTACTTACATCTATTTCCTCCTAGTAGAATATAAGCTTGTTAAGGTCAAGGATGATTTGATTTTTTGGCTTTGCACTCCAATTGTCTGGAATGCCAGTGATGTATTAATACTTGGTGAATGAATGAATGAATGATACAGCTGAAATATGTACCAAGGATTCCATTCTAAAATCTGGGTTCTGTAAGCAGGGGACCATGTGACAGTAGAAGGAGGAAGGAGAGCTTCCTTCCGCTTTCCTAGGTACAGGGCTAGCCCTCAACAAGATTTTGAAATAAGTTAAATTTGTCTTTGGCATTGTCCCATCTCCTTTTTTGTATTATGGAGAAAGTAGGAAGTACTTAAAAGAAAAGAATTGTGTGACATGTGGTGGGAAGGGTATTCCAGTGGGAGTCAGAAGGATTTGGGGTTCCAGGCACTAAGTAGCTCTGTGACCAAGGACAGATCACTTTCTCTCTCTGGGTCTCACTTTTCTCCTCTATAAAATCCAGCCATTGGGATGCTCTGGTTGAGCAGCATCTCCACTATTTGTCATTGGGTGCTTCACTTAGGACTATCCAGAGGAGAGTAACTAGGATGCTGAAGGCTGTTCAGCTCACACCACATGAAGGGCTATGGTAAGAATTGGGAGTGTTTAGCTTGGAGAGAAGAAGACAAGGAGAGTCGTCAAAACTGTGTGTGTCCTGCTTGACCCAGGAGGATGGAACTAGGAGTGATGAGTGTTCATACTGCTGGAATCATAGCCAGCAATAATGGTAGTTAGAGAAGAAGAGATGAAATGATAGGAAACTGCCTAAGAATTAGAGCTCTCCTTTCACTGGAGGAGTCTTTAAGCCAAGGCTGGATGACCATTGACTTGGTGGAGAGGGAATTCTAAGGTCCCTCCAACTCAGAGATTCTGGGGTTCCTTCAGCTGCTTCTCTCCCCAGTCTCTTGAGGGCTACCCTTATTCTACCTTATTCCCCTCACTGCTATACCTCACCCAAGCCTGTCTTATCTCCCTTCTCCCCCAGTCACAACTCCCAAACCTTCAAGAAACTGACTTCATCTAGGTACCAGAGGAAGGCAAGCTGATGTGACTAATTTTCACCAATGTGTGAATGACCCACGCAGAAGTATTTGGAACTTTTAAGGAGGATGGTGGTTAACTCAAATGAGTTTCTGGTAGGTAGAATTTCTGAGCAACCTAACAAAGTGAAGTGAAAATCTTTTAGGCAGTGTGAGAGAAGATATTTTTGGACAGAGGGGCTACCACCCTGTCATGAGATTGAGGACTCTGCCCCAGACTTGGTTCCCCAAAATCATTCCTGTATTTTTCATTTCCACCTCAGCCCTTTCTCCATTTCCTCCCATATTTTAACAGATTCCCTAAAAGCTACACTGTTTTACAAGGGTCCCTAGCAGTGGGCAGTTGGAGAGACAAGGTTGGCAGCTTAAGTTCCAGCCAGAAGAAAGATGGAGAGGAGAGCAGTCATTCAATGTACCTATGGTTCATCCATAAGTCAGATTGTATAAATTGGCAACGCCTGTGTATTCCTCCTCCCTTTGCTTTTTTGGTTTTAATTTGGCACCTGAGGTTGTGGGAAAGTAACTCTGCCGGAGATGACATCCAGCTGTGTCCTCCTAAAAGCCAAGCTCTGAGAATGTCTCCCTAGAAAGCAGACCTTCTGATGTTTCCTTGGAGAGACACTCCCTTACCCCGTTTCCAAAGAAGATGTACATTGTTTTTCTCAGTTAATCTGAGGGACAATAGAGAATCATGAGATTTCCAACCTCAAAAATGGGATGTTGAAATCCCTCTACCACCATCTCTGGCCATCTTTGCCCATCTGTCTTTGCTCGAGAGGGTGGGTGGTGGATTATTGCTTTGTTTTTGTTTTGGTTTGGTTTATTGGGGGAGGGAGAATTATGTCTCATATGGTTTTTGCAAACAATGAGCTTTTCCCCCTTGTTGATACATGAAGATCTGGTTCTTCCAGTCTCATGATGCAAATTGAAATGTTGACAACCTTCTGTTGGGCTGAACTAGACCAGATAACATGCTTTTATTTATTCCTATGATCAGATTCCAACCAGCAGCCCTTCTCCTTGGATAGGTAGTCCTGGACAGATGTGGGCTTACAAGTCAAATGATTAGAAAAGCCTGATACTCCAAAGGATAACTACAACAAAGAGGGAATTGGTCCCACCATTAGTTGTGATGATCACCTTAGATGTGAAGGGCAGACTCTTTCAGAAGCGGACTTTGCTGCTTTGGATTCCAGGTCTGACTCACAGAACCAGCTTTTGGATTGGTCTGGTGGAACCATTCCTCATGGGCAGATCAGAGAATACTAGAGATCTGATTTCCTATTCAAAGTCCCTCCTGTATGGAGAGAAGATGATACTGTTGCAGATGGGGAGGGACACCCCTGCCTTGACTTCTCTTTCCTATGTAAGTTTTCAAGTGAAAATAGATGCTGATGGGAATGACCCTGACTCTAGAGCCAGAAGGGGCTTATAGGGGATCTGTCCCAACCCCTTCTTTTTGAGGAGGTCCAGGGAGGAGTACTTTTTGCCAAGATCACACAACTCATGAGGAGGGAGTGTGGCGCAGTAGAAAGAACTACTTCCTAGCTCTATCACATGGGGCAAGACTTTTCTTCACGCATCTCAGTGTCTTCATCTTTAAAATAACTATACTGGACTCCCTGAACTGAGAAGCAGAAGCAGAAGCTCTGAGTTTATGGCCATATGCTTTTTCTTTGCAGTAGGGCACCTGGGTGGTGACATCCTCCTGACCTCAGACACTAATCCGGGCAAGTCACTTCACTCTGTTTGCCTCAGTTTTCTCAACTGTAAAATGAGTTGGAGAAAGAAATGGCAAACATTCCAGTATCTTTGCCAAAAAAAACCCAAAAAAACCAAATGGGTCACGAAGAGTCAGACGAGATTGAAATGGCTCAATGGAAATGAAACTTGCCAGCAGCTGTGACAGAATTTGAATCCGGTTCCTCTTCGATCATGTGCCTTTGCCTCTATGCCACACTATACAACTGGTGGAAGGAATAAGACACCAAGCAATGATGCAGCTCCTTGGAAAGCATACACAGGACATGCACACATGCAGCCTGAAGGGCAATAGAGGGCACTTCCCTTGGAGAGAAGCCCAAATTCTGTGCCCTTTGGGGACCCAGGGCTGCCCGGACCTCTGCAACTCATTTAGCTACTTCCGCCGGGATTGCAGAAAAACAAATGTCTGAGCTGGCAATCACCAGCTCCTCCGGATGTCTCTTTTAGAATAGTGGCCCTACCTTTTGCAAGTTCCTGATTCATAAGGTTCTGTTTAGGTTACAGCTGCAAGGCTCGAGTCAGATATCCTGCCTCAGTCAGCAGTGTCAGGGGTTGGCTGCCTCTCCAGAGAAATCTTACCAGGATTCCTCCCGAAATTCCATTCACCAGCACTTTCTGTACCCCTTGAATGGAGTGAAGTCAGTGACTTCAGATACTTGGTAACTGATTCCCATAGCCCCCTTCATTGGATACTGTGGTGAAATGGTTCTGAGGCTCAGGATAACTTGCCTCTTCCTGGCACCAAGAAAGTCTAGGCTGGAAGATGAGAACAGGTGGGATACTTCCCCAGCTAGGTCTTCCCCAGAGAGTCTACCCCAGGTACTAGAGGCCTTTGTCTGGGTCTTTTATAACACACAAGTTACTTATCTCAGCACTGCTCCCTTAAGGCTTTGTTTACTCAAACCATGCTCCCTTCCAAAGCTGGACTCATTGATGAAATAGCTACAGAGCCCAAAGAGATAGAGAAATAAGGGCCAGTCCCAAGGATTGTTACTGAACTGGTGCCCCATGTTGGGGCAGGTAGATTCATAGAAGAAGAAGGGAGGGCCAGTGGCTAGCATAAGGTATCTCAGTGACCTTTGGAGTCACCCAAGGAGCTTGTTCAGAATATTCTCCATGCATCCTGGATGTTCAGCCTCAGCCTGTTTGTATCTTAACAGATAAACACCCCAGGGGTTGTGCCAGATCCTACAGAACAGCCAACATGGACCCAGAAGGCTCTGGAGGAGAAAGTGAGGCTGGTGACTTTGCACCGCCCTACCTCATTTAAATCCAATTCACTTGCATGTCATGTCATCAACTCCTTGATGTCATGGTTCTCTCCAGCAAGAAGACTATGAAGGTCATGGAGCAGAGGGACCCAGAATGAGAAGGAGTGTTGATTATCTGATCCCTATTGGTCTCCCTGCTATCAGTCCATCCTCCACACAGCAGCCCAAGCGACCCTCCCAAAGTGCTCCCCTCCCAGTTGCCTTAAGGATGAAGCACTGAGTCCTCTTTAGGGCATTTGAAGTCATTACCATCTGGCTCCAGCTTCTTTCCAGACTGATTCGACATTATTCAATCTCATGCACTTCTCAAAAAAACTCAAAACTGTTGTTCCTTACATTCTCTGGGCACGACATCCAGTCTTCCTCCTCCGTGCTCTGCACATTCGCAGAATCCTCTCCGCATTGAGTTCAAGGGCCACACATCTCCTACACAAGGTCAGCCTTATCCCCCCAGTTGGCTGTGTTCTTCTGACCCTCAATTTACTTTATTTTGTGGGTACACATTTTGTATTTTGTATCCCCCCCACCATCACCCCTATTTAAACCAATCAAATCATATGCATTTATTCAGTGCTCATTGTGAGTCAGACATTGATACAGTGTTGGCTCAGGTTTTTGTCTTTGAATGCCCAAAGCAACTTGTCAAAGTACCAGTGTCAGATACCTAGCTCAGTGGTGACTTCCTTGGCAAAGCCTGGGCTCTATCACTTTCTGGCTGTTCTTATCCTTCAGTCATTCAGAGGTTTCTGTAAACCCTACACGGGCTAGCATGTGTGTGCGCATACGCACGCACACACACACACACACTCATATACACACACGCTCACTCATGTCCTACAGCAGAGCACCCAGGAGCACCCTGAAGGGTAAGAGTGAGGACAGGAAGGAGATTGGCAATCTGTATCTATTTTTTTAATATAATTACACAGGTCCTTAAATTTTTCCTTTGTTCCTTATAGAGCAAAATGAAATTATATTAAGGAGAAAATGCATTAATGTTTCCTTAGGACAGATCCCAGAATCTTGTTTTTAAAAGTGGCCCCAAATGTCCCAGTGATTGCCCCTGGGTTTATGCAGGATGGCGTCTTTATGGGTTTGAAAATAAAGCAGCTTTATTTTCTGAGACCTTCTCTGAGCTTACCCGAGAATAAGAAATGGCCCATATTCCTAGACTAACCCTGTTGCACTGGGATCATCCCTTTTCCTGCTCACGTGCCTTGACCTTGGTGAAGCTATTTCTGAGATTTATGACGGAACTTGCTACTAGATCATACTACCTCTGTGACATGAGAAAAGCAAACGTGCCCAAGCTGATTAACTCTTCAAGTGCTGCTTGTGGAAGGCTCTGTCCCAATTCAGCAAACTTAGTGACCAAAGCCTTTGACCAGCTCTCACAAAGGAGCAGGTCAGGGAGAAAGGCTACCCCTGGGATAACCATAGAAATCGAGATTCACTTCAATTCAACAAGTGTATATGAAGCACTTACTATGGGCCCAGCACTGGCCCACAAAAGAAATAAAATATGAAGATTGTGAAACTGTGTCATGGTTAGCCCACACTGTCTACGTGCCATGTCTCAGGGATCTGGGATGGTCTTCATCTGGGTACTGTCTCCACAGCATTTGTCACAGTACTTGGCACATGGTAAATCATGAAAGCTCTTTTCATTCATTCATCAGGGTTATCAGAGCTACTCATCCTTCCTCTGCAGATTACAACCCTTTCTGCTTTAGTGGAGCACCTTTGTGAATTACTGTGGCCAAAAATCATTTCCCTGAAGCCAACTGAAGTGTGAACCTCCCTGAATCCCAAGAGAGGAAGAGACCTCGGGGCCACCTAGCCGAGCTTTTACCTGAGCTGGGATCCCCAGCCTTTT
This sequence comes from Notamacropus eugenii, assembly GCF_028372415.1. Taxonomy (NCBI): domain Eukaryota; kingdom Metazoa; phylum Chordata; class Mammalia; order Diprotodontia; family Macropodidae; genus Notamacropus; species Notamacropus eugenii. The sequence continues at coordinate 14,725,904 of NC_092874.1, forward strand.
CAATATCCCCAACACGGGGACCTCCATCCTCTGCCTACAGACATCCAGTGAAGGGGAACCCACTGTCTATGGAAACAGGCCACTCTACTTGGGGCCAACCCGAAGGGTTAGAAGGCTTTCCTGACACCCAGCGGCCCTTGGGTCCAACCTCTGTGTCCAAAGAGAGCAAACCTCACCTCTCTTCCCCATGACAACCCTTTGAATAGGTGAGCATAGCTAGGACTGTCCTCAGACATATAGTCAATTCTAGGGATATACTTGGAGCCTGGTCAGTCCTGAAGATCCTGGCAGACTTTGGGCAGATTCAGTGAAAGGACCGCCAGAGGTGGACTTTTGTGGAGGATCTCAACAGGGATCAGGAGTAAGAGGAGGGAGCATAGGGAAGGAGAAAACAAATCCTGGCTGTGCCTTGGGCTGGCCCTAACTAAGGAATCAAGCAGCTTAGCTCAGAACTAGAACCCAACCCCTAGAACCAGGGCCTCTGGCCTCTTTTCCACCCCCCTGCCCTGCCCAGGGCCCCTTCATCCACCTCAGGCTGAACCCAGATTCTTGGCGTTCCTGAAATGTCCAAAGGCCTAGAGACTGTCCAGATGTCACACATCTGCACAAAGATGATCGATGCTTTTCAGAATGTTATCCCAAGAAGAGTGAGTTCTTAAGAAAAGATGATATCATATGTCATTAGGATGGAATTCTTTGCAGTAAACATGGAGCAAGCCAACAAAATGTACTGAAATCTCTCAGTAGACACCCAGAAGTATCCTGCAGGTGTGGCCAACATCCCTGAGATAGAACACGAGTGGCAGGTTCCCATCCCTGCTGGACATTCTGACTCCCTACATGCTCCCTGGCCCAGTCCACAGGCTTCTCCACAGCCAGGACTATCTTGGCATTTGTAATTTACCCCCAACCCACATCAGCCCAGAGGCAGAGTCACCTTCCAGGTGTCTCAAAGCTGAGAGAAGGCAGTTGTTATCTGCTACCAAGCTGAGACAGGTTCTTCTTTTTGGATGTGTGGAAAGGGAAATTCCTAGTGTCAGAGAGTGCCAGCCCCAGAGGACTCTGGCGTAGATCAGGGCAAAGTTGGGGAGTCCTGGGCACTTCTGGCTCACCCCCTTGGCCTCAAACAGACTACAGAGAACACAGAAGGGACAAGTTTTATCTTCTATATCAAACTATACTATGGACAAGTTTGACGAGCTCCTCCCTGGAGTCTGAAAGCATACCACCCAACTGTCACATGGGACCCACTGGCCCAAAACCACCAAAGAGTGAGAATTCTCACTCATGCCTACTCTCAGACAGGGAAGGTAAAAGGTTGTAACCTTGAATTTCTTCAAAGGGAGGTTAAATCACCATCTCCTTTTCTGAAAATTGGGTTGTGAAATTAACAGGACTGTACTTTTGTTTATGTGATAGCAGTATTAATGGAATTCCAAACAACCTCCCAAACCAGAAAGCATCAGCCATTCAGGTTTGAAAGAGAATGAGGAACAATCCAGACCAAACTGAGAAATCAGGGGAGGACACTTGGTGGAAAGAGCTGTGGATTTGGAGGGGAAGAGATGATAAAATAATGAGCAGCATGGTGATGGTGGTGGTGGTGATGGTGAAGGAGGAGAGAGTCAGCTTGGGTGTCATGAAGACCTGGGTTCAGGTGCTACCTCTGACACACTGGCTGGGTGACCTTGGACAAGTCTCTTTATATCTCAGTGACCCAGCCAACTCTCTTAGATTGTAAATTACAGAGAAGAAGTTGATGTTGAGTCATTTCAGTCATGTCCAATTCTCTGTGACCCTGTTTGGGATTTTCTTGGCAAAGATACTGGAGTGAAGAGACCTGCCACTGGTGGAGGGAATTCTTTCATTAGGAGTTTCCCAACCAAATCCCAGAATGAGTCCCATCCCATCATAAGATACTTACACTGCCAGTCTTGTGAGGCAGTTATGAGTTGGCAGTATGGTTCAGCAGATAGAGTCCTGTGTCCAGAGTCAGAGGACCTGAGTTCAAACCCTGCCTTTCATGCTTGTTATCCATGTGACTCTGGGCAAGTCACATCACCTTTAGGGTCCTCAGTTTCCCCATTTGAGAAACAAGAAGGTTGAACTAGACAGCCTCTGAGGTCCCTTCCAGTGATCCATCTGTGATCATATAAGGGATCTTAATAAGACCCTTCACTTCTCAAGATGCCAGGAAACTAAAATCATGAGCTCCTCCTGTTAACTTTATGCACTGAATCAGTGCAGGGAGTTTCCACACTGGGAGTTCCCAACCACTTGTTGAATTTGTTGTCACGGGCATTCCTTCAGGTAGTATGGGTTGGCATCAGTGACCACTGAACTCCCGTCTAACTCCCACATTCTGATTCTGTGAAACTCCAATGAGGTTTAGTCTCCAAAAATGTTTGTGTTCAAAAGCAGAGGTTTTTAAATCCACGTGCTACCTAGAATGGGAAATACGTGTGTGTGTGTCTGTGTGTGTGTGTGTGTGTATGTGTATGTGTGTGTGTGTGTCTCTGTCTGTGTGTGTCTGTGTCTGTGTGTCTGTGTGTATCTGTGTCTGTGCGTGTGTCTGTGTGTGTGTCTGTCTGTGTGTGTCCGTGTGTGTGTCTATGTGTCTGTGTGTGTCTGTGTGTCTGTGTGTGTCTGTGTGTGTGTGTATATCTTTCAACACATTGCAGAGGGAGATCGATTTTCTTCAGGCAGTGCCTCCAAAACAAGGGACATGTTGCTAATTATAAGTGACTGTTCTACTCTGTGTCTGCACACCTGTACCCACTTTGCGTCTGTTCTGACAGTTGTATACATGCCATGGCTCCTGGGCAGTTCATCCCCTGGATTTTGACCAAGACTTGTACTTGGATGGGTTGTGCTGCTGGGCTGGGTGCCTATAGCAGGGACAGAGATGTGAATGAGTATGCAGAAAGCCTCATTTGACACCCCAAAACTTCAGGGAATCCAGAACAATGTCACAGACCCCAAGGACTTTCCTGGAACATAGAGTCATCCTATCTCCCAGCAAAACCTTCCTCCCCACTCTCATCCAGCGCCAGCTGATAGAACCTTAGACATCCAGATGATAACAACAGTTACTGTCTATATAGCACCTTAATAGGTAGAAATTGCTTTAGAAGATTCCATTTGAGCCTCACAACAATCCTCGTGAGTCAGACACTAGCCCCATTTTACAGATGAGGGGACCAAGTCTGAAAAAAGTAAATAATTGGCTTAGGGTTACACAACGGAGGAGAGATTTGAACCCAGGTTTCTGTTGATTATAAATCCAGAGCCCTTTCTAATATACTACCCTGCTTCTTGCTTAGCTCAGTCCCTTTTTCCAGGATGCCATCACCTTGTGCTGTACAAATAAGATGACAAGCATCATCAATTGGTGTGTTGGTATCTCTAGAATTTGGGATGTCCCACAAACTGGAGAGTATGGAGAGGATTAAGGGGAAGTGATGGATGGTCTGCCTTCCTCTGTGGTTGGGATCCAAAAAGACAGAAAGAACCATGTGGGGCCCACTGACATGATTTCTTAAGGGCCATACTAGAAACCAGTGCCTGAGTATCTAATAAATTCTAAGCTAACACAATCTTGAGTTGTTTTGATATGAGAAGCGTTGTCCAGAAGTAAGTAGCTGACACTCTCACTGTCTTCTGCCTTGGTCAGATCATGTATGAAATACTGTGTCCAATATGGAGCACCACAGTCTAGGGCAGACATTGATAAATCAGAGAGCATTTACAATCAACAGAACTGCAGAATTTAACCATTGGAAAGGACTGTCTACACCTCATCCGCAAAAAGAATTTCCACTACCACTCTCTCAACCAGTGGGAGCTTGAGGACTTCCAGGGTAGAAATGCTCACTGCCTTTACCACCCACAGAAGGGTCGCCAAGATGTTAGAGGACCTGGAATCTCTGGTCAGATAAAAATCAGATGAAAGGCCTGGGGACAGACATTCAGAGTCTTCACCTTGAAGAAGGGTTAGGCTTATTCTCCTTGGAACCAGAGAGGGAACCAGGGACAATGGGTGGCAATTGTAAAAAGATAAATTTAGACTAGAGCAAAGGGAAAACTCAACACAGACCACTGCTGCAAAGTCCTAGGTTCTTCTGTCTATGAGTTAAGGAGAAGTTCTTTCGTCTTAGGGCCTAAGACAAAGTCTTCAAGTAGAGAAGGTGGATGACTCTTAGTTAGAGAGATTCTTGTTCAGATGCAATTGGGACCATATGGCCTTGTGGGGCCCTTCCTCCATCATCTGGTGAGTGGGTGGCTCCATTTTCTACCCTCTTGCTATCTAGGTCACCCCATAATTAGATCACATGCAGGTTGGCCTTTGCTTGTCAATGGCCCCTGCTGCTTGAGAACTGGCTGGAATACCATCTCCCTAGTAGTTGGCTAGTGACTATGCTCCCTAGAAGGACCCCCCTCAAGCTCCTCCATTTGATTCCCAGTGGGTGATGTTCGTCACTCTATAATGTCACCATCCCAACAACTAAACTCATCCAAGCTCCCTACAAAACTGTTGGGAAAGAGAAGTCTGAAAACGCGCCGGTCTGAAAGAGACTGGCAAGAGGGTAGAAATATCACACAGGCTTCTCACACCCAATATGTCCAAAATAGAACTCATTATTTTTCCTCAACTTGTTATCCCTCTCCAAATCCCCTCTTCTGATCTTTCCTGTTTCTGTCGAGGGTGACATTAACCTTCCCATCATGCAGGTTTATCACCTCGACGTCATGCCTGGCTCCTTACACAGATTCAGGCCCCCCCAATCCAATCAGTTGCTTAATGATGCCCGTTTTATCTGCACATCTTGTTCATCTGCCCTTTCTCTCCACTCACACAGTTGATACCCTAATTCAGTCGTGTGTTACCTCTCATCAGACCATGCCAACAGCCTCCAGTTTGGCTCCCTCCCACCCTGATCAAGCCCAACACAGCTCCTGGACCTGATTGCATCCCTGCCTTTCTCAATCACTTTCTGTTCCTTCTAGTATCAAATATAGACTTTCCAGTCTAACTTTTAAAGTTCTTTGACACTGGGGCCCAACTGATCTTTCTAACTTTGTTATACTTTACTGCCCTTCCTGCTCCCTACAACGCAGCCTACCTAGCCTGGCTGTCTCCCATGCTTGGAATACATTAGGACCAGTGTGGGCTGCATACCTGAAGCTGTGACTTTAAGAATTCATGAACACCTTTGGGGAAAAAAAAAAATGTTTGCTTTCCTCTAGTTTTGAAAACTTTTCTCCTGTTTTGTGCTGGACCCAGGAGGTGTGCCCTCACATGTGGGTGGTGCCTATGTTTGCCCAGGGTTTCTGAGTGGGGGCTAAAAGCTGAGAAAGTGAGGAAGTCCCCAGGGCTCCTGGCAGCATCTCTGTCCCAAACATTACATTTATTGACTGGGCTCTTTCCCAGTGGAGAATGAAAATTTCCAAAAGCTAGCTAGTCTCTTCCCTGAAGGAGCTCTCAATTTTACTGGGGAACAATTCAGGGAAAATGTCTGTGGGCCCTGACTTGGCATTTAGAGAAGAGAGAGACCATTGGGTCTTGAGGAAGTGGGCAGAATCTTCCTATGGGTGACCAGCAGTGGAGCTCAGCCCTTCAAGATGTACAAAATAGAGATAGGCTAGACGAGGGGAGGGAGTTCTCCCAGGAAATAGGGTGGGATGCACCCAAGAATACTGGAGGCAGGGAGTACCTCTGGGATCGAAAAAAGAGAAACTGAGGCACACTACAATGTCAACAAATGCTAACTCAGCAAAAAGGAAACCTTGGAGATGACCTAACTGATCCAACCCCCTCATTTACAGATTAGGAAACTGAGACCCCGGGAGATTAACTTGCCCCATCTTACACACATAATCAATGCCCCAGCCAGGATTTCAGGGGGTGCTGTTTGTTTTTGTTTGTTTGTTTGTTTTGCCCTTCTTTGTATCCCAGTGCCCAGGGTCTAACACAAAGTGGGTGCTTAATAAATTCTTATTGACAATGATAAGGATGATGATGGTGGAGATGACAACACTCCCATTTTATGTCTCCAGAGTGTTTACCAAATGTATGCTGAGTGACTGAATGAAGGAATCTGGAATGAATGAACAACTTAAGAAGCATATACTTTTTAAAAAAATCAACCTACCTAAAGGCTGCATTAGTAGAATGGTACTCGCCTTGGTGCACAGGATGAGGTCAGGTAATTAAAGTCCAGTCGTGCGGGTTGTCTCATCCCTCCATGTGCTGGGTTGTCTGGATCTCATGCTATCCAAGAGTCTGGCGTGAAAGCCACATCTTACTCACAAAAAAGGAGACAGAGCAATGATGCCCCATCAAATCGTGTCTATGTTTTGTTTTCCATAAGCAGTTCCTGCTGGGCCTCAGAGGAGCTGGGATGGGGAGGGGGAGTGTGTCTACTTTGAGACTCTGGATGGAGCATGAGGACAGTCGGGAAGCTGAGGCCTCAGGTAGATGAAAACTAAGGAAAGCAGACAAAAAGGCTCACTGAGGATCATGGTTTCATGGTTAATGTGATTGGATATATAATGCTGGGGGTGGGGAGTCTTCTGGTTCCTTAGGATGGACCAGCTCCTCCTGCTGGCTCCAGAAACTTGCCAACTCTATCCTTTATATGCTTTTGATGGGGCCTGATTATAAGGACTGGTTCACCAAGACTTTGACAGGTTTAGTCTTCCACCACGTCTGTTATGAGACTTTTAAGAGAGAGCCAGAGATGTTCATTTAATGAATTCTATCCCTTCTTCTGCCAGAAACATCTTGACGCATCTAGGACATCTGAACCCATTCCTAGTATCTCCCTGTCTGGGACCTCTGAGATGAGAGACCAGTCAGCCTGCCTGAGCAAGAGGTCCTTCCCTCCTTGGAAAAGCTATGACCTTTGACTGAACCATCCATGTGTCCTCACATAGGACTGATGCAGCACCCAGCAGCCCACCTATTGACCAGAAGGAGAGGAGATGAAAAGGGCACAGCAGAATCTGTACAGTTGCGCCCCTCGCTCCTCCTGATGTGGGCTGCAGAACATGGTCCCAGGGATCTAGCAACCAGTCACCACAGACTGAAACACAGATGAATCCACACCCCAAAACCCTTCTCTTGCCCTTGCTCCAGGGTTTCTCATCCCAGGACTTAAATGCTTTGTATGAATTAACCATGTTATAATAAAAATCTGTTGCTTAATAGAGTCAGCTTAGTGTAGTGGAGAGAAAGCTGACCTCGAAGTCCATGAGATCTGGGTTCACATTCCATATCTGATACGTCCTGGCTGTGTGACCCTGGGCAGATCACTTACACTGCTTTGATAGAAAGAGTTTCCTCACCTGGGAGTTCCCTATAGCATTAAATCGCAGGACCTATCACTGTGGTCTTATGTATGTCTGGACGACCCCGCTCTTTGTGTGAAACCTCCTCAGGCCTCCAAACCTCTTGTACAGACCAGGATGGTCATATATAGGTTGGATTAGATCCCTTGTAACTCTAAGATCCTGAGTGACTGTTGTGAATCAATTATTCTAACAAGTACCTACTATGTGCTTGGTGCTCCCCTAGCATAACACCCTCCCTCCTCTATCTTTCTAATGTAGATGGAGCCATCTTTGTAATCCTCTACTTCCTTGTCTCTGAAATGGAAAAATTAATATTGGCACCACCTAGCTTATGGGACTCTGGTAAGACAGTGCTTTGGCATTCAATTCAAGGAGTTTGAGAAACAGGCGATCTTCTTAGCTTATCATCACAGCGTCTTTATCGTCTGAACTTGACCATTGGATCAGGTTAATGTTTTAACTGTTCCATGCATCTGTTTATTATTGGTTTGATGGGACTGACCCGTAAAGGGGTGGAATGTGGGTGCATAATGTTACATGTACCATCAAAAACAAGCAAGATATTGGCTGATTTCTCTGAACTGTCCTTTTCCTCCTTTAAAATCTTTGTTATGAGAGATGGTTCGGTGGGGAGGGGAGGGAAAAGGGACATAGTGAGAAAAGAATGCAGATATAAAAGCAAAATAAGATTAATTCTTAAAAATGGATTCAGTAGAAAGAGTTCTAAATTTGCAAGGAGGGCCAGACTTAGACTCAGTCAGTCTGGGTTCCAGTTGCAGCTTTGTAGCTAACTTAGCTTTGTATGACGTTGGGAACATTGGCCCTTCTGGCTTACTCTGATGACACAATAAGGCAAAGTGGGCAGAGATCTGAGTTCCAACCCCCCTTCTACCACTTCCTATAGTACCTATGTAGCCCTGGGCAAGTCACCATCACTTCTTTTAACCTCAGTTTCCTCATTTGTAAAAAAAAAAAAATGGAGGGGCACCAGACCAAGGTCCCTTCCTGCTCTAAATCTGTCAGTCTCTGATCTGTAAAGAAGGGACTTGACTAGATGATGTTAAAGATCCCTTTCCATCCTGTAGCTGTGAGACTTCAATCATGTATCTCTGTTAATATTACCTGTTGAGGTGATAACTCCCTTGGGTTCTGGCTTAACTCTATCCATTTGGTCTCCCTCAGGACACACACAGAGCCCCCTGATAACTCCCTCAGCCTGCTCCCATTGTCCCTGAATTTTGCAGGTTCTCATAACTGAGTCTCCTAATACCAGCCATGTTTGCTGCGAAGCTGACCTTTCGGTTTCCAATAGCTGTCTTCCGTGTGCTCACTCCATCATCCAACATGGTTAAGAAATGACATCCTCTGATTAATCAAGTATTCTCATTAATAGTAACACTATGCATATCATTAGAACTCACAATTTTCCAAGCATTTCAAACACAATTAAAAATACAGTGAGCATGAGAATAACACTCAATGTAACATTTCCTTGATTCAGTGGGTCCTTCAGGACCATGATGACCTCAGGGTCATCATCACGAATGTCAATTATCATCAGAATATATTAACTTCAACTCTATCAACCTCAAATCTCTATTAACCAACACTTCCTGTGTTTCACTAGCAAGAAATGTTCATAGGCTGAGCCTGACAATCTAATCAAAAATAGATTAAATTAGGTTTGGAGCATGCTAAGTGTTAAGTACATTCTAAATTAACTAAGTGTTTAAATTGATCAAGTGTTAAGGGCAGTTTAGATTAATCTAATTCTTGAAGAATTCTTTATCTATATGATATATATGATGACTGCATTCATCCAGGACCCTAATTAAGTATCTCTGTATCAAGTTGCTTCTGCAAGGATAATGTGGAGCAGGAGCTTTGGAGCCTGCTTCTGCCATTTACTACCTGTGTTACTTCTCTGGGACTCAGTTTCCTCAAGTGCAAAATGAAGGGCTTGGCCCCATCCAGTTAATAACCTATGAACTTAAGTGTCTGTTATAAAAGCTCTCTATGAGAGAGGAGAAAGTTTATTTTAAAAATCTACATCTACTTTCTTGCATCAGACACATTAAAGAGAATGTCCACTCTTCCTCATGGAAAACTGTCAGTAACACACCTCTTGAGGGTGAGTACTCACTGTACTTTGACATCATTTTGGCAATAGATTAACAAGATGCTTTGCAGCCTGAACTTTGCTAAATAAAACAGGCAATTTTGTGAGAGAAAGAGACAGAGATAGAATATCACAGGGGGACAGTGAAAGGGATAGAAAGAAAGAGAAGCAGAGAGAGACAGAGACACGGACAGACAGAAAGAGAGAGAGAGAGAGAATATTTCCCATCCACCCCCAACAGTTAAATAGCCAAAGAATATGAATAAATAATTTTCAAAGGAAGAAAGCCAAATCATCAACAACCATTTGAAAAAAGCGCTCTAAATCACTAAAAGGAAAGGAAGGGAGTTAGCATTTATACAGCACATTCCAGACTCTGTGCTGTGCTTTTGCAAATATCTCATTTGATGTTAATATTTTATTAGTATTAATATTTAGAGAAATGCAAATTAAAGCAGTTCTGAGGTTCTACCTCAATTCACTAGGCTGGTAAAGATGGCAAAGGAAGACAATGACAAATGTTGAAAAGGCTGTGGGAAAACAGGTGCCTGACCCTATTGTGGGGGTTGTAAACTGATCCAGTCATTCTCTGCCCTCCAAAGATATTAAAATACATATATAGCTTTTACCCAGCAATGTAACAGGTAACAAGAACCTGTTAAACACCTACTACGTGCCAGGCACCATGCTAGATGCTTTAACTCATTTGAAGTTAAGGGGACATCCTCCTCTTGGAAAATAGCTAAATAAAAGTGAATGTATGAATATAATGAAATATTGTGCCATGCAAAATGGTGAAGAGGACAGTTTCAGAGGAAACTAGGAAGACTTTTATGAATGATTGCAGAGCAAAGTGAGAACTAAGAGAAGGATTCAGAACATGTTAATAGCACTAGAGACACAGAGAACTGTGAGAGACACTGATCGATGCAATGACAAATGTCAAGTCCAAAAGAATGACAGTGAAACCTGCCACTCACCTCCTGCCAAAGAGGTGTTGGACCTGAAATGCAGACATTTTCAGACATGGTCAATGAGGGGATTTGTTTAACCAGATAATGCAGCTGTGTATTGAGGATTTTATTTTTAGACTTTAAAATTTATTTGCTCAGTAAGGATGGGGTAGAGGTAGTTGGAGGCACAGATTAATAAAAGAAAAAAGAAATGACAAGAAAGAGACACTGGGACTAACAAACACAAGGAAATTCAGGGAAATGTCTAGGTCAGTAACAAAACATGCAAATCCATCAAAATGTCTGCCAGATATTAAGAATACCACCCTCCTCAGTGACATGGTATATAAACTTTCCTGAAACAAGACTGCAGAGATTCGCTGATCCACCAGCGCAACCTCCCAGGCAGCCACCCAAGGAGTGCCAAACCCACATGGCAGGACTCTGCTGCTCTACTTGCCAACTGAGTTATAAAGAAAGAGGAGCCAAGAGATTCTGTTCTTTTGCCTACCAGCAAGAAGAGAGAGAGAGCCACAAGCTCCCAGACTGAGGATCCTTGGAAAGCTTGCTACTTTGAGCCTCATCACAATTTCTGACTTAGTCACGCAAGTCATGGCATCACCCAATATTTCAGGGTTGGGAGGAATTCATCAGCCATCTTGTCCAAACCACACCTCAAAAGGATCCTCCATAATGACACATTCACCAAGCATAGCCTCGACTCGAAGACCTCCAGGAAGGAGGAGTTCACAACCATCCCACTTTGAGATAACTCTCATTTTAAAGAAAATGTCCCGGTCATCATCGAGCCTAACCTGACCCCTTTGCAACTACTACTCATCTCTCCTGGTTCTGTCCTCTTGGGTCAAAAGAGATGAAGTCTAATCATCCGTCTGTCACACAATAGTACCTCTCATTTTTGAAGACAGTTATCATGTCCCTTCCCCAAGTCTTCATTCCTCTAGGTTAAATACCTCTAATTCCTTCAACTAATCATCAGGTGATATGGACTAGAGACCCTTCACCATCCCTCACGGTGGTCCCCTGCAAGCTCCCCAGATGCTCTGAAAGGTAGAGACAACACATTACTTTCTTCATCCCAACTCTATCAGCCAGTGACTGCTGCTCCCCATTTTAAAGGTACAAGACAATTTCACATTAAGAGGAGCTTGCCCTGTTACTGAGTCCTGAGTTCAGTCCTTTGGAAAACCAAGAGGAGAATATGGAGTGTTAATCCCTACCAGCATCCTAAGGGTAGATGGTACTGATTGTACTTAGGACATATTCAAGGAAGGTAATGCAGGGAGGGTCTTAACTTTCTGGCAGGGTATATATTCTATCACGGATGCTACTTGTCTCTCCAGCTAGAAAGTCAACTTCTTAAAGGCAGAAGGTTCAGTCATCTTTGTGAAAATAAAATGAAATAAAATTTCTAAAGTGCATTTATCATCTTCATCACTAACTTTGAATCCCGATATCTCTCAGCATGCTCTGCTACAGTCAACATTCAATATACATTCCTCAAGTAAGACCAAGTCCATGAATATTGAATGAATGAATTAGTAAATGAATGAATGAATTAGTGGAACATCATTTCAATTTGACTTAATTTGACTATGATATTACAAAACCTTTTCAACTGACATTGTTCTGCCAAGATTCTCAACAAGGAAACAAGTTTTCAAATATGTTTTGTCAGCCGCACACACACACACACACACACACACACACACACACACACACAAAAGTGTGACATATGCTCTGTTTGGAAATATTCTAGTGAAACAAATGAATACAAGGGAATATTTGAAGGCAGGATGGGGGATTTTTTTAACTGACCCACAGAAAGAAATCAATCAAGGGCCACATACCAAAAGCAATTTTGTTCTTTTTTTCTTAGAAAGAGAAATAAACCATGCTCAGCTGACTTTTTAAATTAAGAATGGAGAACATAAAACTGTTTTTAATAAGTGAAACACTAAAAATACACTTTGTTCCATATTATGGACATTTTTGTGATGTTTTGTGTGTTTGGGAGGTGGGGGAAAAAAAGACAGAGGAATAGAGTGTGGGGAAGAGTTCTTATGAGCTCCATTTGGGCAGAAAATGTCCCTTCATCTCTGCTTCTCTTCTAGTTTCTAACACAATGAGATATACTTAGAAACAGCTTAATAAGGTTTTGCTGAACTACCTTGTTACTAAACAAAGTGAGGGAGGCAGAGAGGCAAAGAGAGGAGGAGAAACAGAGACAGGGGTGCACAGAGGAAAAGATAAACTAAAAAACATGAAAGATGAAAGGAAAGGAAGGCACATGGCTAAAGAAAGCTCTAGGCAGCTAGGAGGTGAGGCTTAGGCAGAACCACATTTTGCTATTCAATTGGGCTAAGAACTCCAAAATATTATTACCCTGCTTTGAAATCTCTCTTGTCTTATTAAACAATTGCCCCACTTCAAGTACCCCAATCTTTTAACCTTTATCACAGTGAATAGGATAAAGAGAGCAATCCAGTAGGGCCAATATTAAACTCTGGGCAACAACAGCAAGGATGTACTAAAAAGAACACTGGATTGGGATGCAGTGAACTTGAGTTCAAATCTCAGATCTGCCACAAGAGAAGCATTTATCACAAACTAGACCTGCTGCATTTTCTTGGGAAATAAAGACAGGGGTCATGGAAGGAGACAAAGGAGAAAGCTAAACATCTAGTTAAAATAATATTAAAGGTAATAAGTGAATTTTGAAAATAAAAAAAAAAGCAAGTGCCCTGAAGAAAAAGCCAGCACAATCATGGAACTCAAAATCTCAAGTTTGCAGGGAATTGGAGACCATCCAGTCTGACTCTCACCTCAGCAGGAATCCCCATTCCAGCGTGTTTGTCAAGAGCTCATCCAGCCTTTGCATAAAAATCTCCAGGGGGCAGCTAGGTGGTGCAGTGGATGGAGCACCAGTGCAGGAGTCAGGAGGACCTGAGTTCAAATCTCACCTCAGACACTTGACACTCACTAGCTGTGTGACCTTGGGCAAGTCACTTAACCCCATTTGCCTCATCCTGGGTCATCTCCAGTCATCCTGATGAATATCTGGTCACTGGATTCAGATGGTTCTGGAGGAGAAGTGAGGCTGGTGACCTGCACAGCCCTCCCTCACTTAAAACAAAGTCAAGTGCAAGTCATGTCATTGTTTTTCTGATGGCATGGTCTTCTTCAGCAATGAAGGACAGACACACACAAAGATCTCCAAAGAGGAGAAACCTGGAAGCTCCCCTAACCACCCACTCTGGGAGGGCACTCATTGTTAGCAAGTGTTTCCATGCCTCCTTACCTTCTGACTCTTTACAACTTTCACCTGGCTCTGCCTTTAGGGCCAAATGCATTAAGGCCAGTATCTCCTCCAGAAGTCCTTCAGATGCTTGAAGAATGGTCCCTGTGAGATCTCTCTTCTTCAGGCAGAATTGCACCCCAGACAGTTTGGATATTGTTTCTGTTTCTTCTGTTAGGGCCCGTCTCCTCCTACTTTCTGACCCAACAGAGTGAAGGAGCTTGGTTGCCCCCCACCAAAAATGACTCGAATCCCTCTACATCCACCTTAAACAGAGGCTTTATTATCATCTATCTGAACAAGTCTTTCCTGTACTCCGACTAATCCTTCAAAGGGCTGCCAGATGAATCACCCTAAATGCAAAGGTCTGGTGCTGTTTGAGTGTTTGAAAGGCTGTCGCATGACAGCTTTGAGGTCCCAGAGGGCAGAATGAGGGACAGTGGGTGAAAGTTGTAAAGAGGCAAGGATTAAAACCATCCTGAGGGGAAATGGCCTGTCTTGGGAAGTATAGGGTTTCTCCTCATTAGAAATCCTCAGAAGCTCCATGACCACACATTGGTTATCCAATATGAGGGGAACTCTGGAGGTCAAAACCAAAGCAACTGTAGATTATCTAGTTTGAAAGAGCCTGAGAAGAAGATTCCCAACCTTCCAGAGTAGACCAAGGCCACCCTCAAGCAGGATCGGGGCCACATGGATTGTTTCAATCCAAGTTTGTTTTTGTCTGATTCTTTGGGGCTAATTGGCATTTCCTAGTTTCTCCTTTTCGGTTTATGCTTGAAAAGATATGGAGAGGAGGGAAGAAGAGATAGGGAGAGAAAGAAAGAAAAAGGAGAGAGAGAAGGAAGGAAAGGAAGGAAGGGTTGAAAGAAGGAAGAAAAGAAAGAGAAAAGGAAAGAAAGAAAGAGAGAGAAGGAAGGAAAGAAAGAAGAAAAGAAAAAGAAGGAAAGAAAGAGAGGGAAGAAGGAAGGGGGAGAGAAGAAAGGGAAGAAAGGAAGGAAAAAAGGAAAGAAAGAAGGAAGGGGGAAGGAAGGAAGGAAGGAAGGAAGGAAGGAAGGAAGGAAGGAAGAAAGGAAGGAAGGAAGAGAGGAGTCTGTATCAGGAACACATAAAGTACTTGCAGAATTTTTCTCCTGATGCAGGACACAGCTACGTGGATCACATACAACCAACAATGGCAGAAGCTGACTCGTGTTCAGAAACAATTGATAGTCGTCCATGAGACCCTGAAATCAAATCCACAGATTTTAAAAAGGAGCTACATAGAAAGGCAGGTAGGAGGCACACTGCCTTTGCTTGGAGAATCACTGAACAGAAACCTGCAATCAGATATGAGTAAGGGGTGGGGGACCTGGGTCACGTCATCTCACTGGGGTGGAACATTTCTTGATTCGATGCTCCAGTATCCATGAAGTCATCCATGAGGGGAGAACTCCTCCAGAGACACAAATCCAAAGCCAGTCACACCTCAGGAGATGGTTTCATGAGTCGTTATGGCCAAGAAAATCCAACACCCAAGAGCCAGCATTGCCAGAAAACTCTTCCTCCCTCACCACTCCCTTCAATTATCTCTACGATCTCTACAATCAAATTCCATCTTTGGTAGGAAGACTTCCAAGTACTTCCCTACCCTCCACTGCCTGATTCTAATGCCTGCCTTCCGAGATTACCATTTTTTTATACTATATATGTTTTGGATGCATGACTTCTTTGCATGCAGTCTCCCCTTAGACTGGGAGCTCCTTGAGGATAGGGACCATGTTTTTGCCCTTTTTTTTCTTATATCCCAGTGTTTAGAACAGTGCCTGGAATATAGTGTTCAATAAATACTTGTTGCCCAAAAAGGAGGCCCCCAGCAGAGGCTAAACAATTCCAGAACCATTTCTTAAGCATATTGTATAACATATGTACACAAATAACCCTAATATCAATTATAATGTAATTGCGTCCAAGGAGAGATTTGATAAAGAGGGTTGAAAAATTGAGGAAGGGATAGATTACTGATACCTGGAGAAAAAGAGTTGGGTTATCTTTTAAGGCTACATGGAAAAGTGGCATTCGACCCTAACCTTGAAGCAGGAAGGAGATTTGAATGGAACAGGAAATGGGAGCAGCTATTCTAAGAATGGAAAGATGGGAAAGACACAAAGGCAGGAGATAACTATGATCACTTGGATCAATCCATAGTGTGGGAGCACTCCCTCCACTGGTGTACATCCCAACCTATCCCAGGCTCCAATTTCCCCAAGTTTTGCTCTCTTCCCTATGGAGATATATAACTCCTTTTGAAGCCTAGATTGGAGAAGAGTGGTGGCTGTCTTCTAGTGTGTGAGAACTGGAGGGTGGAGAAAGGATTTGATGTGTGCTTCTCCCCAGAGGCAGAACTGAGAGTGATAGGTGAAGTTACAAAGAGGCAAGTTTGAACCTTCTGTCTGGAAAGACTTCCTTACCATTGGAACTATCCAAAAGCAGGATGGCCTACTTCCAGTATGTTCTCTAGGATCCTAGGCATACAACTGGAAAGGACTTTAGAATCCTTAAGTCTTTGATCCAACCCTCTCATTTTACAGGAAAGATAACTGAGGCTAGAATTGGAGTGACTTGATCAGTCACAAAACTCTTCAGTGTGAGGCAGGATTCAAACTCAGGTCTTCCTGGCTCCAGTTCCAGCTTTCTATCCACTGTACCACACACTGTTCCTTCACTAGGTGTTTCTCCAAGAGGAGGCTGGCTGGTCACTTTGGAGGAAGGGGATTCTCATGCAAGCACAGCTTCGACCAGATGAATTCTGAAAGTCCCTTCCAGCCCTGAGATCCAACCCTTTCATTTTAGAGATGAAGAAATAAAGACCCTAAGAAATGAAGGAACCTTCTCAGGTGGTAAGCAGTAGAGCTCTGACTTGGATCCCAGGCTTTTGGACCCCAAGTCCCAGATTCTTTCCACTATAACATAATTTGTCCTTGCAAACTGTTTTAATTAAGCCCTTCTGCAATGCTTTTTATCATCTGGGCAGTATCTTCTCAGAGCTGTGACAAGTGGGATTAAAGTGATTCCAACCTGATTTTCATGTTATTTCCACTTTTTTCCATGAAACTTGCTGAAGTTTTCAAACACAAGACAACCTTCTTGATCCCCGGGCAATGATTCCGAGAGTGGCCTGCATGTTTTCTGCTGTGTTTCTTTCCCCCGAGTTGTTTCCTCCCTCTTTGGGGGCCAGTTTGATCTGGTGGACTTCCTTTCCTTATGAGGAGAATGGAGAGATCCATGCCATCCTTCCTTGACTGGCTGCTCCTTCTCCCTTTCTTGCTGAGGCACCACCATCCTCCTACCCTAGCTCCAAGGGGAGATACCCTCCAAGGCTCTATGTCTCCCGCTCTTCTCTCTATACTTCCTTCCATAATGATTTTATTTTCTCCCATGGCTTAGATTTCATCGCTGTACAAATGCCTGCTAAATCTATCTACCCATCCTGGATTTCTCCCCTGAACTACAACCTAACTCCCATGCTCCAGAATGGGCTTCTCTGCCTAAATGTCCCATGAGCATTTCAACATGGCTAGACTAAATTCACTGTCATTTCCCTGTGTCAGGACTAGCCTGAAGTCCCTTTCTACTCTACCCTTCCTCTACCTATATAATTTTTGTCCAGAGTGTTCCCCAAATCTGTGGCAGAGAAGCCCCCTAACACCTTAGAGGTCTTTCTCTGGGGCTTGTAATATTTTGTGGCTAACATCTGCTATCCCATAACCTCCCTCTACAGCTAGTACCTGATTTGGGGATTATGCATGTCCTTGAAAATCTGTTTCTACTGTATCTTGCATACCTGTCGTCATTCATAATGGGCTCCAGCCTCCTTACCTTTGCCATATCTCCTCATCAGTTTCTGGATCACCTGCAGTTTCATTTGCATTTCATTTGCATCAAATTCATTATTTGCAGTTTCAAGTCTTTGAAAAGCATGATATTCCAAGAGATACCATTTATCCTATTAGCTGGAGAAAAAAGAAAGAGGTTTTGAGTCAAAGAGCATCTTAGAATTGGTGAAAGTGATGGGCAGCTTCACACAGTCCAGTCCACTGTTCTTTTTCTTCTTCAGCTTCATAATCAGTTCCTTGTCCCATGATGGACCAATTCACTGGGCTGCCCATCCAACTGCATGTCCTTGTCTTTGAGAGCTCATTAAGCATCTTTAAATGGAAGAAAGCTAAGACTCAAATATGCCCTTGCTTGGGTTACTCCCCATTTTACTATTCTGGACGGGCATTCAGGGCCCTCCACCATCCAGCGTCTCACTCCTATTCCAGCTTAAACTTTGTCTTTCTTTCCTTGATAACTAAAATATTGGAGTCACTACTCCTTGGATGTGCCTACACTTGCCTGCCTGGAATCCCTCGATATAGAGCTGGATAAAAACCTTCGAGGTCATTCCTCAGAGATGAGGAAATTAAGACTCAGAAGAGGTTAAGTAATCACATCAGATCACACAACCAGTAAGCATCTGAGGCAGGATTCGAATTCAGGTCTTCCTGACTCCAAGTTCAGTAGTCTGTTCACCAAACCATCTGCATAGGCTATCTGCCTTAAAGAAGTTAGAAAGAATCAGAAATAATTGGACTGATGGTTAAGTGTTCTATTAACCTGAAAACATATATTACCTAGGAAAAATTTTACTTTTTGATGAGAATTGTCAGGAGAATTGGAAAACAGTCTAGTAGAAATCTAACTTAGACTGGTATCGTCTTATACCATATACCATAATAAACTCAAAATGGATATATGACTTGACCGTTAAAGATCAAAGTATAAGAAACGTTAGAAAAGAACCAAATTAGTTAACTTTCACAGTCACAGCTAAGAGATGAATTCTTAACCAAACAAGGGACAGAAGTTCTTGCAAACGATTTAAATAGATCATTTTGATGGCCTGAAATTTGAAAGATTTGCATAAACAAAATTAATGCAACTAAGAGAAGGAAAGTAATTGATTGGGAAGTCTTTGTAGCAAATATCTCTCTAAAGAGTCTAATATGCAAGTTGGATAGGCAACTAACAGATAAGACCAAAAGCCCTTCCTTGCTAGACATGGATTGTTCTCAGAAGAATTGCCAACTATTAAAGGCCACATAAAATAGTGGTTCAAATCACTCATAATAAGAGAAATGCAAATCAAAGCAACTCTGAAGTTTCATCTTGTACTCCTAAAATTGGTAAAGATGACAAAAGAGAGAAATAGTCAAAAGTAAAAAGGTTGTGTGTGGAAAGACAAGATTACTAAGTCCCTACTTATCACAGGAGCTGCAAATTGGTCCAACCATTTTGAAAAGCAATTTGGAAGGATACAAGGAAGGGACTGAAATTTCCATACCCTTTGACTCACAGATTCCATTGCTAGGCAGATACCATAATGAAGTCAATGACAAAAAGAATGTCTCATATGTACCAAAATATGTATAGGAGAACCTTTTTATAGTAGAATAAATGTCAACTGACTAAGAAAGAGTTACACAACTTGTGATGCGTGACTGTAATGGAATATTACTGAGCTGCAAAAAGGTATGAATAAAGTTACTGCGAAAGATAGGATTCCCCAATTGATAAATGGTCAAAGGATATGAACAGGCAATTTTCAGAGGAAGAAATTAAAGCTATCTATAATCATATGAAAAAATGCTCTAAATCACTATTGGTTAGAGAGATGCAAATCAAAACAACTCTGAGGTACCACATCACACCTATAAGATTGGCAAACATGACAGAACAAGAAAATGATAAATGCTGGAGAGGATGTGGGAAAGTTGGAACACTAATTCATTGTTGGTGGAGCTGCGAGCGCATCCAACCATTCTGGAGAGCAATTTGGAACTATGCCCAAAGGGCTACAAAAATGTGCATACCCTTTGACCCAGCAATATCACTACTAGGACT
Source organism: Notamacropus eugenii (assembly GCF_028372415.1). Classification (NCBI taxonomy): domain Eukaryota; kingdom Metazoa; phylum Chordata; class Mammalia; order Diprotodontia; family Macropodidae; genus Notamacropus; species Notamacropus eugenii. The sequence goes on from NC_092874.1 coordinate 14,745,573, forward strand.
GTATCCCCAAGTGATCACAAAAATGGGAAAGGGTCCCACATGTACAAAAATATTTATAGCAGCACTCTATGTAGTTGCCAAAAACTGGAAGTCAAGGGGATGTCCATCAATTGGGGAATGGCTGAATAAATTATGGTATATGAATGTAATGGAGTACTATTGTGCCATAAGAAATGATGAACAAGAAGACTTCAGAGAGGCCTGGAAGGACTTATATGACCTGATGCTGAGTGAAAGAAGCAGAACCAGGAGAACTTTATGCACAGCAACAACCACAGTGTGTGAGAGTTTTTTCTGGTAGACTTAGATTTTTGTAATAACACTAGACTTAGATTTTTGTAATAACACAAGAACTTCTTACCAAAAAAAAAAAATCCCAATGGAGGATCTCAAGGCAAAATGCCTGCCACACTCAGAGAGAGAAATATGGAAGTCACTCACATATTGTAGCAGATCATGTTTGTGTATGTGTATGTGTTTGTGTATCATGTTCTGATTTGTTATACGATTTCTTTCATTTATCTTAGTCTGACTACATAGCATGACTATAGTGAAAATATACTCAATAGGAAAGTATATGTAGAATCTATACAGAATTGTATGCAGTCGTGGGGAGGGAGGGGGGGAGTGGGGGGTAGGTGGGGGGGATAAAATCACAATTGTATGGCAGTGACTGTTAAACATTACAAAATAAAAAAAATAAATAAATTCTTTGTGGACCTAAAAAAAAAAAAAAGAAAGATAGGAAGACCTAAGCAACCGATTCAGAGTCATGTAAGCAAAACTAGAAAGCAGAGTTCATGAAGACTACGACATCAGAAAGAGCAAGAAAAATAACTGAGATGGTGCTGCAAATAATAATGACCAGTTGTTCTAAGAACAACGTTGAGCAGCTAAGCCATTTGGGCTCTTAGAAATACCCAAATTAATTACAAAGGACCTAGGAAGGAAGGTGCCATCTGCACCCACAGAAAGTGTGAATGGAACACAGGTGTGAATAGAATGGTTTTACACACATACATTATATACATGTACATATATATTCATATATATGTATGTATGCATGTATACAAATACATGTATTTATATCTAATGGTAGCAATCTCTGTGGGAAGAGAAGGAAAAAGGAGGAAAGTGACACGATAATTTTATTATCTATTTATAGGAAATAGCAAATTGTACATAACAGATTTGCAGTTTCATACGTAATCTTTTTTTGGCTCTACTATATTATGGAAATGCTTGTTTTATTTCATAAATTAAAAATAAAGTAAATAAAAATTTTAAAAAGATAACAATGATCAAGGGGACTTCAAAGAGGAGATATGAGAATACACCTCACACTGTATCTCTGGAGACGCAGGGTGCTAGGGGTGTGGAATGCTACACATAATGAGACTTTTTTAGTTTTTACTTAACTTTGCTGGACTGTCCCCCCATACACACCACACACACACACACACGTATGCACGCACGCACACACGCACACACACACCTTTTTTCTTCTTTATATAAGGGATGGCCTTCTGCAAAGAGGAGAATGGAGAAATACATGGGAAATGTACATTATCTAAAATCAAAAGAGCAATAAAACTTTAAATTTTTTTAAAGATACCATCTCCGGTTATGGTAGGTAACTAGTTCATCCTCACTGAAATGAGATTTTCTTGAAGGCAAGGACTGCTTCATATATGCTGCTGTGCTGCATGATAGTTGGTGTAAGGGGATGACTTAATAAATAGTTGTTGATGGGATAAAGGAATGAACAAAAGAGCAAACGCATGAATGAATAGGTTGCAATAAGAGAACTATGGAATAGTGGCTGGAGAGCTGGCCTGCAATCCTGCCTCTGACCTTCCCCTAGCCATAGAATACTCCTTTTCTGAACTTTAGGTTCTTTCTCAGTAAAATGGGGCTAATGCTGGCCACAGAAGCAACCAGAAAGTGCTGTTGGGAGCATCACAGGAGGTTGTGTCTAGAATGGTCAGTCATTATTTCTTATTTTTTATCAGAAGTCTCCTATACCCATCCAATCAAAGGTCCAGTCCCATCCTGCCCCATCATTATTGTCTGTTTCCTCATCTACCAGATGGGTTATAACGCCCCTTCCAAACTCAGGGTCCATCATACTGTAGAAAGAGCATTGGAGCTACAGGCAGAGAACCTAGGTTTAAATTCTGGCTCTTCTACTTACTAACCAGGTGACCCTGGGCAAGTCATTTAACTTACTGGATCTTCAGTTTCCCCAACTGAAAAATGAGAAGGATCAGATTGGATAATTTCTAAGGTCCCTTCCCGCTTTAAATCTATAGTCCTATGATCCAGGTCAACTCCTTCTTCCCTTCCAGCCCCCAATTTGCACATGGAGAAACTGATGCCCAAAGCACCTAAGGTCTCTCCCCAAAGCTGTGGCCAAACTGCATGAAAGGTATTTTGTTCACAACCAAAAGATGAAAGAAATGAGTGAATGGAAGGAAATTCACCAAGAAGTCTGCCCAATAACTCAGGAGCCCAATCATTTCTCAAGTATCTCTTCTTTACTTCTTGTATATCAGAAACTATGGAGGAAAAGGCCTGTGGCTCAAGTCTTGGGCCCAGGGCCAGCATGCAGCTAGGGCAGGAGGACCTTTCCTGTAGGGCAGGAAGCCATTCGTTGCCAGGTAAGTTTCTCCACAGAAGCCAGGTTTTCTAGGCTACTTTAAAAGAAAGCCTTCAGTCTACTTCAGATACATTTTCATCTCTTTTAATAAAACTTGGGTCAAACAATTCCCAACCTACCACAGAGTTTGAAGAACGGCCTCAATATAGACTAATGACACTTAAATTAGGTATTTCCTGCAGTTCTTGCAATAGGAGAGGAGGTCATGGTTGCTTGTCCAAAGGGAATTCTATCAGCTCAGTAAAGTGGGTTATCTATATAGGGGTTAGAACTGGGCTGAGAACTAGCATTGGCCTCCAGCAGAGCCCAAAGCAGGAGGATGTGGCTCTACTAGCTCTGGAAGAGGAGAGGAAAACTGGTTGGGGCAGTCAGGGAACAGAGATGGTGCCAGCTCAATATGGCAGCCATAGCTGTTCAGTTTCACATCCACCTAACTCTGCTGTGGAATGGGAGAAAATAATCACAGACATTTATCTAAGAAAAAGAGTGGTATAGTCAATAACTGATCTCAAAGCCGGAAGACCTGAGGTCTCTGCGATCTAGGCAACTCTCTCACACTAAAAGAGTGTGAGGTAATCTGTTTTGGGAGGGAGAGTTCCTGGACCAATGAAAGCATAACTCCTATCTCTACCTCTGTCCCTGTCCCTGTTCCTGTCTCCGTTCCTGTCTCTATCCTTGTTTCTGCTTTTTATTCATGTGTTCCCCATTTGCCAAGCCCTAAACATCCACTATCCCATCCGAACTTCAAGTAGCCGTCTAAGATGATCACTGGAGGTATCACATTGATAGCTAGAGACTCTCTGAGGTCACAGAGAGGAAATAGGAGTCAGACTGGACATGGAGGCAGGTGATCCAGGTTCCTTCCAATATGACCTTAGACAAATGACTGAATCTTTCTGTTTTTCCCCTTCTATAAGTGGGGTGACTGGAGTGAGAAAACATCACAGTTCCTTCTAGCTCAAGATCTGTGACCATGTTACCTGTCCAGGATGGCCCAGCCACCTAAAATCACAGGGAGGATTTTAACCTGGCTCTTTCCTATGCCAGGGTTAGCCACACTGTCCAGGGTGCAATACAACCTTTCTCAGGAAACAACATTGTAAGATAGGTAGTCAAAGTATATGGGCAGCTAGGGGGCACCATAGTGCAGAGAGCACTGGATGGTGAGTCAGGAAGACTCCTCTTCCAGAGTTCAAATCCAGCCTCAGATACTCACTAGCTGTGTGACCCTGGGCAAGTCATTTTATCCTGTTTGCCTCAGTTTCCTCCCCTGTAAAATGAGCAAGAGAAGTAAATAGCAAACCCTACTCCAGGATCTCTACTAAGGAAACCCCAGATGGTATCACAAGTCAGATACAACTGAAACGCCGGACCAGTAACAAAGTCAGAGTATACAGTTTTCAAAAGAGGAAATACAAGTTATCAGTAATCATGCAAAGGATGTTCCATATTTCTAATAATGAGAGGAATGTAAATGAACACAATGATTCCCCTAGCACTCAGGAAATTGGCAAAGGGAGTAAATGACGAAGAGGATCGTGTTGGAGGGGAAAACAGGCACTCTCATGTACTATTGGCAAAGCTGTTGATTTCCCCAAATTCAGAAAAACAACGTGGAATTTTAGTAAGAAAATCACCAAACTGTACATACCATTTGACCAAGGAATGTCCTTAGTAGGCATATACCCCATGACCATTGACCAAAAAGGCAAGAGTCTCATCTGCCAAGTGACCCTTAAGGGCCCTTCCAGCTTATGACCCAATTCCGGTCTACCTCCTTTCTTACCAATTGGAATCTGGACGTCATGAGTGGGAGCTGGCACCAAATACTTCCAGCCAGTCACCCCACTGCCAGTATGAAAATCCTCACAAAGAAAGAGAAATATTGGTTTGGGGTTTTTTTGGAAGAATTTCAGCCCTCCCTTTGATGTGACTGACACCAAAGTCTCTGCCCTCTGCCCTTGGACTATTAGCGTGTCCAGAATGAAAGATCCCTGCAGTGGCCAGGAAAGTCTGTGACCCAGCCAGGCCTGCAAGCTTTGGAAAGCGTTTCACAATCACAATTTCCAGATGTCAGGCCGGGTGGCCACCCCTGCCCCTGCCAATGGCACCAGCTCAGGGAGACCAGCTGCTCTTCCTTATTTCACTGCTTCAGCAATGGGAGCCTGAAGAAGAAAAGATGCCAAGCAAGAGAGGGGCTGGGTGGCCCCTTAAAGGTGAGGAAAGACAAAGTAACTTTGAAGAACTGGCTGAGGGACCACGAAATGCACTGCGGGCAGCCTGGACAAAGACAAAGAGGCGGGAGACGATGGGGAACAGAAAGAAGGCCAGTTTGGCTGTACAGCTGAGTGGGGAAGGGGGAGTAACAGAGGGTGAAGCCCCCTAAGGAAGGGTTTTTAATGCCACACAGAGGAGATTGTAGACAATGTTTTAAGGTTTACAGACTTCTTTACAGACACGATCTCTTTTGAGCCTCCCAGACACCCCATGAGGTGGGTGTTAAGGTACTATTATCCCCATTTTATAGATAGGAAAAACTGAGGCTCAGGGGGGAAGATTTCAGTATTTGAAAGGGATCTGCCTTGTCTCTGCTGGTGCCTCTGAGCTCCAGAGGAAGGACAAGGGAGGAAGACAACAGATGTGTTTCCTGAGGAGTGGAAAGTTTGTCCTGCCCTGGTCTGTTTCACCCGGTCTTTTCTGACAGAGCCCAGGTGAAGCCAAGGGAAGCTGGAGCCCTTGGGACTGACCCTCAGCCCAGACCCTTGGAGGACGTGGGTGCTGGAGCCCCTCTAGAATCTCAGAAAGCTCCCTAAGAGCCATCCCCTTCCTGCTTGCTCCATTGGCCCATTCCCATGTGGACCTATCTGGGACACGGAAGACCCTCAAAGATGTCTTGTCCAACCCTCTCATTCCTGAGGCCCTGGGAGGATGAGAAACTTTCCTAAGGCCACACAGATACTCAGTAGCAGAGACAGGATACCTCCCTTCCTCTGTGCAGTCCTGCTTCTCAGGGATGCTCCTGTGTCGCAGCTGCACCAAGTCAAGAAAGCAAGCCACACTCACACAGGGCCCTTTTACAAGCCATTAGCTCACTGGAGTCTCATAAAAATGCTGAGAGGTTGAATCAGCAGCTGTTAGAACTTAGCAAAATCATAACTGGGGTGAGGCAATGGGCCTGTAGCCCTGGGCACTTAAATTTTTAAGTCAGGATAGCCCTAATTAGCAAGAAAAATTGGGTAAAATAGGAAGCTGCTGGACTTTCTCTCACAGAGGCCTCACTCCAGGCACCTTTCCCAGACCCTGGGCCCTCTAAGTTCCCATCCTCAGCAGTGGCTTTCTCAGTAGTCTAGAAGGGTCCCTGACCAGAACTCGAGTCATCAGAGGAGGTCTCTCCCTGAGCTTTTCCATCACAACTGAATTTGACTTTAAAAACTGATTGAAGGGTAAGTTTTAGTGGTATTTTTAGAGAAAGCTGATGGATAGCACACTGGGTCTGGAGTCAGAAGACCTGAGTTCAAATCTAATCTCAGACACTTCCCAACTGTTTGACCCCAGATAAGCCACTTAACCTCTGTTTGCTTCAATTTGCTCAGCAGTAAAATTGAGATAATAAGGCTGCAGTTAGGATCAAAGAAGGTACTTAACACAGTACCTAGTCCCCAGTAGGCATTATATAAGTATTTCTCCCTTTCCCTTTCCACCTCCTCATTTGCTGCAGGGACCAGAATTGTTACCTATGGGTCAAGTCCTTAGAGAACATAAGATCGTAATAGTGAACCTAGAAGTGATCTTAGAAACCATCAAGCCCAACCGTGTCATTCTACAGATAGGGAAACTGAGGCATGGAGATGAAAATAAGGGTCAAAGGAAGGATTTGAGTCTGATCCTTCTGAATTACAAATCCAGTGTCCCTTTTTCTGCCCCAGACCTTTGATTTCATGGGCATGGGTTTAGGGAACCCCTGGCGAAGAAGATCCTTCTATCAATGCTGGATGGCACCCACTCAGCAATATCTAGTCTCAGAGTTCCAGGACTACTTGGATTAAGGAATTTGCCCAGAGTCCCATAGCCAGCATTTGTCAAACTCAGGTCTTTCAGACAGTGAAACTAGCTAACCAATAGACCACAGTCTCACTCCCCCATCCTCATTTTACAGAGGAGAAAGGGGCAGTTAGGTGATGCAGTGGATAGAGCACCAGTGCAGGAGTCAGGAGGGCCTGAGTTCAAATCTCACCTCAGACACTTGACACTCACTAGCTGTGTGACCTTGGGCAAGTCACTTAACCCCAATTGCCTCATCCTGGGTCATCTCCAGTCATCCTGATGAATATCTGGTCACTGGATTCAGATGGCTCTGGAGGAGAAGTGAGGCTGGTGACCTGCACAGCCCTCCTTCACTTGAAACAAAGTGCAAGTCATGTCATTATTTCTCTGATGGTGTGGTCTTCTTCGGCAATGAAGGACACATACACACACACACACACACACACACACACACACACACACACACACACACACGAAAAAACTGAGGGCCAGGAAGGCTAAGTGATTAATCCTTGCCCTTCTGACTCAAAATTCACTAAATCTTAAAGTCTGAGGAGGAGAGGGAGGCCCCAGTGGCTACTCAAAAGTTTGCCCCAACCTGACCCATCTCCTAACTGCAGAGCTCAGCTCAGAACCTGGCTAAGCTTCGGGTCCAAAAGTCAGTGCTCCTTCCATTCAACCCCACTTGTGAAGGAAGTACAAATTCCTCCCTTCTATTGAGTCCTGCCTCTGGACCGAAGCTCTGTGTTTCTTCCCCTCAGCTGCTGACCCCTCTCCCTCCCCCGATGCGTAGCAGAATCTGTCCAGAGAAATGCTAATGCCACAGAGGAGCTTGGTGTAATCTAAAGGAGTCTTCCTTCCTTTGAGAGAGGGACCACAGGCTCTGGTCTGCCTGGTGTTACCTTCTTGAGCAGATCTGGCTTGTCAGATGTAGCAGAGCTGGCTCTGTTGTCTATGACCGACAGGGGCATGATTGGATAAACTTGAGTACTGTGCTAATGAGCCTGAGGTCCTGGGTTCAATCCCCCTGTGAGCTAATTAGCTTCATTCTGCCCACAGCCACAGACCCTACTTGTGACCCCAGCCAGTCATCTCACAGAAACATGCCATTGGGCACGAGGTGGATTGGGCAAAGGAGTGGATGAGATTAGGGTGGAGTCATCATTACCATTGGCAGGGGGTAGGAAAGCCTTCTATGTGAGTGTACCCTAGAAATGATGGACCAGTAGGAGCCCCTGCATGGACAAAGAAGAAAATAGATCACTTCTGGGGTTGGCTTTTCCCTGCCATAAAATAGTGAGGTTGTTAGACCATGGGACCCCAAAGGTGTGGGACATCTTGAATTTCTTCTTGAAATGTTTTTGTTTAACGATGAGACACATCTGATTGACCCAGCAGGGCCAAGTGAGCCTGAGCCAGGCACCCAGCCTCCAGTGCCAGGGGACAAGAAGAAACTGGATCTCTGCTTCTCTCCCACTTTTGAGAGTCTGATGATGTCTGAGTTTTCCATACTAGGTACTAAGTACATTTCCAGGTTCATCGTGGTTGGGCACCCAGCCCAATATCGTTTTTGGAAAATGTCTCTGTTCCCTCCTTTGCTCCTGGAACCTCAGAGGGGGCCCCGAGACTGGTAGGCGCCATATCTATCCTGTTCCCCAGAAGTAAAGGTCAGACAGCCTCAAGGGGCACTTGGGCATTTGCCCAGAGACCTCTCTCTACTTCTCCAGATGGGAGGGCAAGAGTAGCCCAGCCCCTCATGGAATGCTATGAAGTGACTGAACTCCTGGAAAACTCTCCTGTAGTCCGAGCCTAGAAAATATAAGAGATTATAGAACGTTAGTACTGGAAAAGATCTTAGAGACCATTTCATCCAGTCCCCCCATTTTACAAAGAAGGAAACTGAGGCCAAGAGCAAAAAGTTACTGATGTGGTAACTGGTGGCAAAGCCAGAGCTCAGCTTCAAGCTTCTCAGTCCTCCATGCAGACAGAGCCCTCTCCATTAAACCAGCAGTTTTTAACCTGTGGGACACAGAGTTCTTGCCATGAGGTCATCTCTAGCTGCAAGTTCTCTCTCTCTCTCTCTCTCTCTCTCTCTCTCTCTCTCTATCTATCTATCTATCTATCTATCTATCTATCTATCTATCTATCTATCTATCTCTGGTTACCAAAGGCACCAGTTGTATCATTTCCTGCCAGGCTCATTGCCCATAGACAGCAAGCTGGGTTTGACTATCACTCTGCTGATTAACCACCACTATATGGCATCAGGGAAGCCATTTCCCTGCTGGGTCATGTGTATAATGAAGGGGGAGGACTTCATCTCTAACAAAAGTTCCATAATTCTGTATGTTTGCCTGGGCATTTTTTTGACATTAGAAAGGATCCTCGTGATTGAAAAGGTTGGCCACAGCTGTATCAACTACATTAGCTGCCATATTTTCTATGTTCAGCTCCAGCTCTCAGGCTTGGCTAAAGTACCACATCCTCCAAAAAGTTTGGCTTAACTCCCCTGGACCTTAGTGGGACCCAGCTCCACCAAAAAAATCACTTTGTGCTTACTTGATACATGGTTTGGATTTGCTTCTCTTTGTATGTCATTTCCCTCTATTGGCATATAAGCACCTTGAGGGGATTTGTGGCTCTAGTACTTAGCACAGAGCCTTCTACAGAGTAGGGGCTTAGTGAATGGCTGCTAAATTGAATGATCGGAAACGTTGCCACCCAACACTCTTCTCTTGCCCAGGGCAGCTAGCATGCTTGTCAAAGAAGACAGAAACCCCCAGGGTGAGAACCCAGAGAAGGAAAACTGGCCTTGCCCCTTGCCAGCACATCTGGCATCTGGGATCCTCCTTGGCCGAGGGTGACATGTGGTCTCCGTAAACACTTGCCTCCAGACTCACAAACTCTCATTGTGCCCAGGCAGCATTCTGAGTGTGGGAAGCCCTGATTGAGGGAGGAAGGGGAAACCAGGAGAAGCCAGCACAAGCCCCTCAAAAGTGGGTCAATCCAGTCAAATTGTGGCTTGCTACCCAGGAGGGGGTTGCCCTACATGACCTCCCAGGTCCTTGACACTTCTAGGTCTATGATCTGGCTACATCAACTTGAGCAACAGAATTAGTCCAGCACAAAAGTAACCTCACTGATTCCTAGAAGGATGAAAGAACCAGAGACATCAAACTCCTATTTTATCCCCAAAGCCAGTGATAAAAGTGAAAGAACCAGGGTCATTGTCATCGTTGTCATCATCAATAGCTAATGTCTATTGGGCGCCTCCTATATGCTGGGCACTGTACTAAGTGCTTTCCCATTATCACCTCATTTGATGCTCACAGCACTGGGAGGCATTATTTTCCTCATTTTACAGTTGAGGAACAGAGGTTAAGTGACTCAGATACAGTAAGTGTCTGAGACCAGATATGACAGAAACTCAGAGTTGAAAAGACCTCGGGGACCATCCAGTCCAACCCACACCCTTCTTCCCCTGCACACTCCCACTCCAACCCCCCTGATAAGTGGTCATTCAAGATGCCAAGCCATGTATGATGCCTCTCTTCCCAGCAGTCCTTTCCACCCTAAGAGAGTGCCAACTCTTAGGAAGCTTTTTAACTAACAGCAAGGGTACATGTGCCTCTTTGGAACTTTTCCCTTTTGTTCCTTTTGGGGTCCGAACACCAAAGATCTGTTCTTCCACCATGTAATAGAGAGCTCATGGAGTAGCCAAAGAAAGAATTGAGAACCTTCTCTTTTGTGCTAAACACCTCTAGATCCTTCAACTTCAAATGCACTGGAAAAGAACAGTAGTTCATGTCAGTATCTGTGATAAGAGGCAGTGAACTCCCAGATGCCTGAATGTCTCAGGTGGCCTTAGGTGACATGTCTGCTTTGTTTTAATATCCTAATTTTAAAGCTCTTTCACCTTTCCTGACACGTTTGAGCATTTCTTACAGAAATTGCTTTGAGTTCCCTTACATTGCCTAGAACTGTGACCCTCTTTTCATAGTCCCTTTAGGACCCTCTTTTCATAGTCCCTTTAGGAGTCAGCACTGTAATTTGGCTATGCCTCCAACTCTCTTTCTTTGTTTGGAATGTTTGGCTATCCAGAAGTATGGTCTTGCCAGAGTGGACTTGGCTAGCAGATGGGTCAAGGATGATTTATGAATATGAGCAGCCTTCAAGGACATGAAGATGGAGACAAAGATCTGTTCTCTATCTCCACTCATTAAGGAAACATTCAAAGAGCAGGAGAAGAGCTTGGGGGATAACTGTTTTTAAGGCATTTTCTAGCTGTAATGATCAGATGATGTCCAAGTAGATGGCAAAAGAGATCATGGCATCTCTCCTTAACTGACTAGATATCCTCAGGGTCTGGCATTGTCTCCCATCTCCACACCTTTGCCCTTGGCTGTCTCTCATGCATGGAATATACTCCCTGCTTACTTCTTTCTGTTTCTTGGGATCCTGAATTTCTTTCAGGGCTCACCTCAGGCAACACCTCTAACATAAAACCTTCCTTAGTCCCCAAACTTGACCATGCTCCCTTTTCAGATAATCTTTTATTGACTAATTTGTGTACAAGTTGTATTCTACCCCACTTCTAGGTGAATATCAGCTCCTTGAGGTCAGAGACTGATCTGCTTTGGCCTTTGGGCCCCCAACACCTTGCTTGGTACCTAGAACTTGATAGATGTTTGATAAATATGCTTGTTAATTTGTGCTTTGATAGACTTAACTCTTCTCAGCGATGCAAGGATCTAAGACAACTCCAAAAGACTCATGATGGAAAATGTGTCCACACCCAGAGCAAGAACCATGGAGTCTGAATGTACATGGAAGCATGATTTGCTCGCCTTTTCTTTTGTTTCTTTTTTCTCATGGTTCCTCCCATTGGTTCTAATGTTTCTTTACAATATGACTAATGTGAAACTATGTTTAATATGAATGTATATGTAGAGCCTATATCAGATTGCATGTCATCTTGGGGAGGGGAGGAGAGGAAGAGAGGGGGAGAAAATTTAGAGCTCAAAATTTTATGGAAATGAATGTTGAAAACTAAAAATTAATAAACTTAAATTTCAAAAAAATTGAATAAATGCTGGTTGAATTGAATTAAATGCCCTTGAGACTCTCAAGACTCTATTGTGCCTCAGTGTTGTCTCCCCTGGAAGCAAGAGATTGACTAGATCCCAGTTCTAAAGTTGGAAGAGGCCACTCTTCTAGGTTATCCATTTACAGTTGAAGAATCTGAGTCCTCATGAGAGAAATGTCCTTACCCAAGGTCACACGGGTAGGAACTGTTGAAGGTAGGATTTGAACCCAAGCCCTCTGCCTCCAAGCCCAGAACTCTTTCTCCCTATGCCATGCTGCCTCCTTGCCTTCATAAGATGTCATGACTCCTTGAAATAGTGCAAAACAACCCCATTTTCCTAAGAGAACAAAGGATTTTGTCAAAATTAATCTACTAGTGAATAAAATAGAACTCTACAGACCTGATTTTTCATATGTGAAAATTTTTTTAAAAATCAGGGTAAAAGTTTTCCCCTAATTTGCATGAAAACAGTGGTCAGGATTACCCATGTTTTCCCAAGTTACCCAATGGCATCCTAAGGGGAAAACTTCCTGTGTTCAGCTCAGCAATTGACCAAACCACTAAGACCCAATACATCCTAAAATCCTCCCTCCTCCCCTCCAGAGTTTCAGTACTTCTTCTAGTCTATCCATCTTGCATCACTTGAAAGTACCATTGACTGAGAGGCCCTGGTAGGTAGAAATGCTCTGGGCTACTGACTATATTCCTTCCACTCTAACCTTCATCTACCTGAGGAACAACAGTTTATGTCGATGAGACAATTTCAGTTGTAGCTGATGCTGTTAAAGACTCACTCCGCCACCCCCACCCACCAAAGTTTGACTTAATCATATTTGGGGTAAAGACACTAGGGAAGGAGATATTTGTCTGGTAACAAGGAAAAATGGTAACTGTCCCATGACCAGAGGTAGAAAATTTGAGATAGACACGAGTCAAAGGAAGGGTGAGATGCTGGCCCCTCACCTATGTTCTGGACTTTCATAGTGGATGGGTAATCTGACATAAGGGTTAACTCTCAAGATTTCTAAAAATTTCCCTAAATGTTATCTTCAAGGAAAAAAGGACATATAGCTGCACTGAGTCAGATTAGACCAAAGACTTTCTTCGAAGCTGGAAGGGAACTCAGCTGGCCCAAAGCTCCCACTTTGTAGAGTAAACCCAGATCATAGAAGACACAATGTACATTCAACAAACATTTCGGAATGATTGCTGCCTTTAAGCATCCAAAAGACTGACAAATGGAAAAGGAGTTAACTTTGCTCTGTTGGATGCCAGAGGGCAAAACTAGGAATGCTTTGTAGAAGAGGCTTAATGACTTCATGTCAGGGAAAATGTCCTGAGTTCCTTGGGGACAGGAACTGGGTTTTTTCCCCTTTCTTTGTATCCCCAGAACTTAGTATAATGCCAGAAACATAGTGGGTACTTCATAAATGCTTGTTGACTTGACCTCACTGGAGGTGAGAAAAAAGTGGAATGTGACTTCTTGGTTATGCTGCAGAGCATTTTCTGGTGAAGGAACAGATTGATTCAGCAGACTGAGATTTGTTCCAATGTTGATTTTGTGATTCCACAATTTTACAGATCAAGAAACTAAGACTAGTGAGGTCAAGGGACTTGCCCAAGATGCCACAGCTAGTAAGGGTTTGAAGTAATAAATGTTTTATAAACTGTTAACATCTCTATGAACCCAGTGCTTTTATGATGACTCAGAGGCAACGTGTCAGAGCAGAAGGAAAGTAAGGAAAATTGAAAGAAAATGGAAAGACAGATACAGAAGTTTTGTACTGTTGGGATGCCACAAAATGGTTAAAAGGTAGGAGAAGCATGTTCCCCCTTTGGCTTCATGTAACTTTGGGGTTTGAATTGTAGTTCCACCATTGATTAGCCAAGTGACCTAGGCACACAAGTGGCTTCTTGGAGATTCAGTCTCTTCCTCCATGAAATAGGGAGAATCACTGCCTAATTTCCAAGGTTATTGTTGGGGAGGTATTTTCTATAGATGAAAACAAGTGAGCATTAATACCCAATCCATTCATTGACAAACATTTACTGTGCCAAGCATAGGGTCATAGCTCTGGAATTGGAAGGGGTCTCACAGGTGAGTTAGTCCACCCCCTCTCATTTGACAGATGAAGAAACTAAGGCCCAAGCAGAACTTAAGTGACTTGTGAAAGGTCACCCAAGAAGAGGGAATTTAAGTCCAAATCTTCGAATTCTGAAGCCCATGCCCTTTTCACAGTTATCACATGACACAAATGGCTACTGACTCCCAGACTCTCCAGTCACTTACTGCTGAGCTAGAGCTGTGGCCCCACCAAGAACTACCAAGAAGCTGGCTGCTCTTGTCACTTCTCTGCCTGAGGATCCAAGGACACAGTGGAAATAGGCCATGCCTTCAAAAAGCTTACTTTCTATTGGGAGCAATAACCTGTATATAGAAGTCCTTACAAAATCATTGTTATCTTCAGTATCCCAAAAGGCAGGATGGAATGGAAAGTGGGCTGGGTCCAGAAACATTAGAGCAACTTGCTCACTTCCTCCTAAGGAACTGGGGGTGAGGGAAGGTCCCAACTTGAGTCTGAACATCCCAAATGAGACAATGTCTCTAATTCTAATTGTCCAAGTATAGTCACTGCAGAAAATTTAGAAAACAGGAGAGAAGGGAGGGGAAGAAAGAGAGGAAGGGAGAGACAGAGACAGAGAGACAAAGAGAAACACAGAGAGAGAGAGACAGAGAGACAGAGAGAGAGAGACAGAGACAGACAGAGAATGAGACTCCTTTAACACAGAAGAAATGACCTCCATCTTTTGATCTGTATCACTCTTGTATTTCTATAATACTCCCCAATAATGGATCCTGTCAAAAAAATGGAACAAAATTTGCATTCTCTTAGAACTGGCATCAACCTTGTGTTTCATTTCATCTAATCTAGAGCACTATTGGTCAGCAGAATCATGCCCCCTAAAAATGGCATCTCCTGAGGTGTGAATATCTGCTGATTAAAATACTCCCCAGTTATTTCTGCAGCTGCTTCTGGGTTGATTCTGTATCCCAGCCAAGAGAGCTTACAATGAACTACCAGGAAGGAGTGAGTGGGAAGCCCAGTGGCTGACGTAGCTCCCTGCGTTCAAGGGGAATCCTATCCACTACAATAGAATTCACATAAATCCTGCTGTGGATTACAGGTAATATTTTAAGACACGTGAAGTCACAGTTTTGTTCTTTTTCCTGGCATGAATTCCCCAACTTATTTATTAGCATCTGGATTTACCCATCCCAGATCCTTTAAAAAATGATTCCCAGAAAGTCAACAAAATTCCCCCTGCAAGTACAGTAGGTTAGAAGACACAAACTCTACATTGCTAGTTGCAAAGAAAACACTTCAGGTTTCCTGGTTTAAATATATATATATTTTCACTAATGCTTTAAGATATTATTTGTCATGAGTTTTCTTTAGAAACAATCTTCATACTAATATATAGACCAGAAAATGATTCTCTATCAGTAGTCAGATGCAGAGAAAGAAATACTGATAGGAATTTCCCTTCTCTACCCCGGATACAAATAGTATCCTCTGGGCAAAGGCAGTTCTCTTTTATGGTAAATGGAATATGTGGTGTGTCACTTCTAAAAATGACTTTACCTAACTAACAAATGGGATTTTTAAAAATTAAGATGGGCCCACAAAGAGAAATAGTTCATACAGATACCACTGAATCCCCTTAATTTGTTAAAACAACTAAGTATTCATTTTGTCAAACATAATCCATCTGCAGCTTTTTTAAAAGTACCTAAGAGCTACTAAACATTGCTTAAATTATCAAAATTCTAATTTCTTTGGAAAATTTAAAGGTTTCAATTTCACTTCCATGTTACGATATGAAAGAGAGACACCAAGAGATTAAGTGACTTACCCAAGGTCATATAACAGTAGATGTCTGAAGCGACATTTGAACCCAAATCCAGTATTCTTCCTCTTCCCCATACTGCCTCCCCAAAGAGAACCTCACAGGAAGAAGACAAAATCCTTGAGCAGAAGAACTATATAGATTTTGTCTTATTACCCCTTGTGCCTAGCTAACTACGGGGCATTGAGTGGGGACCTAATAAATTCTTGTGGGAGTAGGAAGGAGAAATCAAACTTCTAGAGGCCAATAATGCTTGACCCTAAATCAAGGGAGAAAGCCTAAGTAACTTGAGGGATAACATTGAATCAACTCAATAATTATTTATTAGACATCTGCTTTACCCAAGGCACTACATAGGCATGAAGATGGTATTGAACAGAAACTTTCAGCTACAACCTTATTTTTTATTCTATGTAAACAGTTATTTTTTTTCTGTTTTGTTTTTGTCTTTCCTGGATTTCATTCATGTAGAGAATCCCCAGTAAGGAATCTTCCTCTACCAATGCAGATGGACACCTGTTCTGCAGCTTTTAGGATTCAAGAGTTTCTTGGGGTATCAGAGGTCAAAGGACTTGCTCAGGGGCAAACAGACAAGGTACATCAGAGACAGCAGTTAAACTGACCTTTCCCTGCCTCTGTGGCCAGCTCTGCATCTATTAAGGATACTGCCTCTCCGATGTAAACATCTTGACTAGTTCTCAATCAAGGTATTCTAAAACCAAGATGGCTTTTTGACTGTTGGGCACCAACAGTTGCCAAATTTTGTAAAAAAAGAAAAGAAAAGAAAAGAAAAGAAAGAAAGAAAGAAAGAAAGAAAGAAAGAAAGAAAGAAAGAAAGAAAGAAAGAAAGAAAGAAAGAAAGAAAAGAAAAGAAAAAAAAGACAACGCAGAAAAAAATGGAAATAATTAAATTCAAAGCCAAAAATAAAAAGTTCAGAAATAGGGAAAAATATTATCTGGGTTGTAAGCAAAAGGTGTCACCTTTACCCCAAAGGTACCAAAGTGTTCCCTGAAGCAGAGATGGATGAATAGCAAACAGTGCCTGTGACATAAGGGAATTTTCCAGACCTAGCTAGGATGGTCAACACCGGACAAGAGGTCTCAGAGGGGGACATGTCAGGGCCTGAAAATCATTGCAGTCAAGATCAAACGTTAAAAGCATAAGTATCCATCTTTGATTCCTTATAGGTATAAAGGATGTGAGGAAAGCCCCCCCCCCACCTCCATTTTCTATAATATATACACAACATCTCTCTGTCTCTAAGCAAAGCTGTTGGAGCTCCATATGGCCTGAACCCAATAATACCTCCTCCCACGCAAAGACTAACAGACTGTCTGGGGTAAGTAGAGAGGAAAAACAGCATCCTTGCTGGAGATCATGAAGATAATGAGGAGCAGCAGTTGTAATCATCAGAACCCCAAGGTGGCCGTGGGAGGACAAGTTGCTACTGGGATGAAGGCAAGCAGCCTGGAGAGTGGGTGGAGAGGCCCCATGGCCAAGAATTGGGATGGAGGTGGGAGGAAGACAACTCTCACTCTCCTCTCTTTCTCCTATTTCCCCAACCAAAGGTCAAGACTTCCAAATTGTTTCACCCGCCACACCAAATTCTGTGGAAATAAACATACAGTGAATGATTGCAAAATCTGCCCAGGGTGGCTTCAGTGGAGAAGAAATATACAATTCATCTTCCTTCCATTGTTTCCACTGAGATGTAATGAGATGTAACATTGAGCATCCAAGAGAGAGAACTGAAGGAGAGATCATAATATTACCTTCAGCTGTATTGAATGTGTGCTGGCCAATGCTGGAATCAGATTGGCCCTCATACAGGACACACACATGTCCCTACAGGCTTGCCTGTTTCTGTCTTCATCTTCGTTAAGGTGGCTCTCTAAGCAGCCTTGATCCTAGGAACAATGTGGATTGTCACAGAGGTGATCAGACCCCTCTGTGAAGTGGCCACTGCTACCACCCCCCCTGGCTTCCATGCCCATCTAGGTAGCAGAAGGCTGAGCTGAAGGGCTGTCTATTAGCAGCATTTCTTAACCAAAGGTCAATGACCTGGTTTGGTTTCCATATTCTGATAACTATTTCCTTTGTCATGGTATGTGCTTTGCTTTATACATTTAAAAATCTGATTCTGAGAAGGGGCCCTTTAGCTTTGGTCCATAACACATAAGAAGTCGAAGAATCCTCTGGGGGAGCCAAAACTTGGTCTTACCCCTACTTGGAGTTCCATAGGAATAGGGGAAGGGTCTAAAGCTGTGAGTCCTTTGATACATAGGACTTCTAGGTGAGGGACCTCCATCTACCAATACAAGTTGGCACCTATTCTACAATGTAGAGTCTTGGTAACCTAGAGTACTTAAGGAGATAAATGACTTGCCCAGTCTCACAACCGGTCTATGTCAGAGGGTAGACTTGAAGCTAAGACTTCCTGGCTCAAAGTCTGGACCTTTATCTGAACCAGCATGGACAGTGCAGACACTTGTCAAGCCTTCTTCTACCCCAATCACTTCACTCAGACCTGTCTATTTCTGAGCAAGCAGGATGTGATAACCCTGACTTGGATGAAATGGTCCCAATTCAATGGTGACATGAACATTGTTCTTTTATGATTGTTCAGTTGTTTTTGATTACATCTGACTCTTCACAACCCCATTTGGGATTTCCTTGGTGGAGATTCTGAAGTGGTTTGTCATTTTCTTCTCCAGCTCATTTTACAGATCAGGAAACTGAGGCAAATGGGGACAGGGTCGCACAGCAAGTACGTGTCTGAGGTCAGATTTGAACTTAAGAAGGTAAATCTTTCTGACTCCATGCCCAGCATTCTATCTACTGTGCCACCTAGCTGTTCGATCCTGTTCTACCAGACTGATACATCTCACCACCCACCACCGCACTACCCCAGTCTGAACTGCCCTGATCAGTGCAATGGAAACTGAGTTCCTTCTTCCTCTTTTCAGCATTACCTGTCTTTCAACCAACTAGCACCTGCTACGTGTCAAGCATTGTGCCCTGGGGATGCAAAGAAAGTCAAAAGCCAGTCCCTACTCTCAGGGAGTTCCCAGTCAAATGGGAAAGACAACAGGCAAACAAGCAGATAAGCTATGAACAGGATTCACTGGATGTGGCTCAGAGGAAAGGTGCTAAGATTAAGAGAGAGCAGAAAAGCTTCCTGAAAGAAGGAGGGACTTCAGATGAGCTTTGAAGGAAGCCCCAGAGAAACATGTATGTGAGTAGACTCACTGATCACTCATCCTCCCATGATTCAGGGCAGGCAGAATGAATAAAAGGAGGCACTAATGGAGTCAATTCACCGTAATTGGGACTCCAGCAGAGAAAAGTTGAAAAAATATATCTCTCTCCCTTCATTGTAGAAGTGGGGGGCTACGGGTGTGGACTATCACATATGCCGGCAGACGCAAATGCCAGTTGGTGTTGCTGAACTGTATCTTTCTTGTTTCTTTTAAAATTTTTATTACAAGAAGTGGCTCCTGACAAAGGAAGTTGGAGGGACATTTGGAAGTAAATGGAATATAAAAATAAAAGGCATCCATAAAAACAAAGCAGGCAGGCCCTGCCCTCAAGGAGTTTCTACTGTTAGGGGGAGTAGAGAGCACACAACATATTCACAGAGAAATCAACGTAAAGCTGAAGACTGGGTTTTTTTTGGGGGGGGGAGGGGTTACCCAACCTATGATTTCATTAATATTGGGAATATCCAGAGAAGAAACTCCCTATTCCAATGCACATCAGCACCTGCTCTGAAACTAATAACCTTTGGAAATTGCCTGGACTACTAAGAGGTGAAGGATCTTCCCAGGATCCCACAGCCAGGATGAGTCAGAAGTGGAACTTGAACCCCAGGTCTTCCTGGCTCTGAGGCCATCTCTCTGTCCACCAGGACGTAGCATATTCTTCAACCTCAGTAGCATACTAGTAATACCAAGTAACTCCAAAAGCGAGCCTCCACTAACACCGGGGTGTTTCCACGTGGCTCCCATGGAAGCCAGGAGGACCCCAGAACACCACCAGTCAGTGATGGCATAGACAGCTCCTCATTCTCTCCCTATAGTGACCTTGGGAATTTGATGCCCAAAGAGCTATAATCCCAATTTTACTGAGCCTCAGAGACCTTAAAGGGAGGCAGATGGGATAAGAGGAGTGTTCATCATTGCCAGTGTTAGTGTTGTGAGGTTTGTAGCATCTTACTGGTACCTCTCCACATCCCTGGGAGATAAGGGGTATTCTTATTAGCCCCATTTAAAGGTGAGGAAACACTCAGAAAAAAAATCAAACATTTATTGAGCATGTACGCCTCCCCTCCATTACACTGTGAGCTCCTAAAGAGCAGGGACTGATTTTTACCTTTCTTTGTGTCCCCAGCACTTAGCACAGGACCTGACACATAGTAGGGATTTTAAAATGCTCTTTGACTGACTAACTGATGGCCAGACACAAGGCTAGATGCTGGTGATAGAAATAAAAATGAATCAGTTCTTTCCTTCAAGAAATTTACATTCCATCAGAGGAGACAACATATATAATATATATGAATATATACAAAGTGATCACAAAATACTTAAGTATTTAAATACTTAGAGTAAATACATATGCCAAAATAAGTACTTGTACAAAAAAAAATATGGAGAAGGGAGGAGGGAAGTAGAAGTTTGGGCTGGGGATAAAGAAAAGGTTTCTACAGATACAAGGACTCATAACCTTTCTGGCATCATGGGTCCCTTTGTCAGTGAGTCTGGTGAAATCTGTGAGCCTCTGAATGACACTTTTACGTGCATAAAATAACGTACATGGGATGACAAAGGAAAACGGTTATATTGAAATACGGTATCAAAATATTTTTCTAATATAAGCTCATGAACTCCAGGTTAAGGTAGTGCTCTAGCTGAGTTCTGAAGAAAGATAGAGATTTTAAGAGACAGAAATGAGGAAGAAGGGCATTCCAGGCAGGAAGCAGAGTCTGGGAAAAGACATGGAGATTGGAGATACGGTGTTTTATGAGGAACAGCAAGAAGAACCATTTGGCTGGACTGTGACGGGTGTGATGGGGAGTAACATCTGTCAGTCACGCAACAAGCATTTGCAGAGTTCTTGCTATATGCTAGATGCTGTGCTAAGTGCTTTATAAAATTTGCTGTCTTCCTTCATCGTATGTCTGCTCAGAGAGCTCTCTCCTTTGTCCTTTATTCCCAGCTCTACCCTGAAGTATTTCTTTTGAGTTGCCGTTTTAGTTTTCCTGGATCAAACAGACAGTATGTCTCAGGACTTTTCTGGTTCTGTCTCCTAGTTGCAGCCACTGACGTGTTGTGTTTAACTCCCTTTTTCCTCTCGGGGCCTTCCCATCATGCTTCAAAGTATCTGTGGTCCAGGGTTACAAACCTCCATTTTAAAGCTGAGAATCCAAGCACCTGTATTATCACCTAGCACTGGGTCTGGCCATCAGTCAGCTAGTCAACGATGGTACAGGGAGATGAGAAACATATGGCCAAAGAAGGCTATCCTGGAGACGTGAGGCAGGGGCAGATGGAGGAACTGGGATTTGAACCTGTAATTCAAATATCCCTGAACAGGGCTGTAACACAGCAAAAGCAGCATTGTAGGAAGCCTGGGATGGGCCATCTACATTGGAGGGGAGAAAGACTAGAAGCAAAGAGCCCAGTTGGCAAGCTCCCAAAGCAGGGCAGACAAGAGAAGAGGGTCTGTACCAGGGTGGCAGCATGAGGAAGAAAAAGGAAGAAATCCATCCAAGCAACCAAAGAAGGCAGAAATCACTGGACCCAGTGACAAGCAAGCTGAATGGATGGATGGCTCTATTAAAAGCATATTCTGTGCCATGCACTTTGCTAGGGGCTGGGGATCCAACCACCAAAAGGAAGAGCTCTTGCCCTCAAGGACCTCACAAAGAGCAGAAATAACATCTTTAGGTTTCAGATGCAGTCACCCAGAAAGCTTCTGTGGTGGCAAACCAGATGCCAATGCCTCTTCTCTGATAACATTTCCACTTTTAAAATCATTTTGGCTTCTGATGTTCAACTATCTGATAGTAGGAAAATAAGTAAGGGAAGTTAAGAGAAGACGTGCATCACTGACAGACATCGCACAATTGATGAGAAGGACTGGATTAAGAGGAGAAAATAAAGACAATTTGAGTACATGCTGAGTTTGAGGTGCTAGCTGGATGTGCCTTGAAGGGGGGAGGGGTGGAGAAGGATCCTCTCAGACTGGGGAGAACTCGAGAGGAAAGGGAACCAAGTTGCACAGTGAGACAAGCATGGGGACATGGCCAGTGCAAGAATTTGTTTCATACGACTGTGTGCGTTTGCTTCATGCCTTTATTTTCTTTCTTTTTCAGTGATGGGGGTTGAAGAGAAGGTGCCAAATGGAGGAATTCTTGTTCATTAAAAAAGTATTTTTTTAAAAGTCCCCAGTAGGGTCCTAAAGAGAAGTAGAGTATGATAGAAAGAGAGAACTTTTATTTAAATTCCAGCTCTGCTGCCTATTAGCCTCCCTAGCTTTCGGACCCTCATTTCCTCCTCTGTACAAGGATGGAGTTAGGCTAGATGACCTCTGAAGTCCCTTCCGGCTCTGCCTCCAATGAGCCTATGACCTTGGCCACCTCCTCGATGGAGCCATTTTTCCAGACATAGAATAAGCGAATCTCCAAACAGCCGTTTTCAGACAGCCTGGAGATGACCTCTCTTTCCCTCAGTCTCTTCCCACCCCATCCACTCCCCCCTCCAAACAAACAAGAGTTTACTCTCTTTTAGCTGTTATTACCTTGTTTGCCACTTTATGTCCAATTGGCCTCCACTGCAGCCAAGAAAGCATAAGGGACTGGATGAAAGGAAAAGCAGAGAATGAGAACAGAGTGAGGAAATCACATCTGTCTTCTTCTCTTTCCAAATGTTGCATATGGATTTTCCATGAATGCAACCCTATACTTTGAAGTAGTCACAAAGGAGAAGGGGGAAAAATCCAAAACAGGCCAAAGAAATGTGCTGCATACATCGATTCTGAGATTCATAGAATGGAGGGCTTAGACAGGACCTTGGGGAGCATCCCACCCAACCCATCTCCAGGAGGCTTGCTTGGGATGCAGATCCCTTTTTCTTTTCAAATGATCAAAAGTTCCAATAGTGTACATTCATTTCCTCAAGCGCCTCTTTAACCGCAGAGGCTCAGTGAGAGCCAGGGATCCTTCCTTCAGATGGGGAGAGGACTTATGAGTGGGAGAGGTGAAGGCAGTCTTCTAGAGACATTCGAAGGTCTCTCTAGACTGAAACAAAGTATTACTAGTCCACAGGATTTCTATTTTCCTGGACACCCTGACCACATTATCTGCTCTCCTTTTCCTTAGCTGCAAGGATCCTATCTCATGCCTTTCCCAGATCACTTGCCTAAGACAAGACAAGCATTAACTTACCACAAAGGCATCACCATCTAAAAACAAATACCTTGAGGTTATGCTCAGTGCAGGGGACTACACTGGGGACACAACTGATACCCCATTGTCCCCTGACTTTATCACCCTGCAAAACCACCCTTCTTGCAGCAGCTCATTGCATTTTGAAGATACCTCTAACAGTTTCTCCTGATATAACACCTCTTTGCATTTTTCCCTCACATGGGGCTGAGCAAAGCAAGTTTATAGCCCACACCAACCCCCCTCATAAGATAACTCTTTCAATACTAGAAGAAGACTTTCATGTTCTCCTCAAATCTTTTCTCTGAATCACAAAACTTCACAATTGGAAGACTTGTCATTAGCCATAGGCATGGAGTCCAATTCTCAACTGAAAAAGAAAAAGGTTTCCAGCTTTTGCTTATGACCTCCTAAAATATCCCAGTCCTCTTTGAAGGAGGTCTAGTTGTTTGTCCTGATATCAAGTATAAATATGCCTCTTTCTACCTTCTACTTGTTGATCCAAGGTGGGTGGAACCTTACAGAAATTTCAGGGGAAAGGCAAAGTGCAGCCAAAGTTTGTGCCTTACTTTATTTTTTCCCCTTGGACACAGGCTAATCTCCATGACTGGGGACCCTTGACAAAGGTTGAAAATTGGGCCCCCATCCAGCACAGAATTTGAGTCTCCACATCAAACCATTCCAGAGAAAACATCAACTCTTTGAAAAGACTGCCCATGACAAGATGAAGCAAAATGATAACTATAATACTGATAGTAAGGGGAAAAACTTCCAAGTTGCCAATTAGAAAAGTTTCCATTTTTAAAAAGCAATTCTTGAAAGTCTCCCATGGTTCCCCACTGTGCCCTGTGCCCCAAGCAGTCTCCTCCCTTGTCCATCCCTGGTCCCAGCACTGGGTAAGGGGACTTCTTTCTCTAAGGATGGAATTTATAATCATATGTGCAATATGGGGGAGAAGAAAGGACAAAGCCTCCACTTTTTGTTGTGGCTAGAACATATTTTTGGCACTGACGATGATGCGATGCATTTGGGCCACAGATTCAGGGATTTCCTGAAATGAACAAATGGAAAGTTCCCCCCAATGTGCCCCCTTACCCCACCTCCCACTATTCCTTAGTGAGGGGAGACTTATACTTAATTAGCTTCTAATTGTCATTAACACAACCCACAGAACTGGATTATTCTGGTGAACTTTGATGCTTAATTTAAGCTTTCCTTCATCTAAATCGAGCTAAATAGAAATGTGACCAAATTCTCCTGGTGGACATGAGAATCCACACAGTGGATGTCATAAAAGTGTTCTGAGCTCCCAATATGGAAACACCACATGAGAATCCCTTAAGGGCTTCCTGAACTCCCACCTTCGGTAGAGCTGTCTCACCTGAGTCTACTTTCAATTGTACAAACACTTCTTCTAAAAGAGACAGTTCTTTTTGTTCTCCTTCAAGAAGAAAATCAAATAGCTCATTGGTCATACAGTGCTCTGCCCCTAGTCAATGCTTAATAGATATCACTGGGATGGACCTTCACAAGAGGTCCTGCCTGATAAAAGCTGAAGAAGAACACAGTAACCAGGACACAATGACAAGGACAGGAGCCCATTCAAGGGGCAGGCTGGGGGAAACTTCTAAATGTCTTTCCATGATCACCACTATCAGTCATCCTGAAAGAATGATTTGGGACCCCCCAGCCCTGCCACACTCTTTTTTCTTGTCTAGAAATTCCAGGCCTAGATTACACTCACCATCTTTTGAAAAGCCCAAGGTGGAAAGACTTCCGGGAGCCAAGATGGTGGAGTGATTGGTAATCGCTATCTCCCTCTCCTTGTTGACCTTGAAGAGCCCAGAGAATATCTCCCCAGGAAAAACCCTGGAACAATGGGAGTAGCAGAAGGGGTAACAGTCTCTTAGCCCATGAGGTTGGAAGATTGCTAAGGAGGGTCCCTCTTGTTGTGGCTGAAGGGGACCAGTGCAGGATCAGAGCTGTCCCAGACAGCCTCACCTCAGCAAAATGGGAGAAGATCCTGAGCCCCAGGGGATGAAGCCCGCAACCGCCAACACCAGGACCCCAGGCATGCCTCAGCACCACAGGGAAATTGGGAAGACACTAGCGCAGATGGGATCACCAAGCACTGAGCCTGCCTATGCTCTAGCCCAGCAGAGGAGACCTCAGGTGGCCAGACCACCCCTCCCCCACACTTAACACTGCTAGCTCCAGGGTAACTCCAGGGAAACCCAAAAAGACTTCACCTGGCCTCTGCTTTCCAACACCAGCCAGCTCAACACCAGGTAAGCTGCAGCATTTTAGCTTCTAGCTGAAAGGACCAGAGGCCACAACAAACAAAGCCTCAAGTTTTAGGCACAAGAACTGTGGGACAGAGCCCCCTGTGCCCCAGATGCAGAGAACTACTTTAAAAGCCAGGAAAAAAGGTTATTATCCTGAGTAAGAAGTAAAGCAGAAAAGAAAAGACCACAGACTCTTTCTATGGGGACAAAGACCAAAACACGAATACTCAAGAGGTCAGTATTGAGACTGTACTCCCACCTGAAACTTCAGAAGGGAATATGAACTGATCTCAGAACCAAAGAGCATTCTTGGAAGAGCTCAGAAAGGATTTTAAAAGCCAAATTAGAGAAATAGAAGAAAAACTGACCAATGATTTTAAAAATATGAAAAAAAGAAATCAGAAGAATTTAAAAGGAAAATTGGACAAATGAAAAAGGAAGTACAAAACCTAATTGGAGAAAATAATTCCTTAAAAGGAACAATTGGACAGATGGAAAAGGAGATGCAAAAGTTAACTGAGGAAAACAATTGGATAAAAATTAGAATCAGGCAAGTAGAAGCTAATGACTCTATGAGACATCAAGAATCAGTCAAACAAAATCTAAAGAATGAAAAGATAGAAGAAAATGCAAAATATCTCATTGGAAAAACAGCTGACTTGGAAAATAGATCCAGGAGAGAAAATCTAAGGGTTATTGGTCTATCAGAAAGCCATGATAAGAAAAAGAGCCTGGACAATATCTCCCAAGAAATCATCAAGAAAAATTGCCCAGAAGTCCTAGATTCAGAGGGCAAAATAGTCATCGAAAGAATCCATTGTTCACCTCCTGAAAGGGATCCCAAACTGAAAATCCCAAGGTGAATCCTGCTAAATCACTCTGACTTTATTTCCAAAGAAAATAGCGCATAGGCCCCTGTAAACATAAATCTTGCTGAGAATATCAGTAAAGCTTCCAGAAACTCTCTTTCATGAATTTCTATGTTATTATTGTTCTAATTTCCACAGTCCCAGGCTATCCCCCAGAGTTTTCTAGAAGTCCCAGAACTCATCTGGATGAATCAGCACCTCCAATGCAATCTGGAATCCCCTGACTTTCAACTGTCAAACATCCCATTTCTCTTTTCCTGATGGCTCCCTCCATCTCATCTTGACTCCAAAGGAAAATGAGATTGACTTCTTTGACTTCTGCCTTCAAATACCACATGGGTGGTGGCCACAAGATCCTTTTCCCTCCTTCTAGGATAACAGCATCTTTTCACCAGTTCCCATTTTTTCTCCTTACTGTTGCCAAAATGGAAGGCCTCACTCAAGCCCAATATATATTCCCTATCTATCTCTGGTGCAGTGTTGCTGGGGGTAACAGAGGAGGATAGGAAGACAGAAGGGCCCCTTGCCTGCCAGGAACATACAATCTTACTAGGGGAGAAGGCTTAAACAATTATAGAAAAAAACAAACAGGAGTGGAATTACATCATCAGTGATGTCATAGACCAAACGGGGTAGGCATGTAAGGTTACAAGTGAAGGAGGTAAGCTTGAATAGGACCTTGAAGAGCCTGTGGGACTTGAACAGATGGGAGAAGGGAGAGCATTTGATCAAACAATCTGCAAGCATTTATTAAGTACCACTCACATGACAGGCACTGGGATACAGATACAGATTAAATCAATCCCTACCCTCAAATCGCTTACATCTACTAGGAGAAACAAGTCCACATGGAGAGGCTTCTTGGAGACACAGCAGATTGAGTGCTAGGCCTAGAGTCAAGAAGACCTGAATTCAAATCTGGCCTCAAAGAGTCGCTAGCTGTGTGACTCTGGGTTAATCACTTAACCTCTGTCTGCCTCAGTTTCCTCACCTGTAAAATGCAGATAATAACAGCACTCACCTCCCATAGTTGTTGTGAGAAACAAATGGGTGTATTTGCTAAGTGCTATGCACTTAACCCACTCTGTAAATGCTAGCTACTATTATTAAATCTAGACAACATAAGTACAAAGAGAACAATTAAACACAAGGCAGCTTAGAGGAGAAGACACAAGCAGCTCGGGGTGGGCAGGAGTAATCAGGAAAGACTTCATGAAGAAGGGAGTACTGGAATTTCATCTTGAAGAAAGAAAGGGATTCTAAGAGATAGAGGTGAGAAGGGACTACTTCTAGGAATGGGAGATGCCTCATGCATAGACATGGAGGTAGGAGATGGATCCTCCTGTGTAAGAAAAAAAAAGAAAAGAGTTATTGGGTTTGATTGCCAGGTGTCAGAGGGAGAGTAAGAAGTGACAAAGTTAGAAGTACCGGGTTTGTGAAGGTCTTATGAGCCAATGAATAGACTTGATAGTTTTATCCTAGAGGCAAAAGGGGGAAACCGTAAGACCTCACTCAATCAATCCACAAACATTTGTTAAGTGTTTACTATGTGTCAAGTATCTTTTATTGAGTAGAGGGATCATGGGATTATAGATTGAGAGTTGGAAGGGACCGTGGAGGTCACTTAGCCCAATCCCCTCCTTTTACTAGCGAGGGACTAAGGTCCGGGGGGATGGACAGATTTGTTGAGTTCACTAAGTGGAATACGAACCCTGGTCTTTTGACTCCAAATCTAATACTCTTCCAACTGAGATACAAAAGAAAGAATAAACATGGTGTGCTTGGGGAATGGTAAGGAGGTTTGCCTGTCAGGACAACAGTCAGGGGAATTGTAGGGAATAGGTTTAGAAATGTGGGGTGTCCCCAGGTCATGAAGGTCCTTCAAAGCTCAGTTGAGGATAGACCCAGGCATCTTATCCAATCCGAAGCCCCAGGAAGATCTGTCCCATTGCCTTCTTCTTGGAGCAAACCCCTAATCTCTGGAAAGGTCTCCTTGGGCTTGGACAGGGCCTGCTCATACCTGAGTGGTGGCCAGATGGCACTGCCCCCTTCACTGCTCAACAGGTTCCTTTGGTGACTTGGGAGGCCAGGGAGAGAGGAGGAAGAGGATGCGGCGGCTGGCCCCTCTGGCCATCTCATGTCACATTAATTTAATTTAAATTCCACAATCAGTCAGTTGGCCTTGTACAAATGTAAACAGCATGATCCTGAGGAAACATATTTATGTCCCAGCTGTTTTTCATTTGTTTTAGAAAGCTGCTCTCAGGCGCAAGAATGAACACTCCATTTCCTGCAGGGCCTGTTCTGTTTAGCATGTTGAATACTGCTGGCCACGCTTTTTTTTCCCCTTCCCAAAATGCAGACCAGAGACAGGGCACGTAAATCATGGAGCATTTCATCTTTCGCATGGCTCAATAAAAACAAGCAGAGCGAATGAGCGTGGATGGACGGAGCACAACTTGGCTGCAAGGGGGAATGAAAGGGCCGCCGGCAGCTTGAGAAGTGAGGATTCACAGGCCATCCATCATTCTTTTTTAACATGGTGGTTAAAAATAGACCACCCTAATCCATTACAAAGCACTTTGTCAGCACCCACACTGAGGCCTCACTTTGGGTGATGGTGGTTTGAAGATCTGGGACATGGGGCAGCCTTATAAACGTGATTCAACAAGTTGATAAGCATTTACTAAGGAGCCGTTCCGTCCTGTCTTCTCTGGCAGATTTAACCTCTCCAGCATCTTCATTCTCTCACTTTTCTTCAATCTCTCCCCATCTGCCCACTCCTTCCTCAGTCTGCAGACGTACCCATGTTTCCCCTAGCCTCAGAAAGCCCTTTCTTCATCCCCCTATCCCCACCAATTATCATACATAACTATAATACATAGAACTATAACTATAACTCCCCCCCCCTTTCTGGTTAAACTCTTGGAGAAGACCATCTACAACCAAAGTCTCCCCTTCCCTTCCTCCTGCTCTCTAGTTTGGCTTTCAGCTTCATCATCAACTGAAAGTGCTTTTTCTAAAGTTACTGACCATCCTAAATGGTCCAGGCGAGTGACCTCAATAAGGTTTGCCTTAATCCTCCTCCTTCGTGGCCTCTCTACAGCCTCTGACACTGCTGATCATACTTTCCTCCTCTTTCTCTAGGTTCTCTCCTGGTTCTCCTCCAACCTACCTTGCTGCTCTTTCTCAGTCTCCTTTGTTGGATCTTCACCCTCATGCTGGGTGTTCCCCAGGGCTCTGTCCTGGACCTTCTTTTTTTTTTCTCCTTCTACACCATTTCCCTTGGTAACTCATCAGCTCCCATGGATTCAATTACCATCTCCATGGGGATGATTATGAAATCTCCTTATGTAGCTCTCACCACTCTGCTCACCTCCAATCTCACATCTCCATCGTAATTCCTAACATCTCGAGCTGGATGTCCTGTGCACATCCAAAATGGAACTCATTCTTTCCCCAGAAACCTTTCCACTTCCAAATTTCCTCTCAGCGTCCTGGCTGGTAACGTAGCTATCATCTTGAGCACCTCACTCTCTCGTCCCTAACAATCTGTTGCCAAGACCTGTTGAACTTTCCTTTTCAACATCTCTCAGCTATGCCCCCTTCTCTTCCCTGGCACTGCCAACATCCTGGTGCCAGGCCTAGCACCTCCTGCCTGCACTATTGCAAAAGCTACTGGTGAGTCTGCCTGCCTCCATTTAGCTGGCTAAGCAATCTTCCTAAAGCACAATTCACTCCCTGACTCAAGCTCCAGTGGCTTCCTGTCACCTCCAGAATCAAACATCGTCTCCTCCATAGTTCAGGGCCCTTTAGAATCTGCCAGCCCCCTACCCTCCCAGTCTTCTTACATTTTCTGTCTCCCCCGTGTGCTCTTCACTTCAGTGCCATGGTGTCCTGGCTGCTCCATGAACAAAGTACTACATCTTCTGCCTCCAGGTGTTTAAGTGACTGTCCCCCAGGTCTGGAATACTCTCCCTTCTCCCCTTTACCTCCTGGCTTCCTGCTGGTGACAGCTTAAACCCCACCTTCCACAGGAAGTTTTTCCCTGATTTCTCTCAGTTCTAGTGCCCACTATTTCCAGTTTCTCCTGTACAAAACTTGTTCGTATATCATTATTTGCAAGTTCTCTCCCCCACAAGATTGTGATTTTCTTGACAGCAGAGAGTGTCTTGGACGTTTCTCAATATTCCCAGTGCTAAGCACATAGTAGGTATTTAAATCTTTATTGACTGACTGAGTGACCCACTGAGTACAGGACAAAGTACTAGGCACTGAGGATCATGAAATCATAGAAATGGAGTTGGAGAGAACTTTAGGAATCAGAGAGTCCAATTCCTTGGAAAAAATGAAGTCGTTTCTTCCCTCCAAGAACTTACATTTTATTAGGTAATAAGACATTTACTCAATTCAATGCAACAAGCATTTCCTGAGAGCAAGGCACTGTGCAGCTACTGTGATGCCGAGATTTCAATGGAATCAGTCAGGGCTTCTAAGAGCTCATGTCTGCCTAAGCACATCCAAGACAACTTAAGGAAGCAGAAGATACTGGAGTTAGGAAGGTGCCCTAAGGTTTCCTGCAGGTGAGTGGAAAAACCTCCGGATTCTAGCTCAGAGCATTCAATCCAGAGCATGCCTTGAGCCGACCTTTACCTATTGACATGGGGTCATGAGACTGAGTGGCAAAAGAGAGCTTGGAATCATCCCATCCAACCTCCTCATTGTACAACCAGGAAACTGAGGCCACAATAGGCCAAATGATTAACCTGATGTCACATGCTAATAAGCCTGATTTAGCTTTGATTTTAAAAAATCTTCAGATGTGGGAGAGTTGGAACACTAATTCGTTGTTGGTGGAGCTGTGAGCTGATTCAACCATTCTGGAAAGCAATTTGGAACTATGTCGAAAAGGCTACAAAAATTTGCATATCTTTTGACCCAGCAATATCACTTCTAGGGCAGTATCCCAAAGAGATCATAAAAATGAGATAAGTTCCCCCATGTACAAAAATATTTATAGCAGATTTTTTTGTGGTGGCCAAGAACTGGAAATCAAGGGAATGCCCATCAATTGAGGAATGGCTGAACAAGATGTGATATAATTAATGTAATGGAATACTATTGTGCTATAAGAAATGATGAACAGGAAGACTTCAGAGAGGCCTGGAAAGACTTATATGAACTGGTGCTGAGTGAAAGGAGCAGAACAAGAAGAATATATACAGTAACAGCCACAGCGTGCAAGGACTATTTCTGATTGACTAAGCCCTTCACAGTGATGCAAGGACCTAAAACATCCCCAAAGTACTCTTGAGACAAAGTGCCATCCACAGCCAGAGAAAAAACTATGGATTTGGAATGTAGAATGAAGAAGACTCTTTTCTCTTGTGTTATGTTTTGTTTTGTTTTTTTCTCATGGTTTCTCCCATTCATTTTAATTCATGATTAATGGAAAATGTGTTTAATAAGAATGTATGTATAGAACCCAGATAAGATTGCATGCCATCTCAGAGAGGGAGGGGGAGAAAATTTAAGACTTATGGAAGTGATTGTTGAAAACTGAAAACAAACAAATTAAGTAAATTTTTTTTTAAAAAAATCTTCTTCCAGTGACATGACACGTGATATACCTTCCTCTTCTGTATTGAAATTACCAGGATCATGGCTGAACATCTGCAAGTGATCTTAAGAAAAAAGACTCTGTTCCTCCAAGTAAGACCAATCACATACCTCTTCTGAAAATATCACTAGGCACCTGGTAAAACCGGGGTGAGAAAAAAATGAATTTCGGGGATGTGGGACACCCTAGACTGATGCGCAGCTCACAGAATCCTGGAGGCAGAAGGACCTTTAGAGATCTTCTAGTCCAACCCACACCTGAGCAGGAATCCCTTCCATAACCCCCCTCCCCAAACAATTGGTCATTCGGATATTCTGTGAAGACCTCCAGAGAAAAGGCAATCTCTCAGGGTAACCCAACTGACTTCTGGGTAGCCTTTATCAGGAAAGTGACAGTGATTCACTTTTTCAGCGGTTCCTGCCACCTACCTATATCCCAGAAAGGCTGAGCGAACACACTACCACATACATATGAAGTATTCTGAGCGCCCAATCAAGAGCAATTTGAAATACTCCTTTTAAAATATCCTGATTGCCTTGCTTGCTGGTGGGAGTTGGATCTGGAATTAATTTTCAGAGTCTTTCATGACAAGGCACACATTAAGCATCCCAACAGAGGAAAAACATGCTAGCCCAAAGTTCACACTCCCTCCAGCACTGTGTCGAATGTTCATTTGTTGGGAAAAAAAACCTTAGTCCTTTGTGACAGCTAACAGTCTCAAGAAAACATGCAAATGATGGTCCCTGGTCTCTCTCGTCTGCACAATGCCCACTTCTGCTTTTGAAGAAAACGGGTGGGGGAAGAACTCCATGGACCACTTGACTTGGGACAGAAGGCAGCTGGATGAATTTCAATGATGAGACCTGCTCTGAGTCAAAGAGCAGAGGGAGGAATGTAGGAGTGGAAGCAGCCGTGTGGGACAGACCTTGCAGCTGCCTTTGTCTAAGCTACACACATTCAGTGTTTGTCTGCCGGTGACCCTCCTCTGGAGGGCCCGAGCATCGCCTCCACTGTCCTCTTCAGTTATCTTGAAGGTCTTCATCCCAACTGGATTGAAGGACTAATCATGCTCCATCCATCAATCAATTCAGAAGCCAGATCCCCACTCCAAGCTCAGCGCTCCATGCATAATAAACGCCTGTTGAATTGACTAGATACAAAAGTAACCATTTTACAATTGACAAAAGTAACAATCTATTTTTGACATAAAGGGACATCCTAAATAGCAAGGTTATTATGTAGCACATTCTTTTGAAAGGCTTTCGAATAATTAGCTATTCATTTATTCATTCATTAATGTAAATTAGCCAGCAGCCCAGGACCCTGTGCTTTGGATTTACACAGACTGGATCCAAACTTGGGAATTTACCAGAGGGGAGAGGGGAATCATTATTATTTTTCTTATTTTGTCCATACATATAGTTACCTCAGAGAAATGTTGGAATATAGCTCCCATTTAGGGCACAAGAGGGCACCGGGAATGCCCCCAGTGCCCACGTAAGCACCTAAGGTAACAGTGCGCATTAGATACTGGACAGTCTTTGTTTCACTCCATCAGGAAATGATAAAATGTAAACAACGAATACAATTTCTTCACTTTCCAGGGAGCTTCACTCAAGTTGCTACATAATCCCCCAGACTCACAATACCGCCCTGAAGTTTAGACTCCCCTAAGCAGGGAAATGAATTTGGGATTGCTAGGGAGGTCATTTTTGAACATTGTGGCAAGTCTCACTTTCATCCTAGAAAGCCATAGAATCATCCAGGCTTATGGCATTACATCGGATACTCCCTGAAAGAAAAATGAACTTGGAGCTACTGACAAGGCAAACCCGAGGCTGATACTTCCAGGAAATCTCCCTTTGAGATTGCTTTAGAGGCAACCCCCTTTACACTGGATCAGCACTTCCTGAATAACTTGTGGTCACAGTGCACAGGTGGGGGGTTTCTCCCCAAGGTTTGGTTTTATAGATACGTCTTAATAGATACTCCTCCAGCTCTCGAGGGGAAGTAGTGGGATCTTCTTACCCTCAAGATGTTGGCATTGAATAGGGTCTCCCCTTGTCTCTCTAAATGATGGGGCTTACAGCTCAAACATGGGGTTACCACAGAGGTAACCTTGACACAGGCACCCTAGAATTCCCCCATTCCCTCTCCTGGCCTGGAGTTCAGAAATTCCAATAACTAGAATATGTGGTTCCCCTCTCCTAGGACTACATAATTGAGAACATTTGTCACTGTCTTCTCAGGACAGGGACCTAGAGCTGTCACTTCTCCTTCATGGCCCTGGTACTGGGGCTGGAGGAAGGGAGAAGAATGGGGGACGCAGTTCTCACGGGTCTATGGTACTGTAGAGGTGTCTCTTATGGACCAATATACACTCTCTGGTCTCTAACCTGTACTCAAAGGGAGAGAAGAGGTAAATAGGTCCAAACAGTCAATAAAGACTCCCTTTTAGAGGTTTAGCACAAAGAGTGAGTTTTTACGAATAATCATCTAAACCAGGGTTCTTAATCTTTTTTTATGTCATGGATACCTTTGGCAATCTGGCAAGCCCTGGGGACCCTTCTCAGAATAATGGTTTTTTTTTTAAATTACTAATTGAAGAAAATGCTAAATTTATTTCAGTTATAAGTTAATGAAAATAAGATATGATTTTTCCATCAAACTTCAAGCTTCTCCTGAAACCCATCAATCCTTGAGCATCTCTGGATCCTGGATTGAGAAACCTTAATCTAAAATTGTCACTTCATCCCCAATCAATGAAATTCAGTCATTCACTCTTGGTAAGATATGAATAGAAGAGGATCATATGACTATATATTTAGAAATGAAAAGGACTTTATAGTTCATCAAGTCTGATCCCTTCATTTTGCAGACAAGAAAGCTGAGGTTAAGTGATTTGCCCAAGGTCACATCCACAAACTAAGTGGGATGCCCAACGCAGGATTTGAACTCAGGTCCTCTGACTCTGTACCATGATGCCATCTCTTCAGCAAAACCATACATCTCTATAAGAAGATGCAACCACAGTCTCAAACAATACACTAATACACAAGTTCATCAAGATGATCAGGGAACTTCCCATGTCAGTATTTCCTGAAAGCCCTCCTATGACTTATTCCACTAAGTGCTGCTCTGGGGTCTCCTTAGAGCATGGAGGGAGCCCGGGCTCTAGAAGGCTGCATTATAAAAGACCAAGCTCTGGTCAGTTCCACAATGACTCTGAGGACAGGCCTGCCAATGGACAGAGTGCTTGGGTTGTGGGGACCAGATGAGCTAATTTCCGCAATACTCGTCCCCAGAGGGTTGGCCATGAAGCAATGGATTTTTTGGTCAGAACCCACTCGTTAAAGACATGAACAGGGTGTGATTCTGCCTTGGGGTGGAGGGAATTCCCATCCACAGATGGAATCACAGATTGCTGAGATAGTGAAACATGAAATGACTCTGGGCATCCCCAGGGCTGGATCTGGTGATGGGTATGGTTAAAAGAAAAAAAAAGTGTGAAACAATAGTTCCCACCTCTTCCAGGATTCAGCTAGAATGCTTAAAAAAAGACATGCGTGAATGGTAACTCAGGGTAAGATGTAGTTAACTAGAATTTGCTAACGGTAAAAGAGAGACCCAGAGATAATGCTTTAAAAACATTAGGGTGGTGGACATCAGGCTTCATGAAAGAAATGGTACCAGACATGAGCCTTGAAAGAAGAGGATTCAGTGAACCAAGATGTGGAAGTGGGAAGATAGGCCCTGGGGACTCTCTGAATGAACGCCCAGGGGGCACAGAGGGCAGGACAATATCCAGAATTTGCAGGTAGTTGCACTGGAACATGGAACATGAGAGAGGAGTCAAAGATGACATGGGAGGTTGAGTCTGGCTGACTAGGGGAGCCCATAGGGAGAAAAGAGGAAGCTAAAAAGAAAGCAATGTTTGGGAGAGAATGTAATGAGTTCAATTTGGGGACACAGAATTCCCTGCTTTCTATCTGGAAACCCTTTTTGCCTTCTTATCCCCAGTTTGTGTATGTCTATTACAGCATTCTCCACATAGTAGATACTTACTAAGTGACTCCTGAGTCAATCATCTTTCAAGAGGCAGCCAGGACCTTATCTCCTTCTGGATGCCTTTGCCGATCACCTCCGTCCCACTCTCGTCACTCCTGGGTTCCATTTCCTTTCATCAATGAGGAATGAAGACAAGATGATCACTTAGTGATCACTCAGTGCATGGCACATAGTAGGTGCTTAATAAACATTGATTGATCTTTCACTTAGTGGAAGAAAAGTAACTCCAGTTGAAACAGAACCTCTTCAAAGACCTCTTACCCCCTAGTGCCCGTCACGGCATATCATCTAAGTTTAATAAATGCTTGTGGAATGGCCTTGTTGGGCTGTTTAGACATTAACTTTTTACAGTCCATTATGTCTCCCAAAGGGTAGATGGCACATCCTCAGTTGTTTGTCTCTCCCTTCTCCCCTGCACCAGCTTCCCTCCAATTCTGCTGGGGTCTCTAAGACAGGAGAATGCTACTAACACACAAATGCTTTCAGTGGTGTTCAAAGAACAAAGACATTTTTTTTTAAAAGTTTGACCAGAGGACTGGCCCATCTAGGTTGGAGATTCTGAAGACTGGGACAGAACTTTAACATTTCCCAAAGTCAGAGCTCATATTGGGATAGCACTTTAAAGTGGGCAAAATACTTTACCACATCATGCCATTTTAGTCTCAAAACAACCTTGGGAGAGAGGTGGTATTATTATCTCAGGAAAGTGAGGGTCAGAGTCATGAAGTGGTTTTCCCAGTCATATAGCCAGTCAGGGCTTAGGACTGGATTCAAATTTAAGCCATTTTGTTGCCAAGTCTTGTACCTTGGACCCTAAAGCCATTCTGCTCTTGTAGATAACACATTCCCATGACATAACATGGAAAGGAAAAGTCTCTATAAACAACCCTTGACATTCTTTCCCCTAGGACATACTCTGGCTTTATAGAAAGGATAGAGGGACAGTGTTTCAAAAGACCCAGCATCTTGTCTTGGTTCTGGTGGTAACTCACCTCTATGTAAATGACTGGAGCCAAATTCCTCCCCGCTCTGGCCTCAGTTTCCTCCCCATAAAACAAAGATATTGGACCAGATCTTTCCAACAGTAAGATTCCATAACAAAGAATTGTAAGATGCATGAAGCACACACCCCATCTAACATTGCTAATAACAGAACACAGCCAAAGTGCCTTGAGTCCCTGGCTTGTCTCTCAAATTTGGGTAAACTTTGTTCGGGTACATGCCCTCAGTGAGCCTCAGCCCCTCCTTTCTAAAATGTCTTCCCTCCCTTGTCACTGGCAGGTGCTTGAGTGAGAATGAGAAGCTAGCCCTAGGAAATGGGAGGGTCATCCTTGTTATCACCTCCCTTTAAAAAGAGTTTCGTCTTTAAGCAATCAGTGGTTGTTGGGGGTTTTTTTCTCCTTTCCTTAGAGAGTTGATTTTTCTGCTGTCATGTCAGTTCCTCTCCCCATCCTATGCAATGCTCTGAAATCTCTGTTGCTTTCTAGCTGTGTAAGATTTCCCTGGAAGACAGAAATGAAAGTGATGATTAAGAATCCTGCGTTTGAGATCCCAGTCTGTGGCAAACACTAAGCCTCTTGCCTTCCCCCACCATCACTGCCACTGCTAGCATCACCCCCAAAGGGAAAGAATTAGCCCCCTTTTGACATCATGAAGACATAGGAACCACATTTATTTTGTATTAGCCTGACTCAGACCTCTTTGTCTATACATGGAGTTCATTTTATTCAATCCTAAACTCTTCTTTTTTGGAGGAGCCACAAACATGTCTTCTTACTCTCTCTAACTACAGCAGGAACCGGAAAAATAAATAAACAACCTCTTTTCTTAGGTGCCTTGATTTTGGCAAAGTGCTTTCCTCATAACAACCCTGACTGGTCCTTAAGCCAATTTCCAGAAGGTCAGAGGCTGTCAGGTTTCAATCTCAAAGCCCGGTACTGTACCCCCTACACCATGCTGCCCAGTTCTTTTCTCCAAGGTGGAAGGGAGATAGCATGTCAATAGCTCTCACCTGTTTCACCTCTGCCCAGGAAGCAGACCCCAAATGCTTAGCTCCCTGCCCTTTCCATGCAGGGTTTTCTTTCATTTCTCAAATATACTTTCAAGCAAAGCTAATTTCACAACACTAGATTCTGAATGAAATAATAGGATGACAAAGAAGAAAATTAATAGGAGGGGGAGGAGAAAGAAGTCTTCCCTCAGGAAATCTCAGAGGTCCATCCCATTGCAATCCTTTCAAACTTAAAAGCCTGGAGTCACATGATTTGGGTTCAAATCCTAATTCTGTCCTTTCCTGGGTGACCTCAGGTATATGACTTCCCCACTCAAGGCCTCATAGAGTCTAACTGCCTGGAATGCCTACTCTCCTCACCTCTCCCTCTCAGAGTTCCCGCTTCCCTCCAAGCACAGCTCAGGCAATACCTCATACAGGGTGCCTTTCCTCTTTCCTATAGATTTGGTACTTCTCCATCTGTCCATACTATGACATTTCAGCAGCATGCTCCCTCTCTAAGGGAGTTCCATTTTGGTTTCTGTGTCAATCAATAAAATAAGGCTTTACCCATCTTTACCACGAGACACGTGATTTCATTCGTCTAGGAAGCAGCCAATGAGGCACTCCCTCCACTAATGGAGAACTTTTGGCAACTTACAGTCTTGGAGAATTGCAAAGAGACTCTCAGAGCTGAAAAGACTTTCCCAGGGTGAAACAGCCAGTCTATATTAGAGCTGGGACTTGAACCTGAGCGTTCGGGATGCAAAGGGCAGCTTTGCTTTCACTGGGACACTCTGCCTTTCCTGCTCTGCACAGAGTAAAGGCAGCTGAGGCAGTCAGGTGGAGCAGGGAGTGGTGGATCTAGAGTCAGCAAGATCTGAGTTCAAATCCAGTCTCAGAGACTTGCTAGCTGTGTGACTAGGCAAGTTATTCCGTCTCTGTTTTCTCATCTGTAAAATGGGGATAATAAAGCACCTTACCATGTAGAGTTTTTGTGAGGATAAAATGACATAATATTTGTAGTGTTTCCCAAACCACAAAGCACCATACTTACATACAATGTCAGCTATTACAGCAAGCACATAGTAAACGTCTATTGAATCATATCAACCCCAAACCAAATAACAACCAAATTCTGCCGTTACTCATTTCTTTATCCAATGGTTGCCATAACTAACCAGTGAGAGGTAAATTAAGTGACCACTTCGAGTATATTTTGGTGCAGATATATGCAATCAGTATCTGGTATGATTTTCTGTATTTCTAAATCACAGTTGCCTCTATCTCCGGGCATATATTTTCAGTCACATCCTGAGCTTTAGCACGGGACCATTAGTCATGACTCTTGAAAGTTTCCATATGGCCTCATTCAACCAAAAGGCAGAAGTTTAATTCTGTCCATTTCAAGCTTTTTGCCACTACATCTTCTCCTGAAGTGAAGGACAGATCATTAGGAAGGCAGAGATTGTCCCGGAAATAGCTTCTGCAACTGACTTGGGGCAGTTCATTTAACCTTCTGGACCTGCATTTCCTTCTCTGCAACATGAGGAGTTAGATTTGATAACGTCTATCGTCCCTTCCAGCTCCAAATCTATGATTCTATGAATACACCATAGCTGCGAGCTGCTGTAGATGATCCCATCAGAATTCTCTTCTCCCTTGATTTGTTGAGCATTCAAGTGATTGCCGTGAGGGAATCTTTTTAAAGTCACCTCAAAAACTTAGACTCAATTGGCTCTAGACCCCCAAACATGCCTCATCCTACTTGGGACCCAGTAGGGGCATTAATGAATGCTTTCCATCCATTCATTCATTCCACTATTTTTATAAGCCCGTGCCCTCCGAATTCTTAGATTAGGTATATGTGTGGAACCCATGACTCAGAAAAATCTGGTATGTCTCTTTCACTAAAAACATTTTAAATGCTCATAGCCCTGCCAACAACAAAACTGTTTACAAAGGCAAGAAAATATCTGTTGAGGGGAGTCACTTTGTTATGCTAGAGATGGTTATTCAGTGTGCCGCTTCTCCTTTCAGACACGGGGAACTCACAATCCACTTTTTCTGCATATTGCCAGCACCTGAGACAGTGCCAAGCAGGTAAGCGGGTGCTTAATTAGTATTTGGCGATTGATTAAGTGGTACTTGGGAAGTGCAGGGGGTGGGGCCAGAGACTGAGGCAGTGATAGGAAGAGCAAAATATAGAAGAAAGGAAGTGAGAGAAGTAGGGAGGAACCTACTAGGGGAAGTCAGGAATCCTGAAATGGATTCACATCTCTGCTACTAACGGGATGCATAAGCTATCCCAGATCTCCACCTCATTTAAAACCACCAGCTCCAAACTAGGTCAGCTCCCACCCAGCCCTTTTCAGCTCCCTTTCCCGTTCCATTATATTCCCTACTAAAATATAAACTCCTTGAGGGTAGGGATTGTCTCCCTTATGGCACTTAGCATAGGAATGCTATCTATGTCTGTTTCTGTTTGCCTGCCTACCCTTCTCCCAAGATGGGAAGGCTTTGAGTAGTGGGCAGTCTCTCTGCCTGCCACTTCAGGACCAGTTTAGTTATATCTGGGGCCCTTCAGCACCAGACTGGCTGCAAGGTGGTGACTTCTTCAGCCATAGCCCTATGATGAGGCATTTTATTTTAGACAAATCTATGATTTCTTTGGGATAAGGAACTCTCAGAGAGGAAGCTTCCTCACCAATGTAGATTTTTAGCTTCTCTGCAATTTCTGGTCTTAGAGAGTTGTGTGAAAGGGATGGAATGGGGGATGGGGATGGAGGGAGGAGACAGGAGGTTAAGGGACTTGTGTAGGGTAAAGCAGCGGTTTGGCTCTTCTTCAATGATCCCAGGGAAGGCTAACTCAGTCTTTAACAAGGTGGTCCATTCCCTTTATAAATCTGTTGAAGAGAGTTTCCCTTGGGCCAAAATCTGCCTCTCTTTTATTTCTGCTCAGGGGTACTGGTTGCCCACTGGAGCAACAGAGAATCCCCCTTTCATTGTGCCATATTTGAAGACAATATTTATCTTTGATTTTCCAGGCTAAATATTCCAATTATTTTAATTGTTTGTTTCATGACAATAATAATAATAATGATTTAACAGTCTCTAATTTCATAATCCTGGATCTTTCTGCCAGAATAGCACAGAATGAGAAAGCATGACTGGGTCATAACCTGTACCACTGAGGATTACCCACATGAGTGAGATCACAAAGCCACTGACGTACTCAGTTACTGAAGCGAAATCAAATGCAAGGAGGAATAGTAAATTTTTTAAAGAACATTTACTTATTAGTGACAAAAATTAATAATTACCGACCCAAGTAAGCAGTTCCCCAGTGGAACGTTCTTTCACCCTGGTTCCCATCACCTACTTCTCTTCAGGAACTTTCTACTGCTACTCTTCTGTCTTGGAAAAAACACACACACACACACACACACACACACACACACACACACAAACCCCAAAAAGGTGGATTCCCCTTTTAGACACTCCGCCTCTGGAAATCTGTCTAGTTCCTTCCTGCCACTCTGCACATTGTACTCCCTCCACTCTACACACATCGACTTCTGCAGCAGGATGAAGGAAGCTGATGGTACACATCACACACACACGCACACACACACACACACACAAAGTCAAGGGAAATTTCGAGGATAAATGCATATTACTCAATCAGCTTGGCCCAGATTGAAAGCATCTACCAGTCTCTTGGGGTGTTTCCTATTTTCATCATCCTTTCTTGCTATTTCACCCTACTTTGAACCCAGCTCTCAGGAGAAGTGGGATCCTTTCTTTCTGGACCAAGACAAGGTCCAATATATACAGCCTCTACTCAAAACAGATCTTATAAATAGATAATGTAAATAAATAGCCACAAGAAATGCCAACTTAACCAAGTGTCTACTTAGTTCCAGGGACTCAGTCGCTCACTTTCTCTCAACTGTTATTAATAATAATTATTTTTTTTTACTGGACCTGTGATTTCATGGTATAAGGAAATCTCGGGGAGAAAATTCCCTCTAACAATGAAGGTTAGCAAACTTCTCTGTAACTCACAATCTTTGAGAATTATCTAAGGGCAAGAAAAGGTCACTCAGCCAATATCTGACCAAGACAGGGCTTGAGCCCAGGTCTTCCTAATTCTGAACCCAATCTTTATATCCATTATGCCACATACTCACTCAAACATAATAAAAATAGCTGACAATTAGGTCAGTCTTTGAAATCTACCAAGTGCGTTTTATAAATTTATCTCATTTGAGTCCTATGAAGTCAGTATGACAGATAGTATTGGCTCCATTTTGTAGATGATGAAACTGAGATTCAAGGAGGTTAATGAGTTTATCTAGGGTCACATCAACAATATTAGGATATCATGTAGTATGGGGTAAATGCTAAGCCAGGTCTCTAAACCCAAGTCCAAATGGTATTCTTTCCACTACACTATCGGGATCCTCCCAACAGCATACATCCCAGGCACCTATGAACCCTTTAGCCTTGCTTGCCCTGGTTCTTCTAGCAGGCGGACAGTGGTAGCACCTCCACATGCACCCCATTCTTCCCTCCCTGCCTCTTTCTGAGGGGTGGAGTGGGCTGATCCCCAAGGCCGCTTCTAGCTTTTGGCTTCTTCCTGTGCAGGGCTCCTAGCAGTGTCATCATTTCTTCCTGACTCCACCCTCTTCCCAGAGCACCTCAGCAGACCTTTGCAAAGCATCCTGAAGAGTGACTTCATTCCCTTCAGGAGTAATGCTAATCGCAGTCATTTTAGCACTTCAAGATATTCCCGTTTTTTCCATGTGAGAGGGATACTGTGGGGATTATGCTCATTTCATTGATGAAACACTCGAAGCTGTTGGAACTTCCCATAGTCACATAGCTAGGAAGTGTCATGGGGAGGACTCCAACTCAAGTCTTCGTGGCACCAGAGACCCATCCATGACACTGAACTATTTTTCAGGGATACATTTTCAGCATCAGGACACAGAAAGAGTTACCAAATCTATTGTGATTACGTCTGCTCAGTCCACATCTCCCCTCCCATATAAGGGTACCCCATGATATGTTTGATACTAGGACAGAGCAGAGCCTAGGCAAAACCTTTACCACTAAGTCTCACAGAAAATTGACTCATCATTCAAATTTAAATATACATTGGGTCCAACTGCAGTTTTGTGGGTGTCAGGTTTCCTTCAAATTCCAGCTAAGATAATACCTTCTGCACAAAGCCTTTCCCAATACCTCTCCATTGTATCATCTTCTCTCTGTGGATTATTTCTTATTGATTCAGTCTCTCACTTGCTTGTGAGTAGTTGTTCATAGGTTGTCTCCTCCATTAGATTGTGAGCTCTTCAGGGGCAGGGACTGTCTCTTATCTTTCTTCTTGTCCCAGGGTTGACCCATGGTAGATCAGTGTTCATTGATTGACTATCTTGTTAGTTGTAGAGTCAGGAAGACCTAGGTTGGATGTACCACTGACAAATTCTAGTGATGATACCCCAGTCCAGTGGCTTACCCTTCCTGAGTCTCCTCAGCTATAAAATGGGGTCAATGAGAATTTCAGAACCTCCTAAAGAGGGCTGCTGGATGGCGAAAAGGAGATGATGCTTGTACAATGCTTTACAAACTTCAAAGTACCATGTAGATGTCACTTAACATTACATAAAAGCACCGGAATCCATGGTTAAGCTATAAACAAATGTTGATCACAGATCTCAGTCCTGGCCGGGACCTCAGGGGCCATTAAGTCCAACCCATGTGTGAATAGGAATGTCTCTATGACATACCCCAACCTGTCATCCAGCCTTTGCTGAAGGAGGCACCCAACAGC
This sequence comes from Notamacropus eugenii, assembly GCF_028372415.1. NCBI lineage: Eukaryota > Metazoa > Chordata > Mammalia > Diprotodontia > Macropodidae > Notamacropus > Notamacropus eugenii. The sequence goes on from NC_092874.1 coordinate 14,789,390, forward strand.
TCAGTGTGTAGCCTGTTCCACTGGAGAACTCCATTTATTGTTAGAAAACCTTTCATAACATCAAGATAGAATCAGTCTCTGAAACTTTTATCCACTGCTCCTAGTTCTAGGGGACAAGCAGAACAAACCCAATTCCTTTTCCATGTGGCAGCTGCCATGTCTCCCTCAAGACTAAAAACATCCCATCCTCATGTGATATAGACTCAAGACCCCTCCCTTACCTGGTTACCACCCTCTGGATCCTCTCCAGCTGATCCATATTAAGCGGAAGTGCCTGGAGCTACAGATGATACACCAAATGTGGTCTCCCTTAGGCTGTTGGAACTGTCACCTCTTTAGTCACCTCTTAGTCTCTATGCATCTCTGAACACAGCCCCACATCCTGGTCACTTTCCTGACTGACAATCAAGTTGTTGGGAATGACTTAGAATTATTACGTTCCCACTCTGTACTAAGCAGTCATTAGATAATTGAGGTCCCAAGAACCGATGGGCATTTATGGCTATAGAAGTCAGGGAAGTTGCTGTTTTTGGCCCTCTAATCAATCATTCATTTGCTTTAAAAAAAAAATTGTAATAAGTTAGATTTTTCACTTTATCACTTTGATAAACACCTCCCTAAAACAGCTTTTGGTATGCCTCTAAAAAAAAATTATCTGCCTTAAGATTCAGAAATTATAATGCCATATAGATATAATTATTGTGGAATTTTTCTTTGGTTCCCCCAACTTACTTGCCCCATTTTTTTTAACATTTTAACAATCCTACAAACAATCCACAAACCTAAAAGTTAGGTTTATGTATGTAGTAGAAAGAAGAAGGTGATTGGGCTATTTGCAAGAATGAGGGAAAAAACCCTGCAAATGTCCCTAACTGACTAAGAACTGCCTTCTTTGGAAGGTCCCTGGGCTTTTGGGTTTTCTATTCTGGATTTAGACAGTCCTCTGGAAAGAGCCCATTCATGGCACAAAATTAGAGCCATGAAGATGGTTAGATGCCTCGGGTGGCTTACCTGACCCACGTCTGGAAAGATGATCATTGCCCAGAACCATCTGTAATCATGAAAAGATATCAGAGGGGGACGGAGGAACTCCCAGGCTAAGCAAGGCCCAATCTTCTTGCATGGCCAGAGTCACTACAGCCTAACAGCACAGCTTGCTTGGCCATTGGCCACCACCTGCATTTTAGAGCAAATGTTCCCTGTGTGTAGCTAACCCCATCCAGGTGATGCTAGTCAACGTTCCTAGAAGTAGGGATCCCATCTGCAATTTCCCCAACAAACGTCATCCATCAATCCCTTGAAAACTTCAAGTGAAGCAAAAGTCATGACAAAGAACTGGAAACTAAGTGGGAGCAGGGGAAATCATTTGGGGAATGGCAGAGCAAATTATGTCTATGAATGTTATAGATTACTTTTGTCGCTGTGGTAGAGTTGTTTTTGTCATGTCTGACTCTTTCTGACCCCATTTGGAGTTTCCTTGGAAGAGACACTGGAGTGGATTGCCATTGCCTTCTCCAGTTCCTTTGACAGATGAGAAAACTGAGGCAAACAGGGTTAAATGATTTTCCCAGGGTCACACAACTAGTAAGTGCCTGAGGTCAGATCTGAATTCGAGTCCTCTAGACTAGAGGGCTGAATGCTCTATTCCACTGTATAACCTAGCTGCCCTTATGGAATACTATTATGTCAGAAAAATGATGAAAGGAATGGTTTTAGAGAAACCTGGGGAAATTTGTATGAACTGATTCCAAGTGAATTAAGCAGAACCAGGAGAACAATTTTTTATCCTAACAACAATATTGTCAAGTCAAACAACTTGGAACTTTAGAATTCTAATCAATGCAATGCTGACAAAGAGAGATGGTCCCCATGTGCAAAGTGAGACATACATCTTTGTACTTAGCCAGTGTATGAATTTATTTTACTTGACTACATTTTGATTACACCATTCTTCTTTTACCTCATTTTTCCCCAATGGGGGTGGGGAGTGGAGAGAAAATAAATATATATTAATTTTTAATTAAATTCATTATTTTTGTTTTAAAAGTCACAACCTCCCAAGTGACCCATTCTACTTTGGGATACCTTGTAATGTTACAAAGTTTTTTCTTTTGTCAGGTTTTATCTAGGTAAATAAACCCTCAACAAACATATGTCGAATTAATTCATTTTATTATAGTGTCCACAAATTGGAGAAATCTCAAAGGTTTTCAAGCTATACAAAGATTCTCCTTCTATCTGCCCTCCCCTAGGCAGTATAATATGTAATGTGTAACATAATAATAGACTAAAACAATCTGATTTCTCAAGATAATGGATTATTAGGTAGATTATTAGATAGGTTTCTTGGGATGATAGATTAATCCTGCTCATAAATTTAGAACAGGAAGAGATTTCAGAGGTCATTTAGTCTCATCCTTTGATTTTTATATTAAGGCCCAAAAAGATGGAGAGAATTCCCCCAGTGCCATTGGCAGTCAGTGGAAGAACTGGCATTCCAATCCTCCTCCTTCATCTCTAAACTGCCTAGTAGACATCTTGCATCCAGGTAAGGTCTGGCTGTCCATCTTGACCAGATTTGACATAAATTCATTAGATACTTTCTGTGCAAAGCATCGTGTTAGATTAGAAGCAGCTCTCCAGGGTCGGCCTCGGTTGGGATTCAACCACAAAGGTATTGGGCACAGAAGAAATGGCCTGACTCTCGGCTTCACCACACGCTAGCCTGCGTGCGTCCACGGGGCCCAGGAACCATTTGGTGAATGAAGAAATAAGTGAACGGCTGAGTGAATTCCATTTCTAATTCAACATTCACTCCGTGTTCAGCCGTGCTCTTGTCAGCTGCTTTTTAATTTTCAGACTTGCAGCTGTTATTATCCTTTTGTCAGGTTGCAGCCCCCTTTGAGAGCATCGTTTGCATAAACACTTGAGAAAATGAAAAGGTACAACACCCTTGGCTTTTTCAAGAAGCCCCATTGCCCAAGGAGGAAGCAGCTGCCAAGCTCTGAGACAATGTACAGAATGAAACAGAAAGCAAGGAGGGCATTGAAACTGTGGGACCCCAAAGAAAGAGAACTAGCAGGCAGCTGGCTTTGTTTCAGTTCGTCAGAAGCAGTGGAGAGCCGTGAGGAGATGGTTCAATTCGGAGCTGGGAGAAACTTGGGCTCAGCACTGGTCGTGTTGACCCTGGGCAAACCATTGAACTTCTCAGCGCCCCACACAACTCGGGGAGACTAGAAACACTGCAAGGAAGATGCCAACTTGCATCAGCAGAGGAACTTTCCTCTCCCAGGGGTCCCCTACACTGATAAAATCACAAGCTAGACCAATGAATAAGTAAAAGGAATGGAGAACTATGAATGAATGAATCATGGACATTTCTGCAACACTTCAAACTTTGCTGCCCACTTTGCATACGTGGTCTCCTCTGCCCACACAAATGCCATGTTTAACTCAGTATCGGAGAAGTTGATGGCATAGTGCAGGAGAGCAAATTTACAATTCTATCTCCAATAACTAACACTAGATAGCACTTTATAAACATGATCTTATCCGAGTCTCAGAACAACCCTGGGAAGAAAGGTCTATGATTAGTCTCATTTTACAAAGGAAAAAACTGAGTCTGAGTGAGATTAAGCGATCCACCTAGGGTCAGGCGCCAGTGAGGTGTCTGAGGCAAAGCTCCAACTAGTAGCTCCTGACCCCAAAGTTCATCCTGCTTCCACTAGAATAGATGATTAACCAAAAAAAAAAAAAAAATGGCATTCTTGAAAAGTTAGCTGTTCTCTTAGCTCCTCCCAATTCTAATGTAAGAAAGGTTGTGGAGATAAGATAGTACCAAGTTGTGGGAGGCTTGGAATACCAGGAAAATGAGCTTGAACCTTATTTTGGAAGCAAATGGAAACCACTAACAGTTACGGAGAGGAAGAATGTTATGGTCATATCTGTTTTATCAGGAGAATAAGGATGATAGTCTGAAAAACAGATTAGAGTTGGGAGAAATGATCGTATGTACTGTTTGGTCTCTTGTCATCAAGTAATGTACCCTCCAGCTAAAGAATTCTAATCTCTGAAGATAGCCCAAATGGGGAAAGAAATGCTGAGGTTTGGGGTGGTAGGGACCCTGAAATACTGACACGCTGGGTCCTGCTTGGATGAATTTGACATAAGCCTTCTTAAAGTCAAAGAAAAACAAAGTTTATTAAAGATTCGCCATCTTGGGTTGACTCTTAAGGAGCCTAAGCATTTGTAGCATACAAGCGGGCCAGATAGAGTCCCAGCTAGACAAAGTCTGAGCTGGATTGAATCTGAGAGCCTTCATGGAGGCGAGATGGAACCTAAATACAGAAAGAGACTGTAGAAGGGATCTGGGGGTGGTTTGGTAGACTAGGGTGATGGGAGGAGGGGTTGATGGGAGGGTCTTGAGGAGAAGTCCAAGGAGGACCTCAATGGGACTAGGGTTTGACTGGTCAAGGGTTGGAAACAGCTGGAGGCAATCAGGAGATGTCAGACAAGGGCTTAGGTGGGAAGCATGTGGGGCAATTCAGAGGTAATAGACAATAGAAGACCAGGTTAGGCCAAGAGCAACAGATTCGAGTATAAAAGGCCAGATTAAGTGGAAAGATCCAAGGGGAGGTCTCAGAGGTCTGAACCCCATCAGAAAGACATAATTTTAGTTAATTGAATTGTTGTAACTAAACCAAGGCACATTGCCAATGGTGACATAAAAAGGGCATGTGTGACTATCAAAGATGATGGGACAGTCACATGATGAAAACAAGAAAAAAAGAATTTTGGAGCTAGAAAGGAGCTCACTTAGCACCCAATACTTGGAAAGAAACCCCTCCCCTTTATCACATGCCCAACAACAAGTACCCCAGACTTTGCTTACAGAAACAATAGATGAACAGTCCAAGGCCTAAGGTACCCTAGCAAGAGGTAAAGAAGCAGAGGAAGGCCGTCAGTGTGCTGGGCATGGAGAATCAAAAGAAAGATGTGGAGAGGTGTTGCACAGGATGAAAAGTCATTGGGTGAAATAATAGGACCCTAGACTAGAACTGGAAGGAACTTTAAGGACCTCTGATCCAAACCTTTCATTTTATAGGTGAGGAAACTGAGGCCCAGAGAGATTAAGGGTTCCCATACTACACTCTTTCCTCAGTACCATAATTATGGTTTACACCAATGGAGGAAGTACCCACACCCATGAGATTACCATCCATTACATCTCTTAAAGCAGCTTATCCACATCAGTTGGGGATAGGGGCTAGAACAGGGACTTCTTGGCTATAGAAAACTCCCAGATGAGGAGACTCCCTTCCCCATGGAGGGTTCTCCTCTCTTAGAGGGTTCTCTAGAGCCCTGAGGCTAACTCCCTTGCCCAAGATCTCAAAACCAGTATGTGTCAGAGGCAAGACCCAATTGCAAAACTGGCTCTGCTTTTGAGTCATTATGCCAAGCTGCCTCTCTGCAGGATTCTTGTCAGGACCAGAGGAGATGAATTGAATAACTCCAATGAAACATCTCAATGTACCTCAACTGAGATAAATGCACATGGTGTCTCTGACACACAGTGACTGCCCTGGAGCGTCACTATTCATCAATTGTACCTGCTCCACTGCCCACCCCAGGAGATGGCAAACTCCTTGAGAGCAGGGGTTCTTTTTTTTATTCTGAGAGCTTCCCACAATGCCTAGCACATAGTAGGTGTTTATAAGATGTTTGTTATTACTTTGTGTAGATATGGATTGTCTTCTTTGTTTCATCTTTGTATCCCCAAAGTGTCTAGCACATAATAAGTGATTAACAAATGCTTTATCTCTCCATCCATCTCTCTCACATACATACATCTATCTCTTCATCCATGTAGGTTTGTTTTTTTAGTGTAGAATACAGTGATTATCACCATGAAGTACAATCGTATCCCTAACCACAGCATAATGCTAATCAAATCAAAACAAGACTGAACACCACCTTGAAAACAGCCATTGGGGTTTAGGAGAACAGTGGACTTCCTAGGACAGGAGGACCTCATTTTATTGTGCCTTATTTTATTGCAATTTGCAGATATTACTTTTTTTTAGAAACTGAAGGTTGATGGAGACCCTGCGATGGAACAAATCTATTGGTGCCATTTTTCCAACAGCATGTGCTCACATCATGTCTCTTCCGTGTCACATTTTGGTCATTCTCACAATTTTTCAAGCTTTCTCATTATTATGAGATCTGGTGTGGAGATCTGTGACCAGAGATCTGTGAAGTTACTATTGCAGTTGCTTTGAGACACCAGGAACTGCACCCACAGAGGATGGTGAAGTTAATCAATAAATGCAGCGTGTTCTGATCACTCCGCTGACCATCTGTTGTCCCTCCTCCCTCCTCCCCTCCTCAGGCCTCCCTATTCTGAGACACAATATTGAAGACTGTTACATAAACTGGGTTGATAAAACAGTGGCAGGGTTTGAGAGGATTGATTCCAATTTTGAAACCAATTCTACTGTGGGTAAAATGCTATCCAACAGTATTATATGCTACAGAGACGTTTTTCATGCAAGGAAGAGTCAAGCCATATGGTAAACTTCATTGTTGTCTTATTTTAAGAAATCGCCACGGTCACCCCAACCTTCAGCAACCACTGACACTTCAACCGCTGATCAGTCATCAGTCATCAGCATGGAGGCAGGACCCTCCACCAGCAGAAAGATTACAACTCCCCAAAGGCTTAGAAGGCTTCAAATGTGTACACTGGGGCTGTACACTTAATAGACTACAGAAGAGTGGAAACATAATTTTTACACGTACTGAGAAACCCAAAAATTCAGGTGACTTTTTATTGCAGTGGCCTGGAAGTGAAGCCACAATATCTCTGGGTATGCTTGTAACAGCAAATTTAGCAGCATAGCAGGACCCCTGAAGAAGAAAAAAGGTCTTCTCCCTCCAGACAGATAAACACACACACACACACGAAATTTCCAATGTATTTTGTGGTTTTAAATTTGCCTCTCCCAAGTTGGCCAATATGGGAGGTGAAGAGGTTTCTTTGCCTCGTCATGAATGTCATTCTTTGCATTTTATGTTTAAAGTGTCCATTTCAGCTGCACATGGAGTCTCAAGCTCAGAAACAGATGCTTGCCTTGAGTTTGCAAAGATGGATTGATTTTCTTTTAACCTACACAAAGACCAAGAATCAAATGGTCTTACAAATCCATCAGAAAAAAATATCAGCCTCCTGAGATTAAAGGCCAAGGTTCCCTTCCTAGGCTATTGGATTAAATCAATTCATGTGAAAAATAAAATTAATCTGGGACATAATGCAATTACTACAATACTCGTCCCTTGATATTTCTGGAATCTCTGTGTGTGTGTGGTTACTCCCTCGTCCCTGCCAGACTGTGACCCATTCAGGACTTCTCTTCGTCTGTGCTTGGCCTCTTCTACCTTCACTCCAAGAGGATAATAAAGTATACCTGCAGTATGACATAGTGGAGAAAGAGATGACTTCAAGCTGGGAAGTGCTGGGTTTCCACCTCTGACAAGCCAGCTTTATAAGGCAACTAAGAAGGTGCTGATCTGGCTTAAATTGGGAGTTCCCTATTGCAGTAAAATCACCCCTCTGGTCCTTTCCTATCCCCAGGGCATGGGAAGATTTGAGAAGCACTCTCCTCACTTTTTTCTGCTAAATGTGGAAGTGTGAGATCCAGACCAGGTCCTTGGGCCTTGCTGACTTAGGTCAACAGGAACAGCCTCAAAGCCTTTTGGGAGTTGGTGCCCAGGACGATGATCTTGGGCCAAGCTTCCTTTGCCAGTTTCTAGGGTCCACTGGTTTCCAGTCTTCCTGGATACACCTCCTCTGTCCCAGGGCCTGCTTGGCTCTTTGGGCTCACCTGATCCCAAATCAGCTCCCCATTTGTTTGCCATTCATTAGTGGAGCACCCTATCCTGGCACTCACTACTTCTTATTAGGGTTTTAAGTCAGGACATTTATTTTCAAGGGGAGACAGAAAAATAATTCAGACGCATTTAAAGTACCTTTATAAGATTTCTGCCCAGCATGTCTGGAAGGCTTTCTGCTTCTTCTAAGCTCCTGGTTAACCTGACTTTCCAAACTCAATTCACATGACTTCCCTTCATGCCAAACAATATTCTTTACCTCGGGTCTATTAGAAGTATTTATTAAGCCTTTACAATGCATGTGCCACATATTGTGATGAGCCCTGGAAAGAGGAAAAGGTGAAAATAGTCCCTGGTCCCAAGGAGTTCCCATTCTAATGTAATTAAATAAGAGGCCATATGCAACATATTTAGAGAGTAAATGAAAGGCAATCTCAATGAGGGAAGCACTAGCCCCTGGGAGGATGGTAAAGGACCAGGAAAGGATTCCTGCAGAAGGTGGCCTTGGAGTTGAGTCTTAAAGGAAGCCAGAGAAGCCAAAAGGTGAAGGTGAGGAAGCAGAGCATTGGGGGTTTGGAGGAAATTGCTGTTCCAAAGGCAAAGTGTCAGGAAATTGAATATCATGTTCAAGAATCAGCCAGTAAACCAGGGAGAACCTTAAAGAACTTAAAATGTAAAAAGACTAGAAAGGTAGGAAAGGTTGGGTTATGAAAAAATAGAAAAGCCAAACTGAGGAACTTGTCCTTGATCCTAGAGGTATGAAAATGCCACCACCATTCCCAGGATGAGGCTATTGAGCATGGCTGGAATGTTTCCTCTTCTTGGTTTTCCTGTTAGATTCCTTTGCTTCTTTCAAAGTACCCTAAGAACTACAAGAAAAAGCTGCCAATCCCCCCAAACCCTCCTCAAGGTGCCTTGTATTTACTTATTTTATAAGATCATGGTGTAAGTGGGATGTTGCACCCAATCAGCCCCGATAACGTAACTCATAAAACGCTCTAAGCTCTGTACCTTCATAAAGTAAGAACATCTTTTTGGCTGCATTATAGACTCAATCACCCAAATGTAGAAACTAAGCCTGAGCAAGTCCAAGGGACTTCTTGTGACTCAATCAGTAAATCAAAAGTGCAAACTAAATATGAGACTTAAAGTACTTCCAACCATTGCATGAGATCTGATAATGAAACATATTGGGATTGCTTGAGAGAATCAGACACGCCCCTGGGAATATTAGAAAAAGAACTGAGGCAATAAAGCAATTAAACTTTGGGAGTGACAGGAACCAGAAGGACTGTTCCACTCCCCCTATCTCCATTGATCCTGCCATCAGGAAGACTGGACCAGTGACAAAGAGTGTATCCAGCAGGAACTGAGAAAGGGCAAGCTTGAGGTGCTGAAGGTAGCTTTAGGGAATGTAACCTATTCAGGGTAGAAAGCAGTATAGCTTCAGGACCCTACAAGGGAGTACTCCGGGAAGGAGAAAAAGGACTTTCCACACAGGACCTCTTTTTACTATAAACTTGAGTGCCCTTCTCCCTATTTGCCTCAGTTTCCTGAGGAAAAGGGTCACTCCATGTAAAAACCTGCTTTCATCTAGTTACCTTCTGTTTGTCCCATTTTCCTCAGCTGTGAAATGGAGGTAATAATAGTATCTATGTTCCAGAGTTGTTGTGAGGGTCAAATGAGACGATATTTGTAAAGCGCTTCACACGGTGCCTGGCAGGCGCAGAGGGACCTCTAAAGAAACGCTTGTTTCTTTCCTCCCCGGACTTTGTTTATATTTGTAGGAGGGCATAAGCCAGACTTCTGGGAGGATAGTTTTGGACCAAGGTTTCTTCAGCTTGAGTAAAAACCCCTCTTGAAAAGCTTAGTTCTAACTTGCTAACTGACACTGAGAAGCACATCCAGTGGGGGGTTGTGTGTAATGGTACTAGCTAGCTATCCCCTCCCTAACCCAGTCCATCAGGGTTACCTAGAATTCTGAGAACAGTAGCTAGCCACCTTCTGGGAACCCAAACATCACTAGAGTGAAGAGAGAGTCTCAGAGGAAATGCTACAGTGGGATCATGAAGTCAGAGCTGGAAGAAACTTCAAGCGTTAAAAGAGGGGGCAACAAATGTGTTATGGAATTTGGAAAACCTGAGTTCAAATGCTACCATTTAGCTTTACGACCAACGTGACTTTAGGCAAACTATGTAACCCTTCTGGGCCTCAGTTTCCTCACCTGTAAAGTGAAAGCATTGGGCCAGATGGTCTCTAAGGATCATTCCAACTCTCTAACCTAGGAACCTGGAGACTAGGTAACAGAGGGATGGTGAATGTTTTGTAATACATCAGGAATCAAAACATCAGATAATTTACAAAACATCAAGCGATTTATTTTCTGTTTTATTAAACTCTCCAACCCCCCTCCCCCACCCCTTAAACCTAGCAGCCCAAGTGACTGAGATCACAACACCTTAGGTCAGCACTTGCCAAATTACAGCTCGAGACTGTAGCTCTGTAAGAAATGAGTCTATCAGTTCCCAGCTGCTCCCACCACAAGATCCATTTGCTCAGGCAAAGAGAAACTTGTGACATTTGTCCTGGGTCTTTTATGCAAAAGTCTTCCAGAAACCTCTCATTTCTGGCTAATGTGTGAGAGAATCTTTTTTTTTAATGACTGTCTACCTCCTATTTTGAAACCTCTGTCTCCAGACCTAAGTACTCTTCTGAGCCACATCTCCAGTTGCCTGCGTGGCACCCTCCCTCCAGAGTCCACCATCAGTGCCCAAAACTCAAACCACTCAAGACCAATCTGTCTCCCAAGCTTTTTCCTCTCTCATCCTCTGACTTCACTTTGTTGCCAGGAACCCTACTCACCAATGTCATCTTTGCTCTCTTCTCACTTGCCTTCCCGCCCACATTCAATTCAGGATTAAATCCTCCTGATTTTGCCTGCATCATATTTTCTCCTCTACATCCCAACAGCCATCCCCCCAGAACAAACCTCAGCTATCGTCTACCTGATATCTTTCAAGAGCCTCCAGAGAGATCTTCAGCACTCTTTTTGTCCCACTCTGCAGTCTATCTTTCATATAGATCCCTAAACTTCCTCAGGCGTTAATCCAACCATATCTTCTACTCAAACATTCTCAGCGACTCCCTACCACCTACTAGATAAAAGTATAAATTCCTCAGACTAATCATCAGTTCTCTCCACAGCCTGGCACCAGGTGACGTTGCCAGCCTTAGCTCATATTACCAGCTTTATAACTAAGATAGGGCAATGAGGGCCTGGCCACGGGCTCCATCATCAAAAAGGAAGTCTTTCTATAGCGTAGATAGGACAGAGCTTGGCACAAAGTCAGGATGAGCAGATCTCACGATCCTAGGTTTCTTCCCATTGGCCACCCCCTGCTAGGTGAGTTCCTGGACAGCCCAGCCCATCATGACCCCATGCCCCAGTTGCAACCCCCAAAGAGCCAAAATCATGGTTTCTCATGTCTCTTCCCAAACTGAACTTGTCTTCAAAAGTTGACTTGTACTTGGGTGATGCTATGTGCCACAGTGCAAATTGCTAGGTTAAGTTCTATGGTACAGCTCTCCACAATCTCTTCATTGTTCAATCATTTTTCAGTTGTGTCTGATTCTTTGTGACCCCATTTGGGGTCTTCTTGGCAAATATACCAGAGTGGTTTATCGTTTCCTTCTCTAGCTCATTTTACAGATGAAGAAACTGAAGCAAACAGGGTGACTTGCCAGGGTCACACAGCTTGTCAGTATCTGAAGCCAGATTTGAACTCAGGAAGTTGAGCCTTCTGGACTCCGGACCCACCAATCTATCCACTGAGCCATCTGGTTGCCCTTCAATCTCTACACTCCAGTTAAATTAAACTATTTTCTGTCCCCAAAACACACCCTGTACATTCTCACTTCTGTGACTTTGCCAAGTTATTCCCTATGCCTGGAATATAGTCCCCCAGTTACGTTATTGAATTTCTACCCATCCTTTTCTAAACTATAAATTATATTGGTTCCCCCCAAAAACTTCATAGAACCAAGCAATCCCAAGCATCTTTATCACTTTCTATTTATCAAGGGTCCCAAGGGAGTAAGAGTGACACCAGAATCCACCCATACAGAAACCAGAAGTTGAAGGAGCCCTGGGGGATCTCTCCCATGGCCATGTATGTCACTGTAAAAATGATAATCCTGAAGACAAAAAAGGCAGTTACAGTGAGACAGTCCAGTGTCACAATTAGGAGCAAAAGGACCCAGTCAGGTACCTCACCTGCGGCCGAATGTGGTTGGTCTATGGCCTAAGTTCTTAACCGGGGTTCCATGAACTTGTTTACTATATACATACATACATACATACGTACGTGTGTGTGTATTAATAATTGCATTCAAATATCACTGGTTTCCTTTGTAATCCTATACATGTTATTTTATGCATTTAAAAACATTATTCTGAGAAGGTTCTGTAGACTTCACCAGGCTGCCGAAGGAAACCATGGCACACACAGAAGATTAAGAATTGGCAGCCTACCCTGTCTCCCACTTCGTTTGTTTGTTTTTTGCATTTCAGGTCCCCTAGCCCTCACCCCAAGTGCCCCATATTTAGTGCTGCTCCTCTAGTCAGAAGGGGAATGGTTTTGATCAGTCAATGTTGGTGACTTCAGTTCCCTTCTCAAGGAAATCTGCTCAAAGAAGATTCCTGGAGAGGAAAAGCACTCTCAGAGTACGGGACTTTCAGGTGGTTTTGGTGGTGGAAGATGTAGTAATGGAGGAAGTCTCAGTTGTTGGTGTAATGGTGGTGATAACAACAATAAAGGCAGCCATTTACCTAGCCCTTGGAGGTTTTCATGGCCAGTGTGAGAGGGCTGGAACATATCACAAGCGAAGAATTGCCCTGGGAATGTAAAAGGTGCCATCAGAAGACTAGGTGACTGAAAAAAATAGAAGGATCTATCATATGCAAGAGCAAAAGACAAGTCAAGTCAAGCAGCCTTCCTGAAGTACCTCCAATGTGTTAGGCACTACGCCAAATGCTGAGGATACAAAGAAAGGCAAAAACAGAGTCCCTGCTGTCAATGAGCTCAGTCTAATTAATGAGGGGACACATTCCCAACTCCATATGACTGAACAACTCCCAGCATCAGGATTACTTGGTGTCCACCCATCAGAAGGACTAGAAAGACTTCCTACGTGTTGGGTGAGTCTCCATGGAGGATTTACTGGAGGACATGTGGACAAGAGTTGCCCAGAATGAAGTGTAGGGATGGGTTAAAGCCTGCATAACTGGATGGAGTGCCCCATCAAGGAGCTCCCAAGCACATCCAAGTTTGGGGCTCACAAAGTCTTTGATGCACAGTGATCTACTTTGCTCCTCGCTGCAGTCTTGTGAAGTGGGTTTTATTATCTTTACTTTACCAATGAAGAGGTTCAGAAAGATTATTTTTCCGTGGTCACACATGGACAATTCAAGCCAAGGCTCTCCAGCCTGAATCCTAGATCCTTGCTGCTACCCTGCACAGCCTCACTGCTATTGGGCACAAGGGCTTCTGAGTTCATTCTTTAGGGATCTCAGAGTAGAAGGCACTGAAAGTCATGCCCCATTGAGAACTAGATCCTCCCTGTATTGATGGGACATCCATCCTTGCTGCAGCCATAGTGTCCACAACTGTCCTTGTTTATTTCATATTTTCTACTATTAAAAGTGTGATAGGACAATTCTAATTCATCGTTGCTTGGAAGTTCAGGTTCATCTGGTTTGTGGAATGTTTGAGACACCCTGTGGGGTAAATGAAGACACTCTGTGGTCTGGTCAGGTCACAGGATTGGGGATCTCAGTTCTCAATCTTCTTGGATGGTGTTTTCCAGAAACCTTAAATGGCTATCTCCCAAAACACATGGACTTTTAGTCAATAATGAGACACCAGGGACAAGGGGGGACTCCATGCAAATAGGTTGGAATCCGGCCAAAGGAGAAGTCCCTTCCCTTCTCTCCTCTCCCTTCCTGACCAGGTGTTTTCATTTTTATCTACCCCATGACTATTTCTGGAGCCCCATGAACCATCCATAAAGCTTCAAGCTTCACTAAGTCTTTTGGGACACTCTGTATTTCGTTTTCACAGAGAACTCGGTCAATACAATACAATAATACAACCAAAGTCTATTTCTTAAATTAAACAATGCAGAGAACATTGACTATCATTCGAAAGATGGATATGAGAACAAAGAGATAGAGAGCCAAGGCTAAGTAACAGACAGACCAAATCCTAACCTGTTACCCACCAAATGGTAAAAAACCCAGTGGCAGGCCTCCATTGTGGGCAGACCCTCTACATGGAGAATGGAGGATGACAGGAGGTCAGTGAGAAAAGTCATTCAAAATGAGAAGTGGATGGTTATGAGCTACATCATCATAAGGAATTCCCACCGAGCATAGAACTGGAGAATTTGAGAGGGGATCAGGGACCATCTTAGGCTAAGCCACACCTGGAGAACCTGGAAAAGAGTCCTCTCTACAAAATATTAGACAAGTGGCCATCCAGTCTTTGCTCGAAGGCCTCCATCAAGGGAGAACCCACTACCTCCCAAGACAACACAATCCACTTCTTGACATTAAGCCTAAACTTGCCTACTGTTGCAACTCTTGGGGGAAGAGTTAAAGAATTTTGAATGGTGTCTCTGGAAATTAAGTCAGAGGAGACATCAGGAGATTGGAAGGATTGAAAAAGTGACCCAGAAGAACAAGGATGACCTAACCCAAGGAAAAGAGGGTGGAGGCAGTGATATAAGAGGAACAGGCTGCTTGACGAAGAATGCTGACTAGATTTGTTTGCTTTTTCCATTATGACTGAAGTCTCAAGAAGCAGAGATTTAGATGAGATAAAAGGAAGGATTTTCTGACCATGAAAACCTAGCACTAGAATGAGTTCTTGGTAGAAGTTATGAAATCCCTTCCTGAAGATTTCTGATGACATTATTTTCTTTTAAAAGTGTCAGATCAGAGGACAGACATAAAATGCTTTATAAACCAGCACATGCACCATCCCATGGGAGCTCTCCTTAAGGAAAAGTTCTGGAGTGGGCTTTTCCATTCTCTGATTCTGTATTTTCCTTTAGGCCAGACCTGTAATTTCAAGAACTTAGAGAACAGCTGGTATGAAAATACCCTCCCTGATGCAGATCAGCAGCCTGCTGTGGAACTTAGAATTTTAGGGATTTGCCTGGGAGTTCTGTGAGGTTAAATCCTTGCCTAGGGTCACACAACCAATAAGTTCCAGGGGCTGAATTGGAATCCCAGTCTTCCTCACTCTAAGACTGGTCTTTTCAACTCTACACTACGTTGTGTCTCTGAGTTTAATAGAGAAATGTTTACAGATCCACCATGTCTCACCACTGTTTTATCCAACCTATTCCTGGTCAGGAATTCCTTCATCAATATCCCACCAGATGGGCACATCCAGTTCCATCACTAACTTCTGGCTCCAGCTCTAATGTCTCCCTCTCTATTTGTTCACATATTATACACTCTTTAAAATCAATTTTGTTCTGCTTAAACTGGGGAGAGGAAGACTATCCAAGGAAAGTTACCTCCTACTAAAGCAGAATTTCGCATAAAAACCTGGACAGGGCAAAGGTCACTGAACACTGGCATTATTTCTCTGACTTTCAGCAAACAGGTTATTGTCACACCCTCTGTGAATGCTCTCATCAAGTCTTCAGAGCAGAACCTGTTGTCGTCTGCCCGAGAGGAAATAACATTAAAAGGGGAAAACTTGTTTTATTTCCTTCTCAAAATTGGGGGTTTATGCAAAAGACAAAGTAGGGTCACTTGGGATGGGGAAGAACTGAGCTTAGCCCCCCCCCCACTTCTAACACTTACTTCACTTAACAAGTCACTTAACTTCTGTCTGCCTCAGTTTATGAATCTGTAAAATCTAGAGAATAAAAATATGACAATAATAGTTATTTCCCAGGGTTGCTATGACATAATTTGTGTATTTTACAAACTTTAAAACCCTATGTTAATGTTAGCTATGATTATTGCTGTCGCTACATATAAATTACTCTGTTAGATGGAACAAGACTGTGATAGCTTCACATACTTAGACCTGGAGACAAAATATGGCATCCAGGAAGGGAAACTACACCAAAAGGTTTGGGAGGACAAGCTTGTGCCCTGAAATGTACTTCCTATCATCACTACTCTGACAAGTGATTACTGATATAAAAAAAGAGGACAAAAAAATTGTTTAAATATGAAAAAGTTAATCTCATTTGGGAGACTCAAATCTAATAAACATTTTCTAGTAGGAAAGCAAAAAAATGCCCAACGTTCAGGAGAACTTTTCTGGGTTAAAATGATTTCCATTTATTTAAGTCTCCACTTTAACCAGTCACAAAATCCAGGAGTTCTTGCATTTCTCCTTATTGGAGATCTTAGATTTCATAATTACTGGGTGAAAAAAAATACCTTTGCCATCCTTGGTGGCTCCCTTTCCTTTGGCTAGTGGTAGCTCTAGGATCCACCAAAAATTGGTCCTCATGAGCTCCTGTGAAACTTGATCAGATAATTGATTTCTTCTCATTAGTTGTCTGAACGAATATAGCATGCCAGATCCTGCTCCAGAAAGAACCTTAGGGATCATTCTCAGAGATAAGGAAACTTAAGATACAGAAAATCAAAGTGATTTCCTCAGGTTAACCTTGGAAAAATCCACATAGCAAGTGAAAGGGTCAGAACTGGAACCCAGGTTCATCTGGTCCAACACTATTGTCATGGTTCCATGTTGCCTCCCTCTCATTTCAGCTTGTTGGGAAGACCAATACCCTAAACTCTGTGGTTTCCAAGCTGCAAAGGCAATATGTAAAGAGAATTGGTATATCCCTCAACCATCTTTGCTCCAACATAACAGTCTAATTGGACTATGCAACGTGCACCTAATTTAAAGGCTGTCTGGGATGCCATGTCTGCATTCATGAACAATGTTGGCTCTAGCTCTTAGATGGCAAAGGTGGAAAGAACCTTAGACATCACTGAATACAACCTCCTCATTAGATAAACAAAACCCAAAGAGAGGAAATGAAGCCCTAAATCCTACTGCTAATGAGGAGAAACATGCAGGTAGGTTAGTCATTAACAAAATTTAAACCTATTCAAATCAAACGCTTGATGCTAGGAAACTATAATAGTTAGAATCCTATCATTTGGGCACAGGAGGGGATCATAGACATTATCTCATACAACTTTTCCATTTTAGAAATGATGGGGCCATGGTTCTAGAGATGGGAGGGGTCTCAGAGATTATCTTGTCTGTTCATTTTACCACTGCAGCTACCAGATTGGTAAAATGACTGTCCTCTAAGTCATCCATCTAATTAGAGGGAAAACCACTTCAGCTGTTACTATATTGATACGATGGCCAACCTGTATGTCTTCTAGCCTCCAAAGTGTAGTTCTTACTTGGCACAGGGATTTAAGTATGCTTTGAAATCTTGATGGATTTATTGTTCTCCTTCCTGAACCATTTCAAGCCAGAGTTCGTAACACAGAATGGAGAAGCCATGTCTTCCATACCAGGATTCTGCCCAGCCACAGCTCAGAGAGGGATTTCCCCTGGGGTGAAGTAGAGAGAAAGGAAGGGTAATTCATTACCCAAATCTGTCCCTCTGTTTTTCATCACAAGGTCCCCATTTAGTTCCTTGCTCAGAAACTCAGGTTAAAAATTATCATCTGTGGTCAAGATTGGTTAGCTTATAATATAGAAATTTAAGATAAGAATTCACTGGAGAGAGGGGAAAGAATGTTAAAGCACAGAATATTAAAGAAGAAACTGAAAGTACATTTAGGGGGAAGACTGATGAAAATCACGCAAGGAATGTCTGAAAGTGGTTGACCAAGAAAAGAGACATTTTAGGAGGGATATGATAGCTGTCCAATATTTGATGAGCTGGCGTCAGAAAGAGGGATGAGGCTGGCTCTACTTCATCTCTGAGGAAAGGAGCAGAAACAATGGATGAAAGTTAAAAAAGAGGCTAGTTGAGACTGGGTGGGTGGACACCTTAGTATCGGTGTCTTCCAAGAATGGGATAAACTGTCTCTGGCGTCAATATGGTGGCGCTCCTTGGCCATCTTCCAACCCACAGCCACATGTCAGGGATGCTGTGCAGGGATAGTTCTTTCAGGCACATTTAGACTCTATCACAGAAGTCCTGGGTGCTCTGAGATTCTGGGATGTATAGAAATACAGGGAATTTTAGAGGTGAAAGGGATGTCAAAGGCCAGCTAGTTTAACCAATGCACAAAAGGAATCCCTGCTATAAAATACTTAACAAGTAGCTCTGTTTGAAGACCCCAAAGGAGGGAGAATCCCCCACTTGCTGACAGAGTTCATTCCACTTTGAGGCAGCTCTCCTGGTTAAGAAGCTTTTCCTGATATCCAGCTTCAGTTTGACTCTCTGCCACTTCTACACATTCTTTCTAAGCTTCCCTCTGGGCTCAAAAGGTACAGTCTTAGCTCCTCTCCACATAATGCTTTGAGGAGAAGTACGGGTATGAAGAGAGCACCAGTAAAGAATATAATTTATTTGATTTGAAATTTGGAATCCTGAAAGTTTTCTCAGTCTGTGTTGACTTTTTACTGTTTAGTTTTATTTTCTCATAAGATTAGGGAGTGTTGTTTGGGGAGAGGGGATTCATTATATAGAAGAAATATTAGATCTAGAGTCAGAGGATCTGGGTTTGAATGCTGATTCTGCTACTTCTTACTTATGAGATTCGGGAGATATCCCCTCCACTCTGAGCCTCAGTCATTTATATAATGAAGGAGGGTCTACCCTGTACTTCCTGTGTGACCCTGAATGAGTGGTACAAGCCTTCTGAACCGAATTTCCATGAATAAACATCTATTAAGTGCATGTTGTTTGACAGGCACTGTGCCAAGATTAAGGACTCAGAAAGAAGCAAGACAGTTCCTGACCTCATAAAATGACCAGGGTGAGCCAGCACATAAGGGGAAGCTAGAGTTGCAAGGGATATAGTAGGCATGGGGTGGGGTACTAAGTCATGGCCCTCCCTTGACCGGACACCCATCATTTCGCCCAAATGTTTCCCTTCTTTCAGATGTCAGTGATGTTATTCACCTTTCTTTTTCACAGTGATTCACAAAAGGGGTGCAGAAGGAAAACCAGAAGAAAGGGGGGCATCCAACTAGCAGCGCAGGTATGGAATGGGACAGGGGCACAAAGACAGGAAAAAATGAAAAGACTCCAGAATTAACAGCTACCGGCAAAAACATGATGGGACACAGCTACCCTCCTGGGGCTTCCACGTTCACTATCTGACTCTTGAAAGTCAGCCTCCAAGATCCATCAAAAACAGTCTTATTGAGAAGAAGGCCACGAGTGCCTCTGTTCCCCATGTCCACCACCACTTCTGCTCAGCCTCAAGATTTCATCACTTCCTTCACTGAATGGCTGTCATCAACCACACCCTTAACCAGAGAAGTGCACAACTTGAATGTTTTATGAAATAATCCAAGAAATGAGATAAAATTTCCCTCTGAAACCTATTTAAAAGAAAACAACAATATGGTCTGGGGTTATTTTTAACGATGATGCTAATAAAAACTATCTCTGGTCCTATAGAAGCAAGGGCAAACTCCCTTGGTATAAATGAACTCCTATCAAGGTCAGCTACCATGGAAATCAGTCTTGTGATTTAATGGGGGAATCTTGCAAGAAGTAAGTATGCAGAACTAACTAAAAAAAAAAATTCTTGAGGACACTGAATTCCCAAAAAGTAACGATGCTATTAGAAGTGGTTTGGAAACACAACAAAACAAAGGAGAATGCACCAAAAGAGGTCCAGCATTATCACACCTTCTTTAGTCATTTAAATCATCAGACCATCGGTGTGTCTCTCTTTTACATACCACCTTTTACAGACCATTGAGGCAAAGGAAATCACTGCATCATGGTTAAGTATAGACTTTCTAGTCCAAAAGAAGGGAGTAATGAGGAAAGGAAAGTTCTTGATTATTCTCTTTCCATCATGGAACTGGGGAATACTTGGAAACAGAATTGCAGGATTAGAAGGGACCTTGGAGCCCACCTAGTCCAAATCATACCTGAACAGGAATCCCCAACAAGTGACCACCCAACCTTTGTGCTAAGATTTCCCATGAGTGGGAATCTACTAAAAGGATTGGAGGAAAGAATGCACTTGGAACAAAATGAGGGGAAAGGAGATGGAACTTACTATGTCTCATAATGGGAAAGAAATGACAGAGGAGTGGGCATCACATGACCCTTATTCTCATTTGAATCAAAGGTGAGCTGAACACATACACAAACACACACACACACACACACACACCTACAAGAAGTTGGCTGTGATGACATATTAAACACAACAGGGAAGCAAGAAAAGGGAAGAGAAAGGTTTAAGAAAGAGAATCAAGTCAGGGACACAATAGAACCAATTTTCACTTTGGAGGACAGATCATGAAAAGAAAAGTCACAAAGTGACTTGGTCTAGGAAAGGGGAAGAGCGTGGTGGCAACTTGCTTCAATTACAAGTCACTAGTGTTGATCACAGTCCTTCTCTTTCACCACCCTCCTCTTCTTGGCAAAGACTGGAGCAAGAGACAAAGAAAGGAGAAAGTGTTAACAGGATACAGAAGAGGGAAATACTCAATTAACAATCATAACTGTGAATGCAACTGGGATGAATTCATTCAGAGAACATCTACTGAATGGATTAGAAAACAGAACCCAAAAATACAATGTTTACAAGAAACACTTGGACACAGTTAAAAAGAAGGGCTGGAGCAAAGACTAAGCCCTCCAAGGCTACCTTGTATTTGATCCTTCTGTGCCTTGTGTGAGGGTACAGATAACTGAAACTATCAATCAATTGACCTTATCCCATTTAAAGGAAATGATAAAATGCTCTGCCCTGGCACCTTAACCAGGTGAAATTGAGCTTGGTAATAGGCTTTAGTCTTAGTCAGTCAAGCATAGGCTTAGGGCTACCTATGAAGTCACCGAATGCATGGAAGTGACATTGAACAGGAATTGTGTTTGGAAAAAAAAATGGTCATCTTACAGGTAATCTAGAAAATGTTCAGCCAATTGAGAGAGGATTATTTGCAAGAAAGAAATTCCAAAGAGCAGAGGATGAGGACAGAGTATTCTAGCTGAAGCCCCTGAGAAGGAGTCTCTTGGGAAGGAAGAACACTTAAGCCTTTGTCTCCTTCCTTGAGCCCTTGGCTAAAGGAGGACCTTGCAAGTTTCAAAGGGCCTGGAGAATGTAGGACTTCTCTATTCCCCACCATTGTCTTCCAGAGCATCCGTGTCTGCATTGCACAAAGACAGACTAGACACGTATTCATAGCTTTGCTAAGTCTACATAAAAGCTACATCACACCTAAGCACAACTTCCTGAGTACTCCATGAAAGGGAGAAAAGGATTTCTAGCAACCAAGGACAGAAAGTCACCTCTTTGCCACATGTCTTCCTTACGCACAAGCCCACTTTTCCAAAGACTTGGTATATACCTTTGCAAAAGCTGTCCCTCACTTTTGTGGGGGAGAGAGTGCTTTGTACCAACTAGTCTTACTATAAATACCTTCATACAGAGACTTTTCTAAAAGCTACTTGAGTCTGGCTGACTAAATGATTATCAACCCACAATCATGGCAAGAGCTTGGAGAAATAGCTAACAAAATGGGTAACAAAATGACGATTCAAAAAGAGTTCAAGACGGATCAGGTCAAATGAAGTAAGTTGAAATTTAACTGGAACAAATGTAAAGTGTTTTATTTAGGTTCAAAAAGTAAACCCCAAGTATAAGATAAGATAAGCAAGAATAGAAAACAGGCTGCCTAAAAGAACTCCACAAGTTTTGGTAGACCCCAAGCTCAACATGAGTCAAAAGGGTGATTGGGCAGCCAAAAAAATTGAATGTAATGTTAAGCTACCTTAAGAGACACAGTATCCAAGACTAGGGAATGATAGCCCCACTGCACTTGGCCCTTGTCAGACCACATGTAAAGTACCATGTTCAATTCTTGGTGCCACATCTGAGGGTAAAGGATAAGAGGTGGGAAGAAAGAAGGAAAGAAAGGAAGGAAGGAAGGAAGGAAGGAAGGAAGGAAGGAAGGAAGGAAGGAAGGAAGGAAGGAAGGAAGGAAGGAAGGAAAGAGGAAGGAGGGAAGGAAGGAAGGAGGAAGGAAAGAAGGAGGAAGGAAGGAAGCAAGGAAGGAAGGAAGCAAGGAAGGTAGCAAGGAAGGAAAAGAAAGAAAGAAGAAAGGAAGATCCACTTCAATATATCTGTGTCACTGAACATCACTGTTAAGCCTGTCAATAATGGCCAATTACCCACTTCATTCTTCTTGGCCTATTGCTTTGTGACCACTAGACTGTCAGTTCCTTGGGGACTGTACCTATTTCATTCTTATCTTTGTATCTCCAGCAGCTGACAGAACATCTGGCACATAATAGGTGTTTAATCAATTCTTGTTGAATTTAATTGATAAATATTACTCCATTTATCTATGAGCTGAAGAACCCCATCTCTTCCATTTGCTTTTCAATGACTTCTGCCTCATCTTCCCTTTAAGTCTATTTTTAATTGTAAAGTCTTTTCTTGTCATTCTGAAACTGACAAATACATGAATAATATGAATACACTCATATACAAAGAACAGAAGAGGATTTCATATGAAACTATGAATGTCTGTTCCCTACAGTTTGTTTGTAAAGTATATGATAAATTTAATGATTGATTTCAAATCTCTTCTACTTATATATCTCTCTGAGCATCCTTATATTGCTTCTATGCATTTTTAAGTGATTAATTGATGCTCTTTTATTTCTTTCGGGGGCCTCATTATTCTCATGTTTCCTTCTCTGCTAGTTTCCTCTCAAAAAAAGTTTATTTTCCCTCATGACAGATAAGTATGGTCAAGCAAAACAAATCCAATATTTTCTGAGGTCCAAAAATGTGCCCCATTGTGCAGCTTGAATCCATTCCCAATCTGTCAGGAGTGGGGTAGCTTGCTTCATCACTTGTCCTCTGGAATCATGTTTGATCATTGAATTTATCAGAGTTAAATCTTTCAAAGATCTTCTAAACAATGTAGCTATTGAATCCATTGCATCAGTTCATGCAAAGTTTCCCAAGTTTCTCTGAATTCATCTCTTTCATCATTTCTTAGAGCATTCCATTCATGAAATCATTTCATTCAGCCCACCCCCAGGGGATGGACACTCTCTTAGTTTTGAGTTCTTTGCTTCCATAAAAGGTATTTCTAGGCATATTGTCGCAGTTATGGGTCCTTTCTTTCTGTCTCTGATCTCTTTGGGGCATAGGTCTAGTAGTGGGATCTCTGGGTGAAGGGGTATGCACTCTAATTCCAAATGGCTGTCGTATTGGACCATTTTTTAATTCCTTTAATGGTGCATGAGTGTCCTTGCCCTCCCATACTCCCCCTGACAATCATCATTGTCTTCCCTCGGGGAGTCATATCTAGTGAAGCTTATGGACCCCTTCTCAGAGTCATGTTTTTAATCGGACAAAATATATAAGATCATGAAGAAAACCAGATATACTACAATATACTTATCAAAAAATTTTTAATTTTAATTTTAATCCAAGTTCACAGATCCCAGGTTGAGATTTCTTGGTTTAAATCTTGTTTATTTAATATAAGACTCCTCCCCTCCCACACCCTCTTTGGGCAGACCTCAAAACTGGGCGCATTTATTTCCCTAGATCATTCTTCCATGATTGTTGTTGACAGCCATGTGTAGACACATTGCAACACTCCTTAGCTCCATGATGAAAATAGACAAGCAAAGTATCCTTGCTTCCCATTCATTTCCTCTGCATTAAGAGGAATTGAGAGTTGGCCTTAACCCTGTGATTTCTTCTGCAAGGACAGTGGTCTTTAAACAGTCAATCAGCAGCACCCCCACCTGTCTCCCTATATCTGTCTCCTGAACAACAAGAGGCCTAAGGTTCCTGGGAGAGTCCATCCCAAGGAAACTGATGAGCTGCCCATTGGCAATCTGTGCAACTCTAAGACAGTGCATTGCAAACAACAGTCGATGACAGTCCTCTAGTCACTGGGCCTAGAGACCTGGTTGAAATAGTTTGGATTCTTACTGGAATCTCCTCTCATCAAGTGCTCAACCCTTCAGAATGCCTTTTCAATTGATTAAACAATATTCCTGTATGTGAAAAAGAGTCATGCTGAAGCCAGATGATGTAATTGGAGGTCCACAAGTACACAAGTCCACAAAAGAAAATATTGAGTAATATTAATTTTTTAATTTGTGTTTCTATAGGGCCTTAAAGTTTGCAAAGTACTTCCTCTATAATAACCCTGTAACATATGTAGGTCGGCTCTTACTGCCCCCACTTTACAGATGAGGAAACTGAGATGAACAGAAGTTAAGACGGACTCATAGAATCACGTAGCCACTAACTGTTACAGCCAAGATTCAAACCTAGATCCCTTGTTTCTAAATCCTGAGCTCTTTGCACTTTGCTTAGCATAGAGGTTCTGTTGAAACTTTGAGTTCTGTGGATAGAAAACTAGTTGCAGGAATATTAGCGTTTTTCTTTCAATTCCTTTAATTACCTTTCATTTTAATTAATTTTATTAAATTATTTGTTTATTTTATTTAAATTTTATTAAATTAATTAGTAATTAATTTCCTTTTATTTATATTATATTAGGATAGTGGGGAGGAAAGAGTGTAGTAGCCTCTGATTGTCACATCTGACCCTGGGGATGGTTATTTCTATTGTTTGGTACTTTGAGAGGCCCTGCCAGAAACCCAGTCATAATGTTACTGATAATTCCCCAGAAGGAATTCCCAGAAACATCCCTGTTCAGAGAAGGGCTTTGGAAAATCTGACTTTGGTCTGTCCTCCAGCCAAATCCAACCTGAGGACCCTGGGATTGATGGACAAAGGATGTTGACATCCTGCAGTCTCCTTGTAGACCCAATGCCTTAACTCATGCTATGTGAGTGAACAGCTAGTCTACAAATACTGGTATTCACACATAATGAGCTTCCATTGTGTTTTAAGATAAGTAGGAGGAACACAGAGAAACATGGGGAGATCTGTGTGAGCTGATGTAGAGAAAAGTCAACAGAATAAAGAGGAAGCTACACAGAAGAGACACAATAATGGAAAGCAAAGCTGAAGGACATCAGAACTCAGCTCAATGGTGTCACCAGTCTTGACTCCAGGGTACTAGAAGAAGAGACATGGGGACCAGTGGGGTAGAACGAGGCAGACATTTGCAGCTATCGCCCAATGTTGTGCATGCTTTGCTTTAAATGTACTTCTTTGTTACAAGGGAGGGCTCTTAGTGTCATTGGAAAGTGATGGCAACATTAGAAAAAAAAACAAACAGAAAACATCAATAGGATGGGTTTTCCCCCAGAAAATAAATGAGCGGCTTACTCTCCACAGACCTTCTCAAGTTGGGATGCATCGCTTTTAGTCACTTTCCTGTCACATGTACAAACGCAGCATTAGTCACTCTTTTCCCTCATCCTGGCTTAAAAGACTCCCCGAGGAATGATCCTCTGAGCCCAAAGGCGGCATTTCATTAAAATTTCCACTCCACTTCCTGTCCAGTACCATATCAGAGGTTTTCTAATCCAAGCCTCCATCTTCATTTTCTATCAGATTACTAAATCCTTGAGACTGGATACCCCCTACAAGGTTACAAGTCTAATGGACATAATCCTTCAGTGAGTAAACCATTCCCAGAGAGGAAAAACAGGTCAGCCTTGGGAATTTGAGCAGGCTTTCCAGACCACACTTAGCCAACCCTGGGTTCCAAGATGTAAAGAGTATCAGGTACCGCACAAGGTTTCGTGGGCCTTCAAAGCGAGAACACAAGAATCAATCCAGGGACTAACAAGAACTAAGCAATAATAACATTAAAATGACTGCATCTGTATAGCCCAAGAAATGCAGAGTGGTGAGATACAGAAACTGTTGGAAGAAATTCTGAGATGAGAATAATTTTAGGGCTAATCCAATCCAGTCCCTACATTTTACAGAGAAGAAAATTGAGCCCCAGAGAAATGTTACAAGGACATACAACCCATCAGTCAATGAGCATTTATCAAGCACCTACAACAGACCAGGTACTATTCTAGGAATGTCTAGGAATCCAGAGACACACAAATGTCCATGCAAATAGAAACTCTACTATCAGAGTTGGGCTTTGAATACAGGTCCACTAACACCAAATTCAACGTTCTTTCAATTGGACCATGCAGAATTGGAAGATCGCCAGATTCGAGTCAGGAAGTATATGAGTTCAAAGGCAACTTCCCTTGCTTACTCATTTTGTAACCATGGACAAGTTATTTAATCAATCTGAGCTCTATTTTCCTCACCTGTAAAATACGCAAAGTTCTTAGCTCACAGATTTGGTGTAAGAATCAAAAGAGATAATAAAACACTATATAAAGCTTTTTTATAGATAAAACTGAAGCACAGGAAGAGAGAGAGAGGGAGGGATGCAATTTGTCTAACACATTGCAAAGGAGGATTTCTGAAAATGAATTAAAGGCTGACCATCCATCTAAAGACCCATAATCATCTCTACTTCAAAAGCGCCTTCCACAGTGTCTCTGCTCCCCTAGAATTGCTAAGACAGTGGCAGCATAAATAAAGGAAACCAGTCTTGGAAAAGGAAGAAAGATCTCTCATTGGGACAGCCCCAGACCAGCACTCTGTCCAATGTAGGATGGCTTCTGAAGACAAAAAGGCATCCAAGAAAGAGTACTACGTAAAGAGTCAGAGGAACTCATTCAAACCCTGGTTCTGACACTTGGACACTTAAACTCCAGTTTACTTTTCTGTAAAGTACAAAATTTGGGTTAGATGATGTTCTTAAAAGAATGAAGCAAAAGGAGAACAGCAGAGAGGAGCAGAAAGATTCCAATCTCATTCAGTAAACATTTACTAAGTGCCTACTATATACCAGTCACTGTGCTAAGCAATGGGAATACAATTAATAAAAAGAAAGACAGTCCTTGCCCTCAAGGAGCTTATAATCTAAAGGATAGAAAGGAGGAAGAAAGTAAAAAGGAAGAAGAGAAAGACGATCATTTGCATCAGTCTTTCACCTTACTTTCCAAAATGTTACAACCTACATGACCTCATTTCATCTTCACGAATGACCCTATGGGATAGAGCAAGAATCTATTATCCCTCCTTTTTGGTCCAGACCTACAATTTCATCAGTGTAGGGAATTCCTAGTATGAAAGCACCCCCACCAATACCAATCCTCATCTATAACTTACTGTCCTAAAAAGTTGTCAAGGGCACAGGGAGGCTTTGACTTGTCTTCCATCACACAATTAGTAAGCCAGTGGCAGGTATTTCTGACTCCAAGACCAACCTTCTACCCGTACAACACACTCTTTCTCCCCCTTTTACAGATAAAGAAACTGAGACCCAGAAAGGCTCTGTAATTTGCCCAGTGTCAGATGATTAGGGAGTCACAAGAGCTTAGAGTTCCTAATTGGATGCAACTCTGTTTTCTCTGACCTGGTCTTGTCATCAGTAGGTGATTATTGAGCCCTTATCATTAGGGCTTGAATTACTGTGGAAAAATAATTAGTAAGACAGGGTACCATGATGATGGGGAATCATTTCCTGACAGATAATTACCATCCCTTTCCTGTGAGAGCTCTGCAGACCCACCTTCATAAGGAAGACAATGTTCCCTGACCGCTGGAAATGAAAGAAAACATTGAGTATGGGATAGATACAGTTCAAGGGCATTGAATCTCTCAAGCCCATATCCAAGCAAATGCCAGAGCAAACAAGACAAGGTGACCTTCCTCTCATGTTCCTGAACCTAGAAAGTTTCTCATTCCCTCTATGTCCTCTTCTCTACCTCTGTCTCTCCAGATCTCTACTTTAATGTCCATTTGCCTCCCCCTTCTCCCTTGGTGTCTATAATTCATTTCTCTACCCCCGCCCTTTCCCTCCTCTATACTTAATTGTCTTCCTTTGTCTGCCTCTCCTAACTATAATATTTATCAATGCTTATGTTGAAGTCAAAAGGACTTGGAGGCAGGAAGACCTAGAGTCAAATCTCGACTCAAACACTGCCTGTGTGACCCTGGGAAAGTTATTTCTGTTCCCTATGCCTCAGTTTCCTCACCTGTGACATGAGAGGGTTGGACTCAAGGATCTCTAAGGTTCCTTCTAGTACTAAAATCTATGATTCTATATTTCTTATACTCAACTGTAAAATCAGATATTTGAATATTTAATGCTTCACTCTTTAAAATCAGAAAGACTATATTGCATAGAGGATCAAGTCAAGAAGACCTGGATCTGAGTGCCTTCCCTGAAGTATACTGGCTATAGGATCCTTCTCTGAGGCTAGAGAAAGCACCACCCTGCATTGGCCGAAGATATTTCCCATATCAATTAAATCACAGGTTAGGTCTTTAGCTTTAAAGACTAGCCAATTCAGCTCTTGTAGACTTCTTGGCTGGATTATTTGGCATGGAAGTGGTCCCTGACCAAAAACAGACCACACCCCAATCTGAAAATTCCTCCAGTATCCTAGCCAGTTCCTGCCAGTCCCAAGCCCTCTCACCTTGTACTGTACAAAGTTAGCCCAGATCAGCACAATTTGAAGCCCAACTTGACCCTTAGTTTCCTCTGGCTTCCTCAGAGGATTTCAGTGTAAAAGAATTCAATTACCAGTGCAGGGGACTTTTACTTTTGCTCAATCTCCTGGAATCATCGATTGCACACTGTAATAGCCACAATCCTACCATCAGTGCATGCCAAGGACAGATGAGAACTTCATTAACTGCCTTTAGTGTTCAGATTAGCACTGGATTCCTCCTGCATCACCTAGCCACTCATACGTGATGACTGATGAATCAGCATGAGGACACAAACTGACTAGGCTGCTGTGCCAAGGAAAATAAGACGAGTGAGTTGGGAAATCTGGACAAGAATCTCCTCAGGATACTGAAGTAGCCTAACAGCGGAAGCAAGATCCAACAAGTCCCAAGTGGTAGATTACTGCCCGCAGGCAAACTTGCCTGTGGTCTTGGAGGGAGGGGTATGTTTCTAACCGCGTTCACTCAGACCTTATAACCCCAGGCTAGAAGCACTTACCAGCTCCAGTGCTTTCCTTCTTTGAATTACATCTTCTTTATCCTTATATATCTCATTTTTTATGTATTTGTTTGCATATATCTCCTCCTTGAGTGCAGCGGCTATCCTTAGCCTCTTTAATCCTCATCACTTAGCCCAGAATCTGGCACATAGTAGGTGTTACAATAATAAATGCTGACTGATTGGTGGTCTCATACTCACTGGAGCCCAGATTTGGAAAATGAGTTCAGATAAAGGGCAGGAAGGATCAGAAAGGTGCCCCCAGTCCTGATGCAAGCACTTCTCCCATTGTAGGAAATCATCTCTCCAAATTCTGTTCCCAGCTGCCCCCCCCCCCAGAAGTCACCTGACTGTCAACAAGGTCTCTGGGAAAACTGTCATCCTGAACCTAATCTTGTTTTCCCTCACTTACCTCTGTCCATTTTTGTCCTTCTAGATCCAAATCCCTCCCTAAGGTCTTCCTCTGGTGCTGTGAAGGGGAGCCTGTGCAGACTCACAGCACAAACTCTATAAGGGAGTCCCCTTGAACTGGACAAACTGTGTCTGA
The DNA here is from genome assembly GCF_028372415.1 of Notamacropus eugenii. Taxonomy (NCBI): domain Eukaryota; kingdom Metazoa; phylum Chordata; class Mammalia; order Diprotodontia; family Macropodidae; genus Notamacropus; species Notamacropus eugenii. Next base: position 14,819,015 of record NC_092874.1, read on the forward strand.
GTCTTAAGGATCAGTCTAGTTAAGGCTTATGCCCAACTTGGGTTCTGGAATGAAGGTTTTGACTGCTATAACCATCACAGAGGGGCAACAGTCTGCACCAGAGAGGAAGCAACGTTTTCCCGAGAAAAATCATGGATTCAGAAATTGTTGAAACATTGAGGCATTATGCAAACACCTCGTGTATTTAGGGAGATGCTCTCAGTTAGCATTGCTTTCCCTAAAATGCCTTATGGCCCAGTTCATCTATACTGCGATGGTGGAAAATCTCATGCATTCTTTGTCGTATGGATTAATCATCATTAATGCATTTATACCTGCCTCTTCTCCTGCACCCCCCTCATCTTACCAGTCACCAGGTCCCACAGCCTTTTCCTTCAAAGTGTTTCTGATATCTGATCCTTCAGCTTCCAACTCCTGCCAGTTTCAGTAATAAGGTCCAGGGCTAAAAGAGAGCTCCCAGAGACTATCTGGTGCAAGCTTACCAGTGAGGGAAAGAAGACCCAGAGAAACCGGTTGCCTAAGGTGGAGGAGCACAGGGGAAAAGATTTGGAATTGGGTGCTCAGAATCTGACTCTCAATCCAGAGCTTTTTCCACCATAGCTTGTGATCTTATCTACTGGCAATAGGGTAAAGGTAGCATCAACCTCTTGGCTCCTACACGTCTTTTCCAGATAGCCATCCTAATCATTCTGAACTCTGAGCTGGACCCTGAGCCCTTTATAACTGGTCCTACTGCCTGCATCTAACTGCCCTTACCTGCTAGAACTCCCAGATGGACTCTGTCCATTGTAGTCACATGACTCTTCTTCCCATAAATACACCAGACTCACTCATGCATCAGGGACCTCACTAGTATGTTCCCCCTCACTCACAATTTTCTTGCCTCCCTCTTCCATCTCTCCAACCCTACCCATCCCTCCTCCAGGCTCATCTCAGGCCTTGCTTCCTTTACAATGCCCAACCTGCCTACTCCAGCTCTCTTTCCTTCTCCCTTCCCAGTGAATTCCCATCACACTTACAGTAAACACACACTGCCTGCTGGTACTCACTGCCACACCTTGTGTGCATATTTTGTTCCTCTCACTAGTCTATGACCATCAGAGCCATGCTGTGCCCCACAATACTTGGCATTCAATACATATTTGTGTCCAAGGAAGGACCCTCTTAGCACAAAAAGCACCCATGGCACCATGGGAAGAAAGCACTAGACTTGGAATAAGGACTGGTCTCAAATCACAACTCTGTATGACCTTAGGCGCATCATCTCAGTGGCTAGAACTCCATCACTTCACCATCTATAAATTGCTGTCGAGTTGTTGAGTCATGTCTGGCTCCTCGTGACCTCGTTTGAGGTTTTCTTGGCAGAGATACTGGAGTGGTTTGCCATTTCCTTCTCCAGCTCATTGTATAGATCAGGAAACTGAGGCAAATAGGGTGAAGTGAATGGCCTGGGGTCACACAGCTAGTAAATGTCTGAGGCTGGATTTGAACTCAGGTCTTCCTGATTTCAGACCTGACACTCTATCCACTATACCACCTAGCTATCGTACCATCTATAAAATGAAGAAGTTAAACTAAATGTTCTCCAAGAGCTTCACAGCTGTCACTGCTATCATCCCTGAGAAAAGAAGCCATATCATTCATTGTGACAAGCATTTATTGGAGATGGAAATGATGACATTTAGTACATTCAAAAGAGTACAAGAAGCAGGTCACCTTCTCTTCTAAGACCTCTAGAAAAAAAGATTCCATCCTCCAGTCCTTCCAATATCTCAGAGTCCTTATAGGGAGGCAAGTCACTCTATCTTAACTTCCACCTAAAACCCCTCTCTTATTTTTGCAAAGGGATGGTTGTTTTTCATTCCGAACCACCACTGAAGGAAAGTAAACTACAAGATGGAGCACACACACGCACACACTAGTTTCTGCCATTACTGACAAGGCAAATATTGATTGCATAAGAAATCAAGTCACCATCTATAGGAAAGGAAAGGAATGACCAAAACAGATTTTTGGGGAGGATGTTGCAAGACAATGATCTCATCTCTTACACTTTCAGACTTATGAAGGAGAGAAAGGACTCTGTTACCACAGAAGTTACCCCCATGGGCAGGGATGTTGATCTAGGCAAGGGGAAATGAAGGGTCATCAGCTGGAGACTTTCCCTTCTGGGTCTTCTGCTTCTAGGAAATGCCACCTGGCTGGACAAGGGCTGGATCCAGAGCATCCTTCTCCCTACATACCATAGGATGAGCCTTCTGCAAAATCTCTCATCACTGGTCCATCTCATTCCTTAAATACAAATGGTACAAGGTCAAAGATTTAGTGCTGGAAGAGACCTCAGAGAAAAAGCCCACATCCCTCAGTTTACAGATAAGGACACTGAGGCTGAGAGAAAGGGGTTTGCAAAGTGCCATGACCAAATGAAAAAGAAAAATTCAATCAAATTTTGCCTTCATGATACCTAATAATATGTGATTCTTTCATGTCTTTTTAAATGAACTGAATAAAATAAGCCAAATGGAATCCTTTTTTTCATGAAATTATGCTCCAGGATGCTATCTCTGAAATTCTGACTCTTGCTAGCCATGGGCAACCAGTCACTCACTTTCCTGGGTCTGAGCTGTCTCTTTTGTAAAATGAGGAGATCGTCCTACCTGTCTCTGTAGGTCCCTAGCCTACAAGCCAGCATTAGACTTCAGGGACATCTAACAAATACTTTTCCATTTCCTTTCCCTAGCACAGCACCATATACATGATAGAAGGTCTCAGTAGGTGGTTGATGCTTTTTTCCATAGTTAATGACCCCATGGGAAGGTTTCTTTGATAGTGGACACAGAACAGCCAGACTCCTCTTCCTGAGATGCAGAACTGGAAAATCCATATCCCCAAGAAGAATATGTGAAAAAGTGCCTCCATCATACACACAAAAGGAAACCGCCAAAGCAAGGTTGGTTCAGCAGTAAACATTTATTAAGTGTCCACTGTTTGCAAGGCACTGCACTAGACTGTCTCTGCTATCATGGAGCATTCTTCTGTACATAGATAAGTATAATGGGAGGAAAACTGAAGGGAAAGCACAAGGATTTCAGAGAAGATTGCTCAGGGGTCACCCAGCCAACGGGCTTTCAGACCACCCTTCCAAACCTCCAACTACACTGAGGGACATCTAAAAACCAAATATTCTGCTCAGCTCTCCACTGTGGATGACGCTTTCCAGTGGTTTTCTTAGCACATGAATCAAGGGTGAGGGGGAAGAGGAAGGGACAGAGGAAGGAAATGAAGAGAACGCACCAACACTTTGCATTTGGAGTTTCTGTCTCAAGTTGCTGATCCTGAGAGACAGACAGCTTCAGAACCTAAGAGTGGTTCAAGTGAATATTTTAAGAATAAAGGAACATCTTGCTTCTGAAGTTTCTCATTGTAAAGTAGAAACAAAAAAGGAGGACACCCAGTCAGACTCACCTCCCTAGAGAAGGGGCATGCAAACAGGTGGCCTTCTTAGTGAAGTCTCCCAGAGCTCCCCACATCCACTCTGTGTATGTACTGATGGAAGAGGACCATAGTCCTGGGGTAGCCCCGTCCTGAGGCTTCAGCTGCTCAGTCCCAGAGGTTGATATAGTCACCCTGGGAAGGATCTATTCCACTGCTCCCTCCCAGCTGAACTAACTGAGATTTTTTAATCTGGGAGGAAGGAGGTAGCCAGGAGTGCAGCAGAGCAAACTCCATGAGTATGCCATAACTCCAGAGTAGCTGAGAGTCTCCTGGAGAACCTTGAATGGGAGGATTCCTCTCTCCTTCCTTCCCTTAGTACATTTCCCAGGCACTCCTGAGAAGGAAGGCAGTTTAGCCTGATGGATATGACTATGGACCACTTGGGAGTCAGGAAACCTTACACTGTCCTGCCATGTGATTTGGGACAAAAGTCACTGAACTAGGATGTACCATATGGGGCCAATAAAGAGGAGGAGGAGGGACTGGGCATCACAGGACTTGGAGTTGGATAGGGCATGAGAGATCACCTTCATTTTTACAGGAGACATTGAAACCCAGAGAAATGAAGAGACTTACTGAAAGTGACACAGACCCAGAGTTTGTACCCATATCTGATGACTCCCTTCCTATGGCACCCTGCTGCAGCAACAGAAGCCAGAGGAAAAGATGGCCTTTACCAATCAGCCTGACACCCAAGGGATGGACATTTCAAAGATGGCAGCTTTGTTGACAGCCAGTCTCTACCCCAACCAACAAGGCAGAGCTCTCTAGTGCAAGGGCCCTGGTGAATGCTGATAAACCCAGAAGTCTCAGTGGGTTCCATCGTTCCTCTGTGCTCTATGACCAAAACATGGCCAGTCTGATTGGAAACTGTACCCGCTTTAATCCACAAAGGGTTGCCATCGTGTCTTAGGTAAGCTTCTGATCAATGGCAATTATTAAAGTTGGTTGAGTCAGAAAAAAAAAGAAAGAAAAGAAAGAAACCGTCTCATTGCAGGGACAGCTGAAACAGGCATCCCAGGGTGGGCTACAAGTCATTACCTACTTCCCCTTTCGCTTCACGCAGCAGAATACAGCACCAGAAGGCAGAGAGTTACATTGGCTTGACTTGTTAGACATTCAAATGTCATTCCTCCTCAGAGCTGAAGGTACTGACTGAAAGCCAGCGTCTGATTCTATGCATCAACCCTGGCTATCATGTAAACCAGGGTTCAGGAGTCTGTGGCACGTGGGCAGGAGGAGATGGGGGACAGGGCCTTCAGTGGTCAGAGCTGGCCTGACCCAAACTGTGACATTAAAGACACATTCTGTAGTTCCTGGGGCTGCCCTCCCACAAGAACAGAAGCATTTTCTACATTTCTGTCTATTCTTACTTTGAGACTGGCCATCGTGGCTAAAAAGATAATTTCTGTGAAACCTGAGCTCTCTCGTTTCTTTGGCAGACTAGAAGCCCCCAACATCTGAGCCCAGAGAGACCACAGTCAAAGAAAAGGAGGAGATGATATAAGGGTGGGGCTTCAGCCAGCTGCAGCCCATGGCTACCAGTAGAGATGGGCACTGTTGGGGGGCAGGGAGGAGGGGCCACAACCTATGTTCTTCCTCATCTTCCTCCTAACTGCTTCAGGCTTCTGACCACTGACTGCTGACTGCCATCCTGATGCTTCTGTCGCAGCTGCGGGTGCTTTAACTGATGCTGTCCCCTCATCTCAAAGGAAATGAGAGCAGGCCCGGGCTTGGGATTCCCCCTGCCCTGCCCTGCCCTGCCCACTCCTGAGACTTTAGCACCCCAGCTATCTCCTCTAGGATCATAGTCTCCCATTACCACTGTGTCTGTACCACCTGATGACCAACTTCCAGCTCAGCAACCTCCAATAGCAGAGACCTTCCCCTGTGCCACATATGGTGAGGAGACCTGGCATGGCACAAAGTGACTTAAACTAAGCTCACCTTGAAGAATTCTTACAGTCAAAGACAGAGAAGATTGACCTGAAAGAAGAAGTAGATAGGGAAGGGGTTGTTAACCCTCTGGGGGTCAGGGACCCTATGGCACAATTATGAAACCTAGAGACCCCTCCTCAGAATCCTGTGTTCCAATGTATCAAATAAAACACAGAAGACCACAAAAGAAACCAATTATATTGAAATACAGTTATCAAAACTCTTAAGTTCTCAGAATCCTGGTTTAAGTACCTCTGAGGTAGGGAGATTTCTAGGTAATTGAATACTGGAGTGTGAAATTCTTCACTACCTTAAGTGCCAGTTGGCTTTATGCAAAGGTAAGGAGGAAAGTAAGAAAACATTCCTGAACTTGTTATCCATTTTCTGGTAGAACTCATTTGCAGAGCAGCCAATGCTTTATCACTGTATGATCATGTTTAAAAATTATTGAAAGTAAAAATTGAATTACCCTAACAGGAATACTTCTGATTTGTTTGATCTGCCTTTGGAAACGTGGATGAGCCTAACTAGGGAGCAGAGTGTTCCTAAAAAATTAAGTACATGGGGAGACTTAGATAGAATGATACAGACTTGAGGCCCACAGACACAACAGCAACTCCAGTAAATTAAATACTGATGATACAACCAGGGCAACAGGATTCAGGTCCACATTGGTTCCAGATGGTTAAGGTTAAAACATATGACCTTTCTATCTCATAACATGGTATCAACTATGAAATGAAAAGGGAGGTGCCAAGAGTCAACAAATGTCTATTGAGCACCCACTATGTGCCAGGCACTGGGCTGAGCATTGGGGATACAAAAAGAAGCACGAGTGTCTGTTCTCAAAGCACTCACAATCATGTGTACTGATTGCAACCACTATGGGCCAGTTGGACTCAACTCCCTGGGGAAACATCCTTCCTAAAGGAACTGGTTTAAGTATTTATTGGAAAGGATCTCTTGCGCTAAATAAAATTAAATTTTAAAAAATTACTTAAAATTTTCTAACTTTTGAGTAAATAAAATTTTGGTGAATCAAATATTTTCTTAAAGATCCTGGCAGAAATCAGTATTTAAATTTACCCTTTATTGCACTGTTTTATAGAATAACAAATCCCATAGAAGAACAAATCAAAGAAAATACCTAGCTCCGCCCCCTCCCTCCCCCTCCCCCTTCCCGCCCATTCCATACATTGCAAATATGGGTTTGGGGGATGGGGCAGAGGGTAGAGTGCTGGGCCTGGAGTCAGGAAGATTCATCTTCCTGAGTTCAATTTGGCCTTAGACACTTCCTAGCTATGTGACCCTGGGCAAGTCCCTTCACCCTGTTTGCCTCAGTTTTTTCATCTATAAAATGAGCTGGAGAAGGAAATGACAAACCACTTCAGTATCTTTGCCAAGAAAACCTCATATGGGATCACAAAGAGTCAGACCTGACTGAACAAGAACAAGGATATGGGTTTTGGTCTACTGGGTTTCCACTGAGTCGAGGTGGGCAAGCTTCTGGAATTTCAGTGAGTTACCTTGGTACTGAAACTCGATCTCAGTCCTTCTCTCTGACTTTCTTCAGCTCCTCTTTCCCAAGAGAGGCCTAACTGCTGAGTCACTGAAAAAAAGAAAGTCTAGTAAGAAGATCCCACAGAGGCCTCTAGGGGCCAAAGTCAATGACCCAAGAGGTTTTTTTGGTCCGGCCTAACTGATGATGCTAAAGGACGTCACAGCTCAAGTCTTGCACAACCTTAATAAGGTTTCCTCTAAATTCACACCCATCCCCAGCTCCACCCCTCCCCCCCCACCAAAATTTTGTCAAAATGTTGGATTTTCCCAAGAGAGTCCGTATTTGAGTCTCAACCCTAATAAATACAGATCAGGGATGTAGGATGGCTCATTCTGCCCTCTAGACCACCAGAAACCCAAACCTGCCTTCAACACCCTGAGACATGAACCCTCTGCTCCAGAGTAAGTAAGAGGAATGCTGATCTCTGGCTTTGTCCCAGCAGCTCTGAGTGTGTGTATGTGTGTATGTGTGTCTGGCTCTGGCCTTAGTGGAAGCTAGCCAGCAGGAGGAAGTTGAGCCTGAGCAGCTGCGTGGTGATCTCACTCCCCTCTCTCCCCTTTCCTCGGTCACAGGATCTCTTAGGCCACTTGCCCTCTCCCTGATGTTCCTCATGGCCACGGCTGCTCTCCCCATCCCAGACTCCTTGGGGGACGGATCTCCAGGGAATGATGTCCCAAGGAAATCATCCAGCAATTCTGATCTTGAATTTGCAAAGAATCTCCACACTACGGCTTATGACCTAAAAACACAGGTGGGTAGGAGGTTAGCTGGATGGAGGAGGGCAGTGCCTGGACTTTCAAGATTCCTCCTTCTGGTCCCTGAGTCAGAATAGGGCACTGGCTCCCACTTACCTTGAAGGACCTTGCCTCTAACTTTGTACCCTGGCAGCCAGGGACAGAACCCCCTCTTCTGTACTTTCTCCTCTGCTAACTGGCTCTGCTAGGTTAGTTTCCATTCTGGAGAGAACCAGATCTCATACATTGGATGGAATTCTGGAGACATGGCTGCCATCCTCAGCTCTATCTCTGATCTGGGATAATGTCCATCTGTTTGCCTGGGCCTTTTTTTTCTGTGTTTGAAAATAAGGAATCTCTACCTTGTTGACACTATCTGGAAGGATTAGAAAATTATCGCCTCCAAAGAACACTGAGTCTCTTGGCAGCTGGTGGCCACAGTGTAAGATTCTTTGATTGTGGACTCTCGATAGAGAAATTTTCCCCAAAGGAAGAAAAATATATTGAAAATGCTAAGACATATAGCCTGTTCCCCATGTTAGCATGAGCTGCCTTTGATGGAAGGGCACAGAAAGGCTAAAAAGACAGCGAAATTGTGATGTCATGTATTTGCCTCTGTTTTTATCATTTATGTCTAGACCATAAAGAGCTATTAATCCATTTTTAGAGGAAAGCTGGGCCCTCTTGGTGTTAAACACAAAGTGGGGGTCTTTAGCCTGGGGAAGAGAATGAAGGGGGGGGACCTAAGAGCTGTCTTTGAGGATCTAAAAGGCTATAATGCGGCAGAGGGTTAGGCTTGCTTTGTTCGACCCCAAGGGGCAGCAATAGTGGAAGATGCAGAGATGCACATATTGGCTTGATATTGGGAAGAAACTGCTCACACCTTTATCTATCCCAAAATGAATGGTGCCAGCTGTGCAGGTAGTGAGTCCTCCATCTTTGGGAGTCCTTGAGCAAAGGCTGATTCTCACTTGTGGGAAGATCAGAGTGGGATTTCCATTTGGGGCATGGGTTGTACTTGATGCTCACTCAGGCTCTCTGCCAACTCTGAGGTTGTGGGATTCTGGGATTGGATAGCTTATTTGTGTCTAGTTTTAGAAATAATCTGTATGATCATGACTGCTTTGCCTCTCTTCCCAGATGTGTCTGACCCAGAGCATGTGTGATGATAGCAATGAGGCACTGGCCGAAAACAATCTGAACCTTCCCAACATCACAGAGAGAGATGGATGCTTGGCTGCTGGATTCGATGAGGTACTGAACCCCTGAGCCAGAGAAGAGCTGAACTGGAAGGAACATGGAGATCTTCCAGGACAAAACCCTCCTTTCACTAATGAGGAGACTGCAGCCCCTGGGGAGGAGGGAGACAACTCATCCAACAGCACAAGGCTGATAAGGGGCAGGTCTGGGCTCAAGACTTGGCTCTCCTAACTCCCAAGTTGGTGGGATGCCCACAGCCCCCTACTATGATGCAACCCAAGAACATTGTGGCTTCTCATCACTTAGCTCCTAGCTAAGTGTGTAACTGCTCTTGTTCTCAGGAAGTGCCTGTGCTATAGCCACAAGCAGAAAATGAGTGGCTATGAGACACACAGAACTGTGAACTGGGAGAGGGGGATTACCATCTTGAGGTCAACCCATACCTAAATGGGAAAATTTGCCATACAGGAGAAGAGAGGAGATAGATAGGTAGATAGATGATAGATAGGTGTGTGTATGTATGTGTGTGTGTGTGTACACCCTCTTTTTTTCTATCTTTACCTCTATATCCACCCATCCATCTTTCCATCTATCTGTCCATCCATCCATCTATCCATCAGCCATCTATCCATCTATCTGTTCATCTATGCATCCATCTATCTACCTAGCCATATATTCATCCATCCATCTATCTATCTATCTATCTATCTATCTATCTATCTACCTATCTATCCACCCAGCCTATCTCTCTCTGTCTATCTATCCATCTATCAATTCAGTCATCTATCCATCTATCTATCCAGCCAGCCATCCAGCCAGTCATCTATCCATCTATCTAAGATGCATTGCACAAGGCAGCTGATTTAGAAGAGATCCCAATGATGGTCCTATTTTCATGTCTTTAAACAAACCTAGGTATTTCTGTTGGTGTTGATGTATTTTTCCACCTCCAAATCTCAAAGAATGGAAGCCTCTAAGAGATATTAGACAGATTATCTTCCATTACATGACCCACTGATCTCCCTAGTTGGCCATTGACATGCTATCAAGCTTCCCTTTTTCATGAAATCATTCTGATCTGCCCCTCTCACATCCAAATAGTAAGATAATCTGTCCTCAATCTTGATTAAGCCATGAAAAGAGTCCAAGTTGAAGACCCCTGGCCTAGAGAAGGTCTATAATTTAAGACAGAGCAGAAGAGAAGGAGAATCTGGGGAATTGAGGCTTTTCCCAGATCTCAACAGCTGTTTGGCTTTAAGCAAAATCACTGAAGTGGTGTCTCTGTTTGTCCAGATGGAAAATGAGGCAGTTTGACTTTTCCAACTCCATAGGGCCATTGGGAGGAGAAATGAGATGATGTTGTATGAGAAGCACTTTAATTTTGTTAGAGGGGTAAGGGAAAAGGGAAAAGGAGTGATACAAGCTCTGTTTTACAAGCTCTAACCAATTTTAACTAATTTGTATATTTTTTCCTATTGGTAACTATAATTTTTTTTTCACATAAGGAGACATGTTTGATAAGGATCATTGGTGGACTTCAGGAGTTTGACACATATCTTCAGTACATGGAAAAAGAGATGAAGGATAACAAGTTCCGATTCCTAAAACTGGGTACAGCTCAGCTAGCCCACAATCTGAAGCTCTTGGTGAGTTTCCCTTTGTGTATTCCTAGAAACAATGACCACAAGTTAGACTTGGAGATAGCCAGATCCAAGGAACAGAGCTCCCAAAGAAAACTTGAAAGTCCTTTAAAATGCAATACTTATCCCAAACAAGCAGCTAAAAGCCAACCAAAAGCCCCATCACAGATTTCCTGACAATGAAAGTGCTGCTTTCCTTCCCTTTCTGTGGAAGCTATTGGGACATCTCATTTTTGTGCCAGCTGTAGAGAGCTGAAACAAATAGCATTCCGCGTGAACTTCGGAAGTCCTTGAGAGCCAGGAAGTGGGAAATATCTCTTCATGTGGCTGTCTGAAACACGTGCCAGCTGTGAAGAAAACTTCAAGAAAAAATCATGGCCACAGCCCCAGATCAAATTAGGCAATCGCTTTTCACTTTTAAGGGAATTCTTGGGAACTTTCTGACTAAAATGTCTTAGGGGCTGGCAGAGGAGTAGGCATGGTGGCCATTGAGAAGGAGACAATATGCAAAAGGAACAAGTAGCCTGTTATCATCCAAAGGAATGGTTACCACAGTCAAATTCCAAAGATGACATAACATACGAATAACGGGAAATTCCACTTGTAGCCACTGATTGCTTTAGCTTTCTGCCTCACACCAGCTCCTCCGGGTCCAAGACTACAGTACAGGGAGATTGAAATGGATCAGGAGAATATGCCTGTGAGAGAGAGTGATGACTAGAGATTCTTAGAACTCTGACATTTTTTTTTGTCACTGAAAATAACAATAATAATGATAATAGGCATTCATATAGTGCTTAAGAGTTTGCAAAGTGTATTTGTGGAAGTCTCTGTAGCCCTAAGATAGCTATTTAAAGAAGGATAGGAGATTTCTTGACAGTATGAAAATGTCTTGAGTCAACAACCTTCTAATTTGATAAAGGTTATAATCCCTGAAGTTTACAAAGGCAGAGAAGTCTTATGAAGACACCAGAAAATGGACCCTCTGAAAATCTTGCCATGCCTCACACGAGAACGGTGTTCATGGTGTATTCACATGACAAAATGAAGGATGGGTTTTGTATACCAACAAACAGGATTGGAGGACATTCTCTCTCTAGCTGTCAGTGTTTATGCTGGCTCCACATGATCAATTTTCAACAGTTTCCAAGAGTGCTTTGCGTATAGTAGGTGCCCAAAAAGTGTTTACTGAACTGAATTTGTTGAATTGAGGTACCACAAACTCTCTCTACAGACTGAGCACAAGCTCATCTCTGCCATAGAAGGACCAGCTAGTTTTGATTGGGATGGTTACAGACACTTGCAAGGAGGCCTGCTTGGGTCTTCAGTACAGTCTTTGAATTTGGTGAATTCAAAGAAGCTGTATTAGGGAAAGTGGGAAAGTAAGTGAACCATGTAGGGTCAAAAATAAGGGGACTACCGAGACTGAGCAGGTGGAGGCATCGAGCCGCATCTACACTTCCTTGTTGTCTTCTTTCAATGTGCTTGTTTGGCTTCTCTCAGCTAAGCTTGCTGCCTGAATTTGGACCCAGAATATCCAAGCCACCATTCAAATCCTTCTCTGCATAGATATCAGCCTCCTGGTTACAGGAAGGACCAAGGCTAGTCATTCCAAAGTCTTGACCTTTTCTCAAACCACTGATGATCTGCTAAAGTAAGAGCTAGAATTGACCCTAGATTTTTTACACCTTAAGAGACAAACATATTTCAGGGAGCCTAAAAAGAGCATATTGTAATTCAATTCATCAAGCACTTATTATGCACCTACCGTGAGCAAGACCCTCTGGTAACAAAGACAATGGAATTTTGCAAATCATCTTTTTAAACCCACACTAAAGATGCTACAGTAACAATAACTTGTCAAGCCCTGAAGAGGGCTAAGATCGTGAAATTCCCTAGAGGGAGACTGAATTATGGGGAATTAACCATGAAAATATCCCTGGTCATTACAAGCAAAAGAAAGGGGAAAGAACAGCTTTTCTTCCATCACTGGAATAAGAGATAACAAATGGAGGAAAATCTGCATATTTCACAATGTGGGACCTACATGAGTTCCTTGCCAAGAAGTATCAGAAACAGTGATTACATCCAACACCATGGAGGGAGTGGTCAAACTGCCTTCCTGTCATTAGATGTGGTCCATGTTAGCAGTATATTCCAGTCATAATCATGTCTCCCAGAAATAATGGATGCCATCTCCACAACAGTATTTCAGAAGAACACTAAAACTAATCTTTTTTGCCTCTTTTCTCCTCCCTCTAGATAAAAAAGGCAGATGCAGTACCCACCCCCAACCCAACTGCCTCCAAGAACCTGCTTTCTGAACTGCAATCCCTGAAAACCTGGTCCAAGAACGTGGGTCTCCGTCTTATCCTGTGGCACTACACCCGCTTCATGGAGGGGACCATCCGGGTTGTTCGGTATTTGCACACTAGGAGTACTGTGGCCTGAACGTTTTAGTTCATGCCCGTTCCTTTCTTCATTGAAAAATCTGTCCAGTGGGCAGATGGCCATGTTGTTCTTTATGAAGAACCAACAAAGTATGAGCAGTGAGGCACTGTTTTTAATTATTTTAAATTAACTTATTTGTATTTAAGTAATATTTATTCCCCATAAGGTAATATTAATTTATATATTTTAAAACACTTAAAATATTTTCTATTTTTTTAATATGCTATTCTTATTAAGAGGAGAGCTGTTGTCCTTAGTACCTGGGCTCAGACTCAGATCTCTTGAAACAGATAAGTAGGCTTTCCCTCCAGTGATCTGCTAATCAGAGGGCTGGCTTCAGAACCAGAAAGCCTGGTCTCAAGTCTCTCCTCTGACACATACCGATTGGGTGACCCTAGGCAAGTCACTAAGTTCTCAGTGACACACAAAACTCTTTGAGACAAAGTCCAGAGAAAATGCCAACCAGCACTGGTGAAAGCAGCTTCCTTATTCAAGACCATCTGGAACCATTGAAATCCTCAGTCTAGTCTCCTTCCCCATCCCTAAAAAAAATAACTATTTATGTTGTATTTATGGAGTTTTCATAATTTTAAAAGAAACTTTATGTAACTGTAGCCATTTTAAATAAAACTATCTTTTGTAAAAATCTATTGTTTGTAATGATTAATTTGATCAGCTTTCTTGCACAACAAAACCTTTGGCCATCCTTTGCCAGATTCTGAAAAAAGGTTAAAGAGACAGCACTCAGAGCCATGTTCTTGCCCTAATACATGGTCAATTTTTGTGAAGGTACCATGTGCTATTCAACTACCCCCATTCAACTTTCTCCAGAGATCTACCATATCTAACTTTTCTAAAATTCTCTTCACCTCCTTAACTTCACTCTTGTTTATTCTGTGGTTAGATTTAACTGGTTCTGAGAGGGGGAAGTTGAGGTCTCCCACTAGTATAGTTTTGTTGTCTATTTCTTCCCATAACTCCCTTAACTTCTCTTCTAAGAATCTGGATGCTGTATCACTTGGTGCACATATGTTTAGTAATGATATTACTTCTTTGTCTATGATACCTTTTAGCAGGATATATTTTCCTTCCTTATTTCTTCTAATTAGATCTATTTTTGCTTTTGCTTTGTCTGAGATCAGGATTGCTATCCCTGTTTTTTTACTTCAGCTGAAGGATAATAAATTCTACTCTAGCCTTTTACCTTTACTCTGTGTGTATCCCTGTGCTTCAAATGTGTTTCTTGTAAATAATATATTGTAGGATTAGGGTTTTTAATCTACTCTGCTATCCACTTCCATTTTATGGGAGAGTTCATCCCATTTACATCCACAGTTATGATTACCATCTGTGTCTTTCTCTTCATCCTATACCCCCTTCCCTCATTTATGCTTTTCTCTTTCCTTTCTCCCTTTCCCTCCTCATTAAACTTTTGCTTCAGACCACTGCCTCTGTCAATATGCCCTCCTTTCTATTAGCCTTCTCCCTTTTCTTTCTCTTTTCCCTTACAACTTCTTCCCTCCCTTCTATCCACTCCCCCTTTTTTCTTTCCCCTTTTCCCTCCTACTTCCTATGAGGTAATTTAGATTTCTATGCCTAACTGAGTATGTTATTCCCTCTTTGAGCCAAATCTGATAAGAGTAAGGTTCAAACAATGCTCATCTCTCTCCTTTCTTTCCCTTTATTGTAATAGGTCTCTTGAAGTGATGTAATTTACCCTTTTCTGACTCCTCTTTTCCTCTTCTCCCAATACAATATCTTTTCACCACTTAATTAGATTTTTTATCAGCACATCAAAGTCAACTTATACCCACACTGTCTGTGTGTACTCCTAAGTATTATAATAATGATACAGTTCTTAAGAGTTACAAGTATCATTTTTCCTTGTAGGGATGTAAATAGTTTGCCCTTAACATGTTGGGTTTTTTTCCTTTTCTGTTTACCTTTTTATGCCTCTCTTGAGTCTTTATCTGAAGATCAAATTCTATGGTCTTTTCATCAGGAAGGTTAGGAAGTCCCCTATTTCATTGAATATCCATCTCTTTCCCTGAAAGATTATGCTCAATTTTGCTGGGTAGTTGATTCTTGGTTGTAATCTAAGCTCCTTTGCCTTATGGAATATCATATTCTAAGCCCTCCAAGATGAGCTATATTTAAAACCATAAGTGACAGACAGGTTACTGTCTCGCTCCACAAGGTGAAAGGAGTTTCTAAAACTGGGAATTCCTGGTGTGGACCACCTCATAATTCGAATCCCAATCAATACCACCACCAAAAAAAAAGAGATGAATAAAGTGATGAGCATTAAGGCAGTGAGATAGGATGAAAAAAAATGAAGATCAGAGTGGTCCTTTGGTGGATGCCTGACTCCTCAGTGCCATGGTGACCTGTTAGATCTATCCCAGCTCTAAATCTAGGATTCTAAGGAGCAGAGGCAGAATTCAAATCTAGTCTTCTTCTTACTGTACACCGTGCTGTCCATCAATTGTTCTTTCGTTACCTTGATTGGATCCCATCTGAAGTTCAACCTGAGTGTTATATTTTAGGAAGGACATTGATAAACTGGAGAGGGCTCAGAGAGCGTGTGACTAGGATGTGAGTGTTCCAGAGATTGTGCAATGGAGGGATCAGTGGCAGGACCTAGGGATATTTACTATGAAGAGAAGACTGGAGGGTGAAAACTCCCAACTGCATTTATGTATTTTGGAGGTTGTCATGTAGAAGACAGAGTAGATTTATTCTCTTTGGCCCCAGAGGGCAACCCTCAACACAAGAGGTTTCCAAGGAAACCAATAATGATGAGAGCTGCCCTACAAAGGGAGTACCTGGGGAGGCAATGGGTTCCCCCTCCCTAGAGGGCTTTACTCAGGGACTGGGTGGCCCCTTACTAAGCATTTTGGAAGTCACCTTCTCACTTCAAAATTCCGGCCTTCCTTCCACTGATCCTGACTATAGCCGCTCCGCACCTTCTCATCCTGGGCACTTTTACTCTGCATCTTCCAGAACAATCTTCATTTAGAATCTACCCAAGTCACTACAAACCTTCCACTCTTCTGTCTTCAGTAGCATGAGGATGCCAGTCACCCATCTGACCTGTTGAGCAGCAGTTTTCTTCTGTAGCCCAGAAAGACTCCTGTCTACTCCCACATGTCAACTCTTTCCTTCTCTTTCTTCTGGAATTCTCTCTTCAGTCCTCTGCACCATGTTACCACTCCCTCCAAGCCCCTTCTTTCTTCCTTGCCATTTTTCTTTGAAAGCTCCCTTGATATAAGGTTGGCAAGTCTCCAAGTAAGTATATCTTTCTAGGCCATTTAAGATACACTCATCACTTAAAAGGAATTTCAACCAATGACTAAAGAAATAAATCAAGATTATGGAATTTCCCATACAAAATAACAGTCCATATGATGTTGACAGGAAGTACAGAGTCCTTTCGCAATGATATCACGTGATAATTAACTGGGATTAAGTATCACTGGCTGGCAGGGGAAATGATATTGGTTTCACTGCTTCAAGAATAAATATACTCTTTCTAAAAAATTGGCTATAAAGCAAATTTCTAGAAATTGATTTTTCCATTGACTTCCATGATGAAAATATTAACAGATTCCTAAGAATAAAAATCATATTTGACAAAGTAGTAACTCTTTAAAAATCATATATTTAGAAAGAAAACAAGTTCCCTGTAAAATATTAACAATACTCAAACATCATAAACACACACACAAAGTATGGGGTTTGTGTATACACACACACACACACATAATCTTAGAAATGGTCACTCTCTCAGAGTACAAGTCATGTATGTACAAGGAGATACATCTTGTCTATAACTTTCTATTTCTATCTACGTTCTCTTTTTTTTTTAATACTAAGCATTTAAATTAAGAGCTATTGGCTAAACCAGATTCCTGGAGAAGAGATGATGAAACATATCTGCCTCATTTAACTAAAGAATGAGGGGGGACAGGCAGTCCATACGTGCTATGCTGCGGACACTGTCATACTCAATCACTTGGGTTATACTCCATTTTTTTCCTGTGTTACAAGGGAGGGACTCAATTTGGGGGGAGTAAAAGGGGAGTTACAACATCCAGAAATTAACCATAATGTCAAAACAAAAGGCATGAATAAAACCTTAAGCCATCAATTTATTTTGTCTTTGTTCCCAGTTCTAAACAAGACTAATCATTTCTTTAACTGTCTTTGTTGGGGTATTAAGGGATATTTACCCTGTTCAATTTAATTCAATAAACATTTACTAAGTACTTACTATGTACCAGGCACCAGAATTACCAAGTTTAAAAACAAAATCATCCCTGCCTCTAAGGAGTTTTCACCTTCCTTATAAGGTTCCATCTACTCTCGATATCTCAAAAGTGCCTAGTTATGGGATTTACATGTGGTCTCTCCAATTAGACCATGAGCTCCTTGAGGGCAGGGATAGTGTATTTGCCTTTCTCTGTATCCTCAGTTAGCTGAGTACCTCACACATAGCAAGTGCTTAAGAGATGTTTGAAGATTTATTCATTTACATAAATAAGTGCGAAGTACCTACAAAAGGCTTTTAAGAGTGAGCAAGAACTAAGGGCTGAGAAGGAAGGTGGAGCTCAGGCCAAAGGCAGTACCCAGACTTTGAAGAAAGTCAAGGATACCTGGAGATGAAGGGGAGGAGGAAGTATATTCCAGGCATTGGAGACCATTTGTGAAAAGACATGGAGAGAGAAGAAGGGATGCTCTATACAGGGAACTGTGAGCAGACCAGTTTGCTGATCTCATAGCCATTTTCTTCTTTTATGTTAGGAAACTTGAGAGACCCCAGCGCTATGCTCAGCTCATACTCACAGATACAATCCTGTACACTGGCTCAAACTGATTCACACACAGACTCACACACCCTCACACACACACTCATATCACACTCTGCCTCACAGATACAAAGCACATGCCTCTAACCAGAGCCTGTCTTTAGACAATACTCATGCACTTATAATACTCACAAACTCATACACATACTCATATTCCACTCTCCCTCACAGACACAAAGCACATGCTCCTAACCAGAACCCTTCTTTAGAGGTAAGGACAAACAGCCCAGACATCCAGGGACGTGAGACATCCAGCAAGAGTACCACCTCACATCCTCAGTTACTAACTTCAGTTCCTCCACTGGACAGAATTTTTAATTTGTCGTGAAAAGCACTTCAGAAGCTAATGCAAAGGAGAAAGAGAACAATAACCTCAAAGCCATCCCTCCAGAAGGGTAACTGAGTAGGCTCTCAGCAGAAGAAATCATGTCTCTGCCACATTCATCTCGATGAATAGGAAGACAGACTCAGAAAGCTTCTGTGTGGTGAGGACTCCAGATATAAAGACAGAAGAGGTAACTGTCAACGAGAATGAGAAATTCCATTCTGATTTAGGACATCCCAAACTTTTAGCTAAACTCTGAAGGTTGTTTTCAGGGGCGTAATGGAGCAAAGCTGTCAAGCCCATGATCTATTGAAGATTGGAAAACCATCAAATGGCGCTTTACAGAGACAATGACAGTCAGGATTCTGGCTCCAGCATCTCCCTCTGAAGTGGAAGGGAGAGGAAAGCGTGATTTGAGAGTCAAAAGGCTAGAAGAGAGACATTCACAAAAAGAGAAAGCCAACCTCAAATTACAACGAGCAACAAGTCTTCAAGAAGCCAATAAATGGTCTCACAAGAGATCACAAAGTGCAGCCCCCTCCTTTCCTCAGAGAAATGGGAGGCTAGCGGGGCAGAACTCTGCGGACACCATCAGACGGTTTTGTTTATCTCTTTTCATTTCTTCACAAAGGAGAGCCGATGCTAGCTGGTTGGAGGATGTGAAACAAGACATGATTGTAATTTAAAACAAGACTTTTTGTTTGGGGGCAAGAGAATGTTTCTAAAATAATCACGGTTTTGCAGTTACCCAATGCTTTTTCTAACTCTCCTTTAATACTCATAACAGTTCTTTAAGAGAAGAGATAGCAAGGACAGTATGGGAGGCTGGAAGTCAGAAAGATCTGGGCTGGAATCCCACCTCCAACTCTATCTAGTGGTGGGACTTGGAGTTAAGACACTTCACTTATCTGCTTCCTCATTCTATAAAATGGGAGTTAAAGCTGCCTCACAGGTTTGGGTGTGTGTGTGTGTGTGTGTGTGTGTGTGTGTGTGTGTGTGTGTGTGTGTGTGTGTGTGTGCGCTGTGAGCACCTGTGTCTTTATCACCTTAGGGCAGTCCTTGAAGAGGAAAATCCATCTACAATACAGATCAGCAGTTACAACCTTAGAGAGTAGGGAAGGCACTGAGACAACTGAATTATTCAGTCACATAGCCACTATGCTCAAAGGTGGTATTTGAACCCAGGTACTCCTGACTCTGAGATGGGTTCTCTAACCATTATTCTAAAATTGAATGAGATAATTCAGGTAAAGTGCTTGGAGTAAAGCATCTTAAGGTACATGAGGTATACACTCACTAAGTCTGAGCAATTACTATGAGGTGGTACAGCTGATATCTCCACTTTCCAAAAGAGGAGACTGAGGGTCAGAGAGGCTCTGGGATTCCCCTTCAGAACAACTACAAAGCAGGGATTCCCAAGGTTTTTGACCCAAGCAGATATAGGGTCATCATTGATCCAACTACATGGAAATTCCAAGACATTTAGTAATAGGTCTGACAGGCTAGACCCTGCCATTGAAGAGACTGTGCCTCTGAGGAGCTCAGCTCTCTCCTTCAATTTTCTAAGCAGTGATAAATCCCAAGAGTCATCTAAGAAGCTCTGGAGGCAAGACCACAGAACCCCTCCCGTCACCCCTCAGAATTCCTCCACAGTAAGACACACCACCAAGACACATCTGTTTTCTCACTTTAAAGCCCTGCCCCACCCTCATTACCTCACTTTCCCCAGAATTTATAAATGCTGGCTCACCTCCAACTGCAAGGTCAGCTTCGCAAATCTTGACTTTGCAGCTAAATGGGAATCCCACTTCCATATAGGCCATCGTGTGCAAGAACAAGAAGAGGCCTTAGGAGGGTAGAATCTCACAGAATTATACCATTATCTTCTCCTGATGGACAAGACTGAAGTCAATAATGGAAACCTTTAGTTTGCCAAACAAAATCCATTTGGGAAAAAGCAATCGAGTCATCCAGAGGTGGGAGAGAAAAGAAACAATGCTAAATATGAAGCCTCTGAAACACAAAAGCCTGGCTCCCCGGTAGAATTTTTCCAGATTTATCAATTATGTCATGTTAGTGTCTAATAAATCTTCTATGTGAAACACTTGTGATTCCTGGAATCTCCATGACCTCCTCGCTGTCATTATCATGAACTCATCTCTCTTGGGGGAAACTGAAGTCAGCTGCACAACAGAGCTCTGTTTAGAGAAATGCAGAACGCAGCGCTTCATCCATGGCTCAGCCAAATCTCCGTTTGACTCTGTGTCTTGGAACTTGACAACCTGACCTTGGAGCACAGAAGGAGAAGGATATGTTCACTGGAGGACCTCCTTTGGCCAATGGCATACCTGTACACACTCTTGCAAAGCATCATCTGCTCTCTGTGTACTAGCAGGGCAAATGCGTGGGGTTACAAGTCATTCTGTAGCATGAAACTAAGACAGGAAGGAGCTATAGACATCATCTATCTATTACAGTTTTCTTAATAATTTTCTTTCAGTTAACAAGCATTTATTTAACAAGCTTCCCAACAGCTCTTACTTCTAGAGCCTTCCTTGTATAAATGATTTCCTGTTTATCTTGTATGAATTTATGTATGTATTATCTTGTATGTATCTTGTATGTATGCATGTGATAGCCTGCTTTGGGAGGGGAAGGGTCTTCCTGCCTCAAGTCTCTTCCCACTTCCGTCCCTCCCCCATTCAGTCACCAAAGTGATCTCCCTAAACTGCAGGTCATACACCCCCCTACCCCTACTCATTAAACTCCTGATTGTCTCCAGAATCAAATACAAAATGTTCCCTGTGTGGCCTTCAAAGTCCTTCCTGATCTCGCCCTCTCCTACCTTTCCAGGCTTCTTACACCTTCAGTCCAGTGACATTGGCCCTGTGACTGTCCCACAAGCAAGCCGTCCATCCCCTGGCTTTGACCATTCTCTCTGACTGATCGAGACGCAAGAAATGCTTTCCCACGTCTACTCAGACTACAGACCTGCCCAGCTCCCGCTGAGGTCCAACAAAAATCCCCCTTCTGTGCTGAGTCCCCTCCAACATTTCGGGATTTGAGTGCCTTAGTTCCTCTTTGTCCTGTATGGAGCACAGGAGATTAGATACAGACATATAGTTGTTTGTTATACATACAGTAATAATATACAAGTAGGAGGTTTTATATAATGGACAGTGTAATGCATAAACATTGCTTACACATGTATGTGTGCATATGTATGTATACACATTTGTATATTTGTCTTTTACCTCTTTTCATATTCTCAGTTTAGTACAGTGCCTGGCACATAGTAGGACTTAGTAAACGTGTATCCATTGATTGGTTTTCTCCCAGCCCCCTCCACTGAGTAAAAAAAGAAAAGAAACCCATTACAACAAATACGCATAATCACACAAAATAAATTCCTGTGTTACACACTGATGGACCATCCATCTATTTCAACCCCATGATCTAGTTACTGCCAACCACCACTAATTCAACTAGAGCAGGGGAGGGAACCTGCCACCTTGAGGCCACATGTGACTTTCTAGGTCCTTGGGGGCAGCCTTTTGACCGAGTCCAAGTTTTACAGAACAAATCCTTTTATTAAGGGGATCTGTTCTGTGAAGTTTGGATTTAGTCAAAGGGCCACACTTGAGGATCTAGAGGGCCACATGGCTGCAGGTTCCCCACCCCTGACCTAGAGGTTCCTGGAGAGCTGAGACTGTCTTATTTAGATTTCTCACCTCCAGCAAACAGATAAAGCCTAGGGATAAGACAGGAATTTTGAGGCCACAGAGGGCATGACTGAATCTCCAGGGTCCCAGGGCAGGATTTTCTCCTCTACCACAGTCAAGCCTAAGGAGTATCCCCAAGGACTAGGCTTTTGCTCTCTCCATCAAGAACACTAGTTCAAATCCGGCTTCAGACACTTTCTAGCTACATGACCCGAGCCAAATCGCTTTCTGCCAAACCTCGGTCTGCCTCCATTTAATCTTTTGTAAGATGGGAATAACAATAACACCTACATCCCAGGGTTACTTTGAGATTCGAACCAGATACATGTAAAGCATTTAGCACAGTGACTAGGCCAAAAGAAAAGCTTCTTGCCTTTCCCTCCTCCCCCATTAGAGAGCAGAGTAAGAGAGGAACCCTGCTCTAAGGGAGACTCAAGCACAGGTCTGCCTCTGCCCTGCTCACAGCAGGCCCTGGCCTTCCCTTCTCCACCACAGAGGAAACAGGAAACAGCACCTTAGGCAGCAGCCCTTCCACCATTTTTGGAGGGGCAGTTACTCTTTACTCTCACTTTTTTAAACTGGTTTTATAACTGAAACTGCCAGATTATAGTGGTTTAACATAATATCAGCCCCACATGGGGGTGGGGGGAGAGAAGGCAAAAATAAGAAAGTGAATTCTGCAACTAAGGAAAGATGTTGCTTAAAATGCTTTCTTGATAATATGTATTTAAATGGATATGCAGATCAGCTCTCTACCCACCTGCCCACTCCATCCCCCCCAACCAGGAGATGGGGAGTTGGGGGGCCAGAGGACCACACAGACTCAGAGAGAAAAGGTCGTTCTTGCCTGGAGTCCTCACAGAGCTTTTAGACCTTCCTCAAGTTCCTCTTTCTTCTCTCTCTACAAACATCTTCAAGGACCATTGGGTTGAGTTCTCTCAACCTCACTCATCTCTCTACCCTCTCACTCACACTCCTGGATTCCCCCTTTATGCAGTGACTCTCTGGACCACCACAGGCCTAACACATAGTAGGTGCTAAACAAATGATTAACTGACCTGAGAGAACTGAGGCTAGAAACTCTGGCATCCAGGGCAAATTTATTGGGAGGTTTGGGGTGAGGAGAAAGAGGTGATGACCCACTCCACCATATTCTAGAAGGAGGCATATGAGGTAGGAGTGGATGGCAGAGGTCATGGTGGTGGCAGAAGGAAGGGAGAAGCTGAGGACAGGCTGGCAGAGGAAACCAAAGAGAACCAGAAACATGGGCCATACGTGGGATCCTGTGTGTTTTCTCTCTCCTGTTCTTTTACTGTATGTAATGATTCATAATCTGGGGTCCATGCACCCATTGAGTTTTTTTTTAATATTTTGACCATTGTTTTTCAACATACACAATTGATTTCCAATATAATCTTGTATGTTTTATTTTCTGCATTTACAAAAATGACTCTGAGGAGGGATCCAGAGGCTTCACCAGACTGACTGCCAGAGGGGTTCAGGATACAGGAAAAAATAGAAACCTCCATTGTAAAGGGATTCAAAGGGCCTGGATGCAAGAAAGGAAGCTGCCTTTGGGTGGTGTGCCATGGGAATGTAATTATCTGCCTCTTTCTCGGCAGAACAAAATTATCAGCTATTTCAAAATAAGAGAACATCAAAGTAGTTATCCAAAAAAGCTCCCATCACTCACTCCCAGAACAGATGAGAGCCCCCACCCCTATCCCCATCTTTGTATCTCATTTGCATAGATTCAAAGGGCCCTCAGGAATTCAGCATCTTCCAATCTGGGCCACAATGCCCTTTGCCAGATTAAACCCAGTAATGCTCAGGAACACACCAAGCCTTCTCCTTCAATGCAGTTCTCTGTTAATGCAAGAGTTTACGTTGATGGAGAACTTCAGTGGATTTGTGACTTCAGGAAGTGAGCATTCCCTCCACAGCAGTCGATGGCATCCCTTCTCTCCCTGCCTGCAAGATGCTTTTGTCATTGAAAACAGAACTAAAATTGAATTCATCACATTCAGAAAATGGAAGCTCAGAGACAACACCACCACTAATAAAGCACTAACAATGTCCGGTAACACATTCCAGCAGAAAGCTTTAGGAGAAGAAAAAGGAAGTTCAAAGAAGGACTCAGTCCCCTGCTGGGAGTAGGGGGGAGAAAGGAGCCATGATAACTCACTCCACAGAGAAGGCAGAGCTGCTCATATTTATTCTTCTTCTTGTTCCTCTGCCAAGGAGAATGACCTTCACACTGGAAATGACCAAACTGGAAGGGCTAATGAGGAGTTGCTACCTAGAGTCAGGAAGGAGAGAGCAGGAAAGAACTTAGTGAATGCCAGTCACGTGGCTCAGATGAGCTATATCCTGAGACCCAAGAATGGTCAGGTGTGGATGCTGAGCCCCTAGGAGCGCAAGGAGGAAGGTCTTGTAGATGGGAGAGGTACCACAAAACCAGGGGAAAAACAAAGTTTACAAATAAGGGATGGTGATCTTGGCTTTGTTCCCCAGGAAATCTCTAGAATGGATCATTGCAGAACTGGTTGGTAGATGCCTTCAGGGGGCCAGCAATATATAGTGAGTTAGGGCAGTTAGGGGGTATCAGTGTACAGAGCACCAGGAAAACTCATCTTCATGAATTCAAATCCAGCCTCAGACACTTACTAACTTTATGACCCTGGACAGGTCACTTCATCCTGTCTGCCTCAGTTCCTCATTTATAAAATGAGTTGGAGAAGGAAATGGCAAACCACTCCAGCATCTTTGCCAAAAAAACCCAAATGGGGTCATGAAGAGTCAGACACAACTGAATATGACTCCACAACCCCACATAGAGTAGGTTAGGTGACTTTGAAGTCACTCACTCTTATTCAACTATCAGGACACTCTTGGGACTCTAAGAACAGAGGTGCTGAAAAAGTTTAGACTTTTCTTAAGGACCTAGAGTTGATCTGGTCAAGAAAAATAAGAGAAGCAGGAGGGAAAAACCCCAATCCCAGGAAAGAGAGCCAAAATGTGATGGGGGAAGTCCAGAGGTTTATAGGCTTTCTAAAGCCCAGTGCCAACAGAACAGCATGATGGTCACCCCAGGGAGGGGGCACGTAGCCAGGGATGGGACCTCTCCCTCTCTCTGACTCTTGGTAGAAGGCATTAGTTTCATAGATTGTCCCAAAAGATAATTACCTTCCCTATTTGTTGTGGGGTTTTCTTCACCCTTCTCAATCTCCCTTTCTGAAGAGAGAAGACCAAAAGGAGAATGGCATTGTTTGTTCCCATTACTTCCACCACTGTGTTTTTATTGGCCTTCTCCTGCTATCTCTTCCTTGTTTTCCAGGCAAGACCTCCCTAGAAGGTTAAAAGGGGCAAGCCTCTGCTCCCCTACACCTTGTGTGCTTTCTGATAATTTCAAAGAGTTTTAGCTGTCAGGGCTGTAATGATTCCAATGGTCCACTGTCTCCAACAGGGAGGTGATCAGTGGAGTCTCAGAGAAGGCCTGCCCCACCTTCTTGGGAATTCTTCATCAACCCAAGCACACTGTTCCCAAATACCAACCAGTACTTTATCCTGGCTTCAGGCTATCCCCCCTCAGGGGTGCCCCAGTAAACAGCTGGAATGAATCAAGGCATCAACTATTCACCTCATGGCCATGCTATATAGACTAACAAATAGTCTGCCAACAATCTCTAATTTGGAAAATATAAAGTTCCAAATAGTTTGTATTCCAGAAGTTCGTTTGGAACTCAGAAGGCATTTTCCCACAGAAATAATGTTATACATGGTGGTTAGTTTCTTGGGCCAACCCACAAGAGCCTGCTTAATCCATAATGTTGCCAAAGTCTAGTATTGAAATAGAATAGGGAGACTGGAAGGAGCACAGATTGGTCATGAGAAGACCTTGAAGCTAGCCCTAGCATCAGTATCAGGTGACCTAAGATGTCATCCTGAAACTGTCATGGGAATGAGATGCTGAGAAGCAGGTGCCCAGGAGGCCCCTCCATTCCACAAATGTGTTAGTTGTTTGAGAGGTACAGGGCTAGACTGAGGCAGGAAGGAGTGGGCAGTCAGGCCCCTAATGGCTCAATTCTTCTTAGGAAGGGTAGCATCTTGGCATCTGTAGGACCAGCCACAGAGTTATCACAAGAGAGGTTAACAGTAGGAAGAACAGAAGAAAAGTGTCTGACATTCATCTACCTCCACCACTCACTGCAGCAGGACCCTGCAAATGGGGCAGAAGCCATATCTTATCTGGAAGTTAGTTTGGGAATTATATGAGACAATGAGGCAGGTGCTCACTAACTGGGGAATGTCTGAACGATGAGTGTGTTAAAGATAATGGAAAACCATTGTGTCTTAAGAAATGATGAAAGACATGGTTTCAGAGAAACCTGGGAAGAACCATGTGTCAACTAATGCAGGGTGAAGGGGGCATAACCAGGAGAACAATTTGCACATTTGGTGAAAACAAACAAATTTGAAAGACTTAAGGACTTCTATCAGTCAATGCATGAGCCCAGCTCCACAGGCACAGCTACCCAGTTCCTGACTGAGAGGGATGGACTCCGTGCAGAATGATTCACAGAGACTTCTGAACATGGGACTGGGGAAATCTGGCTTTCTGAACTACACATCTTTATTATAAGAATTTTGTTTTTGCTTTCCAATTGCAGGAAGGCAAAGGAAGAAAAAAAAAGATTCGTATTCATTGAAAGCAAGTTTTTAAAAAATTAAAGAATTAAATGAAAATGTATGAACAGGTCATGGTAATGGTAAAGAGTTATAAAAGCATTTTTGCATGTTTATTGTTTTTCTATCTGAACAACTAATAAGTAAAAAATGTAGGGCAATCCCTAGAAAAGAACTTTCCCTAAGGCAAATGACACCTGATAGCTTTGCAGTTTTTTTAATTCCTGGGAAAGGCAGGAAGAAGGTAATAAAATTATCTTACCATAGTGACTCTAAGTCTGGGCTACCTGCCTTTTCCCATCCAGGTCTGGCCAAGTCTTCCCTTCCTGATCGCCTCATGAGCTCTGGGAAGGTGGCAGAAGAGATGGGGTAAAGAATTGGGGGGAGACTCAAGCGGACAGATCTATCATTGTTTTCCAGAAATGTGAATGACAGAAGCAGTGAGAGAGCTGGGTGTTCCCCATCCATCCACACCACAAAGAAATCTCATGATTGGAGGAGATATACCTCTTCCCTGATTCTCCTCCCACCCATCTGATCCTTCCTTCTGAGTCTCTTTTGCTGGATTGTCATAGCATGCACCCTAACTGTGGGTGTCTCCCCAGAATTCCCCCCGGGCCCTCTTCTCTCTCTCCACTCCTTCTCTTAGTAATTTCATCAGCTTCCATGAAGTTAACTATTATCTCTATGCAGATGACTGCTAGAAGTCTACTGTCAATCTAGCCCTGAGCTTAGGCCTATGTCACCAACTACCTATTCATATTCCAAACTGAATGTCCTTCTTGCATCTCAGTCAATGCATCCAAAACAAAACGCATTATCTTTCCCCAAAAAAATCTGTCCCTCTTCCAAACTGCCTTATTTCTCTGCTGAGCATGTCATCATCTTTCCAGTCTTCAGCATCAAAGTTATCCTTGCTTCCCCATTCTCCTTCACCCTTCACCCTACATGGTCAACTAGTGACCACATTGTGCCTTGTCTACTATTAAACTTCTCTCCTACTTGTCCCTTTTTCTCTTAGGCACCCCCTAGTTTGGTCCCTCATCGCCTCTCACCTGGGTTCCAATAGTGTCCTAGCCTCTCCCCACTGCAATCCATCTTTCACAAAGCAGCCAAAGGGATTTCTCTTGAGCACTCCCCTAAACTCCTCGGTTTTGCTTTGAAAGCCCTTCCCACTTTCCAGCCCTATTCTGCCTTGTTTCCCCTCACTCCCCTTCTCACACTCTGTGGTCCACATGAACTGCTCCTCACACATGATTCTATCTGTCATGTCCACAGGCTGCCCCCTACACCTGGGAGGGCTTTCCCTCCTCACCTCCACCTCTTAGAACTGCTGCTCTCCTTCCAAACTCAACTCAACACTATCTTGTCCATGAAGCCTTTCCTGCTCCCTCAGCTGGCAGTGCCTTTCCACTTTCCCTCCCTAAATAACCCCACATGTCCTTTGTGCTTCTTCAGGACATACTTCTCCCAACAGAATGGAAGCACCTTGAGAGGAGGCACTATCTCATTTAGTCTTCAAATCTCCAGTGTCCAGCACATAGTAGGTGCTTAGTAAATGCTTGTTAACAGGCTGACTGATTACTATCATCGACTTTAATTCAATTTAATACCTGTACAGAAATGATTCTTATAAAGTAAATTGATCTCAAACACAACCTCTAAAATACACAAAGGCATAAATTAGCATAAATTAGCTAAAAATTACCATAAAATTATAAACTCCTCTCATTTACAATTTAACAAAATTCTGTAGATTAACTTTGGCAGAATAACATCAGTCCAACCCATAATATCGAACTAGTGCTGTTTGTTTGAATGCCCTGCTTTTTTACCTCCTTTCCATTCAGCAAACATTTTTGAGATGCCCATTGTGTGCAGAAAACTGAGCAGTGTTGCAGTCCCATATTAGCACACAAATATCCCTTAGAAAGACCATATTTTCATCTATTTGACAAACATTGATCAAGCCTTTACTATGTGAAGCAACTTTGATAGAGGATTTGGAGATGACTGAGGCTTCATTCCAATACTCAAGAGGCTTAGGAGGACCTAAGGAGGATGGGAGGACAAAGGTACTAACAGAAAAAAGAACTGGGGGAAGGACAGCAAGACAAGGGCCACCATTTTTCCAAGAGGAGCCCTGTTACCCAACTCATGGACATCTCCAAGCCTAGAGCTGCCATGAGGCTAAAAACCCCCTAGCCTCAAGGCCATCAAGGGCTCCGATTCCTGATTAGAGGCATGGTCATATTGAGGCTTCTCATGTTCAAAGGCAAGCCTGCTGAGTGGAGACAGGGAGAGAATGAGGAGAAAGTCCCTGAAGATCCCTGTGCACATCTGTACCCAGGCAGAGGTAGCTTTATTGGGAAGGCATAGATTTTTCTCAAATCTTACAGCTGGTTGGCCTCTTAGGCTAAATTGAGGAGACAAACAGCAGAGCTCTCCGCTACACGGAGGTCTCTACCTGCTGCTGCCTGATGCTCAGGACATCTGGCCAGGTTGAGAAGGGCCTGGTGGGACCTTCATACCTTGCCTTCCTGGGCAACACTGAAGCAGATATTATCAACAACCTATATGATTGTTCATCAGAGAAGATGACATCTCAAGCTGGCTTACAAGTGAAGTCTATTATGTGGTGGGATTGAGGGACACAGGAATGTACCCCCACCCCCAAAAAACATGGACCCCATAGTCTGAAATTCCAACTTCAGAGATTTCATTTCTTTGGGACTAAAATTTTTCTTTTCCGAACTGCAAGATAAGCTCTTTGGTCAAAGACTACTAACCAAGATAATAAAGATCACAGAGAGATAGAGATAAAGGGCAAGGTCATCTACTCCAATCCTCTTAGTTTAGGAATGAGCAAATCACAGGACTCAGGATGGGAAGGGGCCTTACATATCAATCCCCTCGTGCACTTCCCTCAAACAGGAATCTCAAACAGGACATGTGACAAAGGTATAGAGGACTCCAAACCGACTTCTTACCCCACATTCAGGGCTGGCTTGGTGGTTTGGTCCAAGTTCCCTTTTGCCCAGGGGATCATATGATCACAGATTCAGAATTAAGAGGGGACTGAAAGGTTCAGTCCAACCCCCTCATTTTTTCATATAAGGAAACTGAGGCCTGAGGAAGTTAAATAACTTGCCCAAAGCCATGCAGATAGCAAAAGAATCACCACTCAAATTCAAAGCTGGGGTCTCTCACTCCAAAGTCAATGCTTTTTCCGTACCATATCACTGAGGGTCTGACTAAAGCTTATATCATAACCAGCTAAGACTTTAAGCCTGTCATCAGTCAGTCACACCTTTGTATGAATTAATTTATTAAAGTGCTTGGCTCCAGACAGGTAGCTGGGGTCAGGGCAGTGAGGGAATGAAGTTTTGTTGATGGGAACAAGATGGAAAGATCATTTTTGAGCATGGGTTATTGCATGGAAGGGGTGTCTCAGGGTTAGGTATCTGATGGATGGGGAAAGTGCCAGATGGGAGAAGCCAGTCAGGAAGACGAGGAGACACAAAGACAAGGCTCACAGTTTCCATCAAATCACAGGGGCTTTGCTGCTCTCCTGGTAGCTAAGGATCAGGATAAACTAGATTCCTTGCAATTAGAATTAACATGGAAAAAGTAAAGCATGAGAATATATTCCATATGGCATTCAATGAGTTTCTCCAACACTGAAAAAAAAAAAAAGCTCTATTTTATCATTATGCACTCAATCCAAATTCCTTTCTTGTCATTTAAGTTAAAATAAAAATCCGAGAATCATTTGGGAAGGTAAACTGCTGGAAAGACCTCCATAAAGAAGGACAAACAAGAAAAATTATACATTTGGGGCTTTCTCTAATTTTGTCAACTTGCTATCACACTTAAGTTATGTCGACAAAGAGCCAAGACTCATGACCCAATGGTTCAGTATGGCTCCCTAATGGTCATTCTGGATCATGGTTCCAGCACTCAGCTGCAGAGAACATCTGGATCAGGGCTGAAAGTGCTGGCCAGTAGCATGGATCCCTGTGGAACTTCAGGTGCATGCCCCTGCCTCTTGGCCTCGTGCTGGGAGCTCAGAATTAAACTCATGTGAAAAAAGGACTTCGGAAACCTCCCATCTGATGAGGCAATAAATGCAGAAGTTATAGACTGAATGGATGTGCCAGACTTCTGGAAGCCCTCCAACCTGGAGGCTGCACTTGAATGGGGGCTGCATGTGGCAAACGTGGCAGGACATTCACAGGTCTGAGATGAAAGAGCAGACTCTAAAGCCTTCAAGGTCGCAGCTCAGAAAGTAAGAGGTTGGTTTTGAGATCTACCAGCTCCAAGTCCAGGACTTCCCGGGGCCATGGGGTGTCAAAGGCCAAGCATGGCCAGCTTGGCTGTTTCAAGAACACAAATCATGCATCAGTAAAGAGTAACAGGTATCTAGAGAACATTGTCATTGAGAACTCTGGTCTGTCTTTTGGATCCAGATTATTTATCTGGCCCAAGTCTGATGGGCCAAACTGATGAACAGAAACAAAAATGGCAGCTCTACAACCAACAGTCTTTGGTAGGATGAGTCTATTCCTTTCATTTCACAGAGAAGAAAAACTGAGTCCCAGGGAAATTCACTTATCTACCCAAAGTATCATCACTAGTAAACAGTAGGTTCAGGTCTAGAACACAGGCTTCATAATTCCGTATCCTGACACAGGATTTTTTTTTTCCATCGGACCAATGGATTTGGAGCCAAGAGGAATGTCAGAGATCATTTAGCTTCACCCCTTCATTTTACAGGTGAGAAAACTGAGGCTCGGACCAAGAATTAAATTGTCTAATCCAAGGTCACCCATGTAGTTAGTGGTGAGCCAAGATACAAACAGAAGTCCATTGTGCTTTCCACTGTCCCACCATGATGGTTTCCTCTACAGTCATCTAAGACATCCAAGAGGCAGCAAGATGGCTCAATGGGTAAGAGTGCTGGACTTGCAGTCAGAAAGACCTGAGTTCAAATCCTTTCTCAACCTCAGTTTACTCATCTATAAAATGGGGATCATAATAGCACTTACCTCACAGGGTTATTGTAAGGATCAACTGAATGAAGATATGTGAAGTAATTTGCAAACCTTAAAGTGCTACAGACACACACACACCACACACAGAGCCCAAGCTAAAACCCCTCCTGAGCTTTCTTGGCCACTGAGGCAACAAGTCTAGGTCTACTGTCAGGCTCCATCCAAGCTCCTTTTTCCAAAGCAAAGGGTATCCTACTCTGCAGCTCATGAAGACCTTCTCACTGCCCTTCTACCCAAATCTGATGTCTCTCTCCTTCTGGCCTCCCTTTCAGATGCCAGAGTCCTTCTTTGCCTCCTATCTCTTGCCAACCACTCAAATGTTATGGATTAGCAAACATTTACATAGACTATATGAAAGACAACTCCAGGTCTCCAGGAAGATGTCAGTGATGGAGGCAGGGTGGGGCTCTCCTTTCAGGCTGTCCCTAAGGAGTCAGGGTTTTGAACTTGGGCTCCAGAGAACCTAGACTGTTTTTTATAGCAGAGCCAAGAGAAGACTAGGGGAATCAAATACAGTTTTTGAAAAAACAAACAAAAACCCCCATGCTCCATGAACAGCAGTGTCTAAGAATGAAGGGTTCTGGTTAATTTCATCTCCTGGCTAACTAAAGGCTGAGCTTTCAGGAAACCCTGTTTGTTTCCACCCTTGAGGAGAAAGTCTCTAAACATATTACTCCACTTTTCTCCCTTTGTAAGAAGATAAGTGTGGACACAAGGAACGTTTCATGGATGAGGTTCTTCAGGCCCAAAAGCCTTCAGCCAGCATTGCAACTCTCCAGCTGCCCTCAGGACACACCATCCGTCCCCAGGGGTGTGTGTATTTTCCTTACAATAGGCCCATCTTTCTCCTCATAGCGGAATACAGAACCTGGTCTGCCTGAGGAGGCTTAGTTAGTTGTTGAATATTGACAAGTTTTCCTGAAGCTCTCTAACCAGCCTTTCTATTCTCTGATTATTTTAACTTAGGTGACTTGCTAGATAGAGCACTGCACCTGGAGTCAGGAGGATCTGAGTTCAAATTCGATCTCAGACACTTACTAGCTGTGTGACCCTGGGCAAGTCACTTCACTCGATTTCCTCATCTGTAAAGGAAATGGCAAACCATCCCAGTATCATTTCCAAGAAAACCCCAAATGGGGTCACTAAGAGTCAGCCACGACCGAAAACGACTAAACAACAACAAAATAAATTTAGAGATAATACATTCCATCATTAAAGAGTTGAAGAAAGCATTTTCACACCTTTTGAAATTACCAGAACCAAGATAATGAATTCACGTCAACTTAAAAAATGAGTCAATGAAAATAGGGAGTCATAGTAACACCTCACGGAATCTGCACTCACAGAGAGAAAAGGAATCCTCTGTGCCGAGGAAACAATGTAACTAAGTCATTCTGTGGCCCCGCCCACCAGAAAAGCTAAAGCCCTCACTTTGAGCCTACTGGTTAAATAAAAAGTGTCAAAACGCTGTTCCTACCCTCAAGGAACTTCCAATTCTTCTGGTTCTGTTTCTATAACCAGTGTTTAACACAATGCCTGGCACATAGTAGGTAATTAATGTTTGTGGATTGATCGATTGCTTGCCTTATGTCTGAAGACCCAGGTAAGACTCTTTTCCCTCTGATAATAGCAGCTAGCATGTACTTAAGCGTACTAGGCACTGTGCTAACTATTTTACAAATATTTTCTCATTGGAGCCTCTTAAGAGCCCTGTGAGATACGTGCCGTTATCTCCATTTTGCAACTGAGGAAACTGAGACAAACAGAGGTTAAATAAACTTGTCCTTGGAGGGGCAGGGGTAGGGGGTGAGTGTCACACAGTTAGGAAGTATCTGAGGCTGGATTTGAACTCAGGTCTTCCTGATGCTAGATTCTAACATCTTGGCCACTGAGCTGCATCAAGCACAGAGACGGGAGAGGACAGGCCAAGTTCTAGAAAAGCTAGAGTTTGGGACAAGCCTTGTACCTGAAGAGAAAAGATAGGAGGTGATGGAAGCTGGGGAATGAGGCAGGGCTTGGCCACCCATTACAGACACAAACGCCAGTGGCCAAGTCAGATACAAGGGCTGTGTATAGTCCAGATGGCTGGCCAAAGACCTCTTCTGTTCTCTTTGTTCAGGGACAGGAGAAGGCTGTCCCAGGGTCGGTGTGGGGGGTTGGGGGGGAGAGAGCTGAAGTTATAGGCAGGGCTAAAGGGTCCTCAGAAGCCACAGTTAAGAGGAAGGGAAACTGAGGCTGTTGATGATAAGCACCGCCAGCGGACAGCAAGGGAGGGGAAGAGCAGAGGAGGGAACTCCAAAAGCCCAGCTGCCTTGAATCAGGGCAGTGAAGGGGAGAAGCCAACACATGCCAGGCACCCTGGGGGCTGGGGGGGCGGAAATCTCTGTACCATCACAAAGTATAATCACTAAGTTATGTCAGGGAGGCAGTGTGGACTGGGAGGAGGCAGGTTCAAGTCCTAGTCCATGCCTTACTTTCTGTGTGACCTCAGATAATGGCTTCAGTTCTCTAAGACTCACAAGCTTTTCTCATAAAATGAGTAGATGACTTCAGAGGTTAAGTGGAGGATCCTACATGCTTCAGTCACCACTCAAGAAAAAGTTGTTATAGGCAGGAAGTCCCTTCAGAAGGCAAGGGAACCTCGCATACACTCTGGCACCATTTCCACGTAATAGTGTTAAGATGTTGATGTTTTGGGGTTCAAGGGCAGGAACTCTGAGCCACCTTGAGAACTCATCTATGCTGAGTGCCTCATTCCCGGGAAAGGCGGAGGAGGGGTTCCCAAGGGCCCAGATTTTACTGAGGAATCTTGGAGGGGAGAACTGGCAAGACATGGGTGCCTGGGACTTTACAATAAGACATATGTGATTTTCCAGGGCAGACATCTGTTAGAAAAAAATGTCCATGGTTTCTCTTGGGTTTGGGGGATGGATTCTTGGCATAGCACCTTGTATATCCTGCAGAACTCATCTGTTCAAACTGTTGCCTCATTTCCTCTAAATAACGTTCACCAGCCACTAGTTCATTGAACTTGAAATTCTTGCCCTCGCCAGGATCCAATCAGGGACCCGAGGGGACAGGCTCTGCACGCAGCCCCTGTCCAGCTGGACAGAGCCATGGCGCCCCTTGCATGCACCCTCAGCTCTCTGGCCCTTGCTCATACAATCTCCTCCACCTGAAATTCCCTTTTGTCACCCCAGCCTAGGTCTACCTGCCCCATCCTCGCTGCTCCACATCCAAGGCTAAGTTACCCTGCCTCTAAATCTCCCTGACACTCTGGTTCTGTGTAAGTTTGTCTTTGGGGTACAGAGAACCCAAGACACAGACTTGTACAGTCACACCTTGAGGAAGCAGCAGAACTTACCCATAACCCCCGGCTGCTTTTCTTTCTGCCCTTCACCAAGGATCTTCCTATAGACTTCTCTGTTTACGAGGCTTGGCTTCCAGACCAGACAGGACACTCTTGGAGAAGAAAGGACACATCTCTCTCCTCCAGCAGCGTTTGACACCAAGCGGGGCCAAGCTAAGCCACACAAGAAGATGCAAAGGGCACGGCATCCAGGGTCTGACCACAGGCAACATTGGTCTCAAGAAGACATTCTAGAAGGGCACATTTTAACGATGGGAAATGCTACTCTAGTGTCATCAAGGTAGTGAAGGCTCAAGGCTGGTCTGAGAGACAGTCATACCCACCACAGAAACATTCAAGCCTAGCCTAGAGAGCTCACCTTCTGTCTTTGGCCCTGGCTTGTTCTGCTCATAGGAGGCATTCATCAAATATCTGCTGACTGACCACAGAAATGAGCTGTGTGGCCGTGGGGATCGCCTTCACTTTTCTGGGCCTCAGTTTCCTTATCTGTTAAATGAAAGGTTTAGACTAGTGGATCTTCCTAAATCTTCTTAAAGTTCCATCTTACACACACACACACACACACACACACACACACACACACACACACACACATTCTACCATGGTAGGTTGGGGGGAGGCAGATTGGGACTGGAAAGATGGGAAGAGGGGGAGGATTCTCTGGATCAGTCAGACCCCACACAAAAAGGTGTGGGAAAGTAGGGATTCATTCACTGTTCGAGTTTTCCTGGAGTGTTCAGTCTGCATTTCTCCTTTGCTCTCTTCAATTACATTTCTGCGTACAACGTAATCTTCCTCTACCTACCTACCCCCCCAACAGGATGGGGCCAGTCCCATAGAAAAGGACATTGTCCTTTATTTTTATCTCTGTATCCCCAGAGCCTAGCATGGAGTCTTGTAAAAGCAATCTCACATACATACATTAAACACCTACTATGCATCAAGATCTGGGGATCTGAATACATAATGTCACCAAGGTGGGTACCCCCTCCAACAAGACAGCTCATCCGTGCCTGCCTGTTCTGGAGGTAATGGGGCTGGAGAAGCAAACATAACACAGAAGGCCCTCAGGGAACTTACACTCTGTGGAAGGACAAAAAGTGCCCACAAATAAGTAACTAAAAGATAATTTGAGAAGAGTGGGATGAAGACAAGGCTCTTTATAAGATGGTCCCCAGTAACAACTTAATAACTGTTGAATGAATTAGTGAACTAAAAAGTCCATGGTGAACAATGTCACTGGCCCCCCAAGGTCAGTGACCCCTCTTGACACCATCTCCTGAGACACGCCCCCTTCACATTCTCCACCCCCCATATCAGCTCCTTATAGTGCCCCATGCCTGTCTCATTCTTTTGCCTCTGTCTGTGCCTTTGCTCAGGGCATCTCAATTGTCTGGAATGACTGTAATCTGAAGTGCAGGATTAACCTTCTCCAGTGTTTCTTGGGATTGCCATCCAGCCTGTTTTTAGAGCCCCACCAGCTCAAATGCCTCCTCCTTCATGAAGGTTTCCTTGATCTCCAAAAATCACCAATCTTCAGACACTGGAGAGCTCTATGTCTTTCCCTTATTGGGTTCAATAGGATTTTGTCTCACACTGACATGAGACTCCCTCCTCTCAGCTCAGCTCCATAATGGAAGAGATTCGGCTCCCAGACAAGCTTGCCTGAATGCCTCCACCTGCTCCACAGCTCTGCCTCACCTTCTCTCCAGCCTTGCTCCAAAGGACTCTTTCTTCTCTATTGATTTCCTTGCTCATTAAGAATTCCTAATGGACTGCAGCCTCAGTCTCCCCCTGAGGCACCACGGCCAGCTCAGTTAATGACAACAAACACTGCTGGTCTCGAAAAGAAAATTATTTTCTACACCGTTTGTAATAACTGGTATGAGTTCATAATGAAAACTCTTCAAAAACATGATGCCTAAGGTTGTTTTAAGGACCTATTTTGTCTTTTACTGTTAGATTTGAAAGATACAACTTCAATTCTAAAATTTTATTACAAGAAAAAACTATATTTGAAACAAAAGGCTTTGACTGGATTCTTGTTTTGTACTTTTAGAAAGAGATCTTTCAAAATTGAGACTGGTCAAATGCTGTTTTGCCAGATGTCGAAAGCGTTCAGAAACAGAGTTATGGTATTTAATCAACCGGTTAAGCAACATCTTTTATACTGCACCAGAAAAATTAGCCTGGACACTAGATTCTGTTTTTCACGGGAATTCTTTTTTGACTTTGAATTAAAAAAAAAAAAGACAACAGAAGCTGCGATTTATTTAATCACCCCTACCACATCAGCTACAGAAAAATGTTTATGGTTTCTCTCAAGTTTAGAGGATGAGTTCTTGGCATAGCACCTTTGTATGTCTTGCAGAACTCATCTGTTCAAACTGTTGTCTCATTTCCTCCAAATAATGCTCACCAGTCACTAGTTCATTGAACTTAAAATTCATATGTCAGACTCCAATCACAGATCCGCAGGGACAGCATGAATGTTGTACAACATCTCCTTCTTGGCATGGCAGCATGGCACAATGAGAAGCTCAATGGCTGGACCACCAGAGAAAATGCAGCATGGGTTACTACTGGTCACCAGGGCTCTCTGCTTCTCTCTGTTCACTCTACCAGGAGGTAACTATCCTATGTGATGGAATAAGAGGGAAGGTGGGACTGTGGTCCTCACCCCCCAAATCTCTCTCTCTCATTGCTAATCATAGTAGTATCCTTTTAAGGCTGGAAGGATTTTTGGTTGTTGAGAATCCCCCATTAAAATGCAAATGCCCCCAGGGAGGGCCACACATTAAATCAGCATGGCATTGTGGAAACAGCAATGCATTTGGAGCCTAAGAATCTATTTTGTGAAGCCCGGCTCTACTAATGATGAGACCTGTGACCTTGTCCAAGGAACTTACTCTCTCTGGGACTGGGTTCCCTCATCAGCAAAATGAAAGGGGTAGACAAGATGGTCTCTCAGGACCCTGCTCCAAATCCTACAGTCCTGTGATTCTATCGACCACTACCTTTATCACGGATGTCTTGGCACCAAGGGTAAATAAAGGAACAGCTGATAGGGCAGGTTGCCAAAGCATCCCCTTCACTGCTTTGGCACTAGTGCCATGCTCTTCACATCAGCTGTCTTGTCTCCTGCCCCTGGAGCCTAAATATGTCTTTCCAGAGGACACAAGCACCTTGTTCACATTCACCCCCTCCCCTGTTATCCAACCATGCACAGAGACAGGTAGCATTTAAGGAATGCTGATGGTGCAAGACCCTGGAGGAGAGGACCTGCTTTCAGTATGGAATAAGACAGAGCAGTGTGAAGCTAGTGTTACTTTAGTTGAACGACAAATATTTATTAAGTGGGACTGAGGCAGGTTGGGAATGAACAGGACAAGAAGAGTCAAAGAACAGGAGTTGTGCAGATGATATTTGTCGCTCTCCAGCCTCAGCCTCACTGTCAATGGTAGGTCACCAGTACTGGGTTGTTTATCTCTGATTTTCCAACAGATTCTGCACAGCAGGGACTCCCATCTCCCCTTAGACTTCGAAAGGTCCCCTCCTTAGCCTTCTCTTCCCAATACACACTAAGTAGGTGGCATCACCTTCTACCTCATAGAGGAACTTGAGACAGCTCCAAATGAGGTCCATTTCATACTCCCATCTTTATTTTAAAACCTTCCCACCAGTGCCTTTAATCTTATTTCAAAAGTTCCTTTCTTAAGAAAATGCTCCCTTCTCACCATTTTAAGCATAACTACCCTTGACCACCCTAATCTTTCCCAAACTACCTACACGCAAGGTCTCCACTTTCTGCCCATTCATCATATGGCTCCAAATTCTTTTCAGCCTTCTCTCTCATTTTTTTCCCCATCTCATACCCTATTAGAGTCCTGGCTTTCTCCAAATGTTCCCTACATTTCCTCACCTACATGCATTTGCTCATACTGTTCCTTTCACCTGGAATGCCTTCTCTTCCATATCAGTTCATTACCGTTGAAATGCAACCCATTAAACAGTCAGTATTAGAGAGAGTAAGGAATGAATGATAGGCATTTAGGGTTG
Source organism: Notamacropus eugenii (assembly GCF_028372415.1). Taxonomy (NCBI): domain Eukaryota; kingdom Metazoa; phylum Chordata; class Mammalia; order Diprotodontia; family Macropodidae; genus Notamacropus; species Notamacropus eugenii. The sequence goes on from NC_092874.1 coordinate 14,858,118, forward strand.
CTTTATTGGTGGAACTTCAAATTAATACAATTAATTTAGAATTGTGCAAAGAAAGCGACTAAAATGTCCATACCCTTGGACCCAGAGATTCTACAGCCAGTCATTAATTAAAAGTAAACCACTATGTGCCTCTAAACATCTATAGCAGCCCTTTCATAAGGCAATGAAGAATTAGAAATAAAGTCGATGCCCATTGATTGGGGAATGACTAACAATTTGGATACATGCATGTAATGGAATATTTGGAGCATATGAAATGACAAACATGAGGAATGCTTGGAAGCTTGGAAAGACATGCATGAAATGATTCAGAGTAGAATAAGTGCTCTGACTACACCAGCATTAACACAATGAACGACCCCACAAAATCGTCTAAAATAAATATTGCAAATTGCGGAAGAATAAGGTTGGCGGCAGAGAGGAGATAAGAGGAGACAACTCCTTTGCAGAGACGAGCAGATCACAGGTCTGGAACACTGAGTCAAATGTCAAATGTTTTTCAAAACCTTCACCAGTTTGTTGATTTTTCTTCTTTGTTTTTAAATATTCTTTGTCATAAGGGGAGACTGGGAAATGTAAGAGGAAGGGATATAGGGGAAAATCTGGCCTATATAAAAACAAAAGATGCTAATTTTTAAAATCTGTGTTTTTCCTGGAAAAACTTACATGAACTGATGCTGAGTGAAGTGAGCAGAACCAGAACATCGAACACACTAACAGCCACAGTGCGCGGTGTCCATCGTTGATAGACTCAGCTCTTCTGAGCAAGGTAAGGATCTAACACAACTTGAAAAGACTCGCAATGCAAGATGCCATCCACGGCCAGAGGAAGAACTTTGGAGTCTGAATGCAGAGGGAAGCCGACTATTGGTTCTTTTTTTAAAATTCTTTCTCATGGCTCCTCCCATTAGTTCTAATTCTTCTTTACATCATGACTAATGTGAAAATATGTTTAATATGAATGTATATGTAGAGCCCATATCAGACTGCATGCTGTCTTGCGGAGAGGGGAAGGAGAGGGAGAAAATTAAGAACTCAAACTCAAACTTATGGAAGTGAATATTGAAAACTAAACGTAAATCAATTAATTACTTTTTTTTTAATCCGTGTTTTAGAAAGAAATACTACCCATCAGCCAAGACCCAGCCCAAAGGCTTCCTCCTTCAGGAAGTCTTCCCTGATCTGGCCGCACACACTTCTCCTACTGAGCCCTCATAAGCACGTTCGTCTTCTTCTAGGAAGGAGATTTGATATTCTCCCTTGAACTAAAGGTGCGTGTGCATGTGTGTGCACACATATGCACATCCGTGTCTCACCTGACCTAACAATAACAGTGTTATTCTCACATTTCTACTGGGCGCAACCACCCTAAGAGAGAGGTGGTACATTCCTCTCCCCACATTTCATAGGCTTAAAGAAGTTAAGAAGGTTCCCTAAGGCCACAGAGATGGCCAGACCTGGACTCAGTTCCCAATCTCTGGGACCCAAGCAGATTACTTTTCCTAAGCTGCTGCACTGCCTGAGAGCTTACTTATTTCCACCACCTTATAGTGCCCCTACTATCAGTAAGCTTCCAGAAGGCAGCCCCGGACTTTCCCCTCACAAACCCTTGCACCTTGTGGGTACCGAAGGTTTCCCTGAATTAGCCACTTACAAGCTTTCTCCCCTTACCCTGTCATTCTAATAAAACGATTCTTTCCAAGATTACAAATGCATTGCCTAGTAAATCCAATGATCTTTTCGGGTCCCCAAAGCCCTGATTGCCTGCCTCCGACATCGAAGGCAAACCCCTCTTTGGAGCATTGCTTGCTTCCTTAAAGAAAGCAGCACAAAATCAGCACACATTTCTTAGGAACCGTCCGTGGCTCTCGATCAAAGAGCCATATGTCAGTGTGGACAGAGTGGCTTGAGCCCCTGGTCAGGGAGTCAGGAAGCCTTGGATTCCAATCCTGCCTTTGACGTTTATGGTACAACCTCAGGCAAGCGGACAAACGTCGGAGCCTGAGCTTCTTCCTCCCTAAAATGAAGACAGTGATCACTATGCCACCAACTTCACAAGGCAGCCCTGAGGCTCAAGGGAGCTAATCTGAATAAAGTGAATTTTAGTGTTCTGTCGGTGTCAGTCTTTGTTATGTTATCAACGTGGAAGGCTGGAGGCCAAAGCGATGATGCAGCCAGCTCGCTCCTTGGACTGGGTCTTCCTTCCTTCCTTCCTTCCTTCCTTCCTTCCTTCCTTCCTTCCTTCCTTCCTTCCTTCCTTTCTTCCTTTCTTTCTTTCTTCCCTCCTTCCTTCCTTCCTTTCTTTCTTCCCTCCTTCCTTCCTTCCTTTCTTTCTTCCCTCCTTCCCTCCTTCCTTCCTTCCTTCCTTCCTTTCTTTCTTTCTCTCTTTCATCCTTCCCTCCTTCTTTTCTTTCTTTCTTCTTTCCCCTGTTGCTCCAGGCCAGTTCACAGGCTCCCGTTGACCAGCATCCAGACAAAGGCACCTCAGACACAGGCTGCCTCTCCTGAGGATGGCCTGAAAACGTGCACCATCACAGAATGATCAAGTCTCCCCAGACATAAAAGCAAACATCCCTCCATGGCCAGTAGGAAGTTATTTCATTAAGATGAACATCCTATTTCTAAAGACAGGGGGCAACCCCAACCATCCACCAGTCAGGAATGTAGCTGGGGAAAATGTCTTAGAGAGTAACACAAACACAGACCAGATTTGTTCTGTTGTTGAACTCTACCCATTTCCAAAGGCACAAGGCAGGGAGGGGGCAAAGTGCCTCTCGGAACGTTGGAACAAAGGAGAAAAATTCTCCCAGTGCTCCAAGCTGAGAACTTTCCTGAACCAAACCTAAAATCCTTTTTAGCAAAATGAAGCCATGCCTCCCTACCTCACCTACTGTCATTCTCTCAAGCTTACCAAGGAGGGCCTGTGATTTGCTGTAAGCTTAAGTGCAGGCTTACCTACGTAGGAGAAAGGCATGGCTACTTCCATAACCCCTAAAATTTCTCTCAGAGCACTAGAATCTCTGCCCAGTGAACTACAGCAGCCCTTGGAGACTGCCCACTCAGGACTTCCTTCAACCAGGTACCCTCTATCCTCTAAATGTCCAGTAACACCCACTTTCCAAATGCCATGTGGTGCCTCTGACCCATCCTGGTTAGACTCAACCATCCTAAAGGCCTAGATCACAACCTGGCCGCATTCCATAGTGGCTGGAGAGCTGGACTTGAAAGACCTAGGTTCAAATGACCTCTGACATTTGTTAGCTGTATGACCACCAAGAAGTCATGTAATTCTTCTGAGTGTCACTTTCCTTATCTGTAAAATGGGAGTCAGTGTGTCACAATGGGAAGGATGCCAGTCCTAGAGTCAGGAAGGCTTACCATCCTGGCTGTGTGACCCTGGGTGAGTCTCCAAAGGTTTCAGGGCCACTCTCTAAGACTCCAACAAGTTGTTATCTGAAGAGGACATGGCCCTATCAGGGATTATCCAGTCAAGCCCACCCACACCACTAATAAGAATACACTTATTAGCTGCCTCAAAGTGGGGTTGGGAGGCTCAGGGGAGATTGCACAAAGAGCCTCAAAAACCTTGGAATGAGCCATATCACCATCTAGCCCAAGATTAAAAGGGTCTATGGATAGAGAGCTTGGGGGTCTGTGAACTTAAACTGAGAAATAATGCCAGCTTGACTTTCATGAAGCTCTAACAGAAATTTAGCATTTCCTTCCATTCTGAATGTAGGTGATCACCATGACTTGGAGGAGGGTTCACTTGGCTTCCCCAGACTTGGGCTAAAGGAGCCATGGCCCTGAAGGAGTTAAGAACCTTTCCTGCAGTTCCATCAAGGGACCCACAGGGCTTGGACTTGGGCCACATGCCCCAGTACACCTAACTGCTCTGTGTATACCCAAAACCCTCCCTCCACTCCTTTACCCAGCAGCTCACATGTGAGAGGCAGCTGCCTATAGGGAGATTTTTCTCTGGGCAACGCCACCACTACCTAGGACATAATTAGTGCCCTTGGTTACATTGACGTCACCTTGTCATTCTAAAAGGCTGAGGCAGAATCACACGTTTGCCTGGTTTTTTCCAGATAGAACAAATATAGATGTGCATTAGATGTGCATCTCCAATTAAATTCTCTTAAATGAATATCCATTCAAGCACCCTCTATGCCTCACAATTTACGCAAACAAGAGAAAAGACGTCAACCATTTAAATTGCAAGATACATCTGAGAGCACACAGACACAGAACACCCCGAGTGAAAGGCTTTTAAACTCATCAGACATCCTCCTTTAGCCGAAGTGTCTCCAAGAGACAGAGTAATAAATCTATGACTGAAATGGTATGATTTGATCTGGCTTCATTTTCTGGAGGCCACCAACACTCCCTGACCCTTAGTAAAGCAGGAGAGATAGAAGGAGATTTTAATTTTCCTCAATTTGAATAAACAAACCTAAGAAAAGGAGATTATCGTACATGCATTTGTTCCCTACAGTGAGAAAAACGAGCTCCATGTAGAGAACCCAGCATTCAAAGAAATTAACTGAGAGTTCTATAGAGACCTTTCCTATGGAAAAGAGTTCATAGGTGTTCTCTTCCAAGCATTTGAAATTCAAATACTATTCCCACCCACATTCACAATATTAATTAATGCCTTTCTCTCTGTTTGACAGATTCATGGGGGGAAAAAACCGCCAGGCAAACCAAGTGTGCCAATTCCACATCTCATCAACCCATCAGAAAATAACATCATCTTAAAAGCACTTACTGGGGTGGGAAAAGGGGGTTCCACCCTTCCTACCTCTTATTTTCTTGGATGAAAAAGTGCCTTTTTCCAAGCAAGTTCACCTTATGATGATGGAAACAGTAGGGCAGAAGTGGAATGGAGACATATTAATGTAGCAGAGACCAAGTCTTTCGATATTTTTAGGGCCGATTCTGGGTCAAGTTCACAGCATGACTTTTGGGTCTTTTTTTTTTTTAATTTAGTACTCATAAAGACCAATTTTAAAACTTCTAAAATTTCTGCAGGTTGATTTCATTAAAGGTACTCAATGTTAATGATACATTATGGGGAAATAGATTCTTCTTCAGAGAAAGCACAAGAATTTTTTCCACCACTAATCATTCCTAACCACAAGAGTAGAGCCTTTTCCAATTCCAATAAGTTATCCAGTAGATTTTTTCCTAGACAAGTTCAATTTTTCAGATCTTACCATGGCTAGTCCTTGTCTATCGGATGAAGTCCAAGCTTTGGAAGCTAGAATCCAAGGCTTCCCAGAATATGGCCCCATTCTGCTTCTCCCTCACCAAACCCCCTTTTCACATCAAACCTGTCTCCTCAGCTTCCTGCACACATTACCTGCCTGGATGGCCTTCCCTGGCTGTCAGCCTGTCCCAATCCTGGCCCCTCAGGATTCATGTCCCCTCAGCAGCCATCTCACCCAGAAGACTGCCTCAATAGGCCCATCCTACAATAATACAGTCTCCTTCCTCACTTTCCTTGGTCCCTATTTTCCATACGTTGTAACTGGGCAATAAGGTTTTTTTATTGTCCTCTGAGCACTGCTTTGTCCCCACCCACCCCCTTTCCCCAAAGAGGACAGAAAGATATTCAGGCCATTCAATGCTGAATGAATTGAGATTTTAGGATTCTGACAGTAGGGACCTAAAAGATCATCTTGTCTCAATCAATTGCTTTAAGTGAAGAAAAGAGGTAAGAGAACACCTTAACCTTGACCTCCATTTTATTCTATGACATAAACCAGTTTAGAACTGAAAGATTTGAGTGAATTTTGCCAAGTCAAGCCAAGTCCCTGAGAAAGTATCCCTTCAGTGGGGTAGGGGGAAGAGGAATACCTTGCCCTCCATCTTGGTCTCTCTGTGCCCCACTAAGCCAGAGGGGGGACTCCATGAAAATCAGAAGATGAGAGAATCTGGACATTTTCCTTGGCATCCTAACAGTGCCCCAGGACAATTATGGCCAGCAGCAGTATCTACTTTAGGGTTCATGGACAAACTGTATATGATGAGAAAAACAGATTCAAGACTTGAAAAGAGAAACTGTACCATATGTAAGGGAAATATCATAAGAACTCCAGTAAAAAGATTTCCTGGATCTGTGAGTTACCCCATTTGCCACATGTGCTCCCTAAACTCGGTCTCACCTTACCTAGGACTCCATGCACTGGTGGAACAGTGTGTCACATACTTTGGGGGTCGGGGTGTTTCAGACCAATTGTAGCATCCAATCTAGTTAGTGAATAAATGAGAAATTTGAAGTGAAATGGCTTTGTAGAGATTGTGGGAAGATTAAACAAAGTTTTGTTGAGTTTATACCAAACATAAAGGTGGATTTAAGGTAAAGACAAATCACCAAGCTGCAGGAGGCTCTGATTAGAGGCAGAGAAAGAGAGAAGAAGGAAGAGGAGGAAAGGGGGAAGAGGAAGAGAAATAGGAAGGGAGGAAGAGGAGAAGGGGGGAGGAAGGGGAGAGCCCAGTGACCAGAAGGCAGGGCTTGTTCTGCTGATTGGCTGGAGAAAGGCTTGTCAGCTGGAGGAACTTTTCAGCTGCTGTGCCCATTGGAGGAGAGCTGACCCCTGCACTGAGCTCAGCGTTCACTTGTGCCATCTACAATCCTTCACAAGTACCTGGCTGCCCACTCTTGCACTCCCCAGTTTGAAAATCACGGGGGGAAAGACAGGTTTTGCGTCTGGTCTGCTGGAAGAAGAGACTTGGCTTGACACATATCAGACAAAGCAGAATCCCCTGACAATCTGAAGAGCTTTGTAGTTCTCTGCTTGTCACTGAACAAGGACAAATCTGATATATTGCTAAAACTGGGGATGCCCTTTGTCAGCTTCCTATTTCAGGTGGCTGTGAGCTGAAAGGGACTGTCATTTCCACATTGGCTGAAGAGCAATTTTGCCCAGCAGGAAAGGAGTGAGGACTAGAGAAGTAGCTGGTGGAGGTGTGGTGAGGATTGTTCCTGAAGAGACCAAGGACATCCAGCACGTCCAGACCAAGGACATATCTAGCACTCTGAGTTGCCCTGGACATGTGGATTTCCCCACTTATGCATCTCCCTACTAGGTTTCTATAAGTGTGTGTTCATGGACGCTGCCTGCATTGGTGGAAGAGTGGAACCCAGGTTTAAACGTTCCTATTCCTTCTCTTGCCTTCTACCGAGTAAACGTTAGGATTCTTGCTTTTGTCTTACAATGGAGTAAATAAATGCTTCATGGTAGTGGCACCATGTTGACTGACATGGGAAGCAAGCTATTTGGTGCTCAGGAGGTTCAGTGGTGAGAAGAACAAGAATGTTCCCCCTCTACCAGTTAATCCTAGAATTGTGAGTGGCAAGCTGGAGCTCCATGGTTCTAGTAGCTGAGGTCAGCTGCACTCTGGGTGAAAACCTCCCAGACTTGCCACTGTGAGCACAGATCAGGATGAGTACACTAGAACAGAGAAAGGAGGTTTGGGGTTACAGGGCTCCCATGGTGGGACTGACACCATACTCAGGCTACACTGAACATTGAACATTGAAATGAGAAGGCAACAAGAGAAAGGTCTTTATAAATGCTTGTTGATTGATTCATTGATCTACCAAACAAGAATGCATGACTGCAAACATCTAATTAAAAAAGGAACTAGATCTTTAAACATTTGAGCAGGCCCTCAATAAATATGTGCTAACTAAAAGACTCCCCACTATTTCTGTCACTGCTGTATGTTCAATGGAAGCTTTGATTTTGCTGTGAATGACAAAAACCCATGGCGTTGTATGCCAACAAACCACATTCCCACAAGTTAGAGTGATAGCAATTCCCACTTTTGAGACTTGAGATTTCACTGCTCTGATCATTCCACAAATGACAAATTAATGCCCAGACATGATCTTCTTACAACCTTTACCCATCCATTTAGTGGTTTCTGCCCTAAGGTCCTACTCAGTGACACTGTTCAGTGAGGAATATGCTTGGTCCCTTTAGGAGCAATCCTTACCACACCTCTGCTAGGGTTTTGTTTGGAAAGAAATTAAATCCTGAGCTTCCAATCGTACAGCCCACATACCCACACGCACAGCCCAGCAAACCAGCCATTATAACAAATAGAAACACATTTAAGAGTCAAGTGACCTCCAAACCCTCATTATTAATGTCCTCAGAAAGGTCTTCAAACGTTTCGGGGCTGTCATGGCACTTCCTCTTGGGGAAAGCTCAAATGCAGGACTCTTAAGCATTTTTGTGCTGTAGACCCTTCTGGAAGACCCCTAAAACCTATGGACCTCTCCTCCAAACATTTTTAAGCAGCTGAAGGAAATGCTAAAGAGTTCAGTTTCGGATAAGATTCATTATTTTTTTTCTCATCCAGGTTCAGACCCCTTGAAATCTATCCCTAGACTCCCTGGGAGTTAAGATCTGTTGCCCCCTGGTCACTGGAATAGATGCTGAATGCCTAGAGTCACATAAGAGAGCATGCTTCAGTTCAAGCCTCTAGGGACAATTTCTGTAGTCAATATGGGCCAAACAAGTCACCCCAAAAAAGCTTTTCTTAAAGTTCTGAGACTGCCTGATGTGGTAACCTTTCACTACACACTGAATCAACAAAAAAAAAAGATGTGAATCTTAATTATCATTACTATGTATTAGAACTTAATATCATTACTAAGCCTAGTTGAAGGTTTATTTTTATTTTTGAGAAATAAATCAAAATTTGATGTCTTCAGTTATCGGAAAGCAAAGGTAGTGAATAATCGTCTGATTTCAATCAAGGCAATAATTTAAGGCCAGATCTGGGCCACGAGGGCATTGTACCTAGTGTCCTACCAGTCTGTCCTGGGATCCCCGATAGAGTCTGTGTATAGGCTTTAGAATACCTTTTCACTGTCTTTGATTTTTACATTTATAATTGTTAGAACTTTGTTTTCAATCAGTCACGTATATGATTTGAGGCCAAGAATTTGGCATTGAGCATAATCCCTAATTATAATATTGTTCATCTGGGGGGGGGGGGGGGGAAGGCCTTGCTTTATGGCAAGTTGATAGACAATGCCAACACCTAAAAATACATTGCAGTGAAAAATACCTCAGATGATCAAGGAGAAGGTTATTCTTTAGAAATGCATAGGCACAGCACAAGTTCAACCTTGTGTATACCTGCTTCTTTGGAGAAAAAATGTTTGTGTTAAAATATTCTGATCACACAAAAAGCAGGAGACAGCTCAACATGGAATATGGAATCCATTCTCTACCTATATGATCCAGGATTTTTCAAGATGGAAACTTGCCAAGGATCCCTGCAGACCTAGGGGCTATAGACCCCTCAGCTCTGGAATGAGAAGGGAAAAATATCTGTTGCATAACTCAAAAAGGAAATACATGGAATGAGGCTGCCCCATAAAGGAAGCTTTGGTGGAATCATTTAGAGGGAATCAAAAATGATTCAGCATCTGTGAAGCTGTTGCACCTCAATACTTGGGTCAAGCCATTAATGTGATGCTTGGTTTAAGAAAGAAAAATAAAATTCTCTGGTAAGCTTGATGCGAAAAAAAAATCCCAAGAAGTCTTATATCACTCTAATCCTGAACGTCACATCTCTGAGCAGATCTGGCCAGGATGATAAAAAGCTATTTTGGTAAATGCCTAATTAAAATGGTTTTCAGGAATAGATAATGCAACAATAACACAAAAAGCCTTGGGTTGGGAGTTAGGGAAATGTTTCCAGTGGCAGCCCTGACTCATACTCTCCATCTCAATGGCGAAGAAATCTACACTTAAGGGAAATGGGAGTCACACACTATGAAGATATATTTTAAGTTCAAAGAAAGGAAGACCTTCGTGGTAGTCATAAATTTTGGTCTAAGCTATAGGGAGAAAGTTGAGGTCTGTTCACCCTCTTTAATATTCAATGTCTCAAAATCTTAAATTACTTAGGAACTAACTAGGGCCCAATCACCTGGATTCCTTCAGCACTGGCTTGGGATCTTAACTTTCACCAAGGAATTCTATCTTCCAAAAGTAATCAGGCCAATTTCTGCATTAGAATGAAAACTGAAAAAACAAAGTTTTACGAAATATTACAACTTTTCAAAGTGACAGGTCACAGGCACTATAGGTTTTCCCTTCTTGGACTGGGAAAGCAGAAGCCACTATTCCGCAATGCTCCATTATCTCTGGACCCAATAGCTAATTATAACAGATGACATCAGTATAGCACTTACTGTGTGCTAGGCATTGTGCTCCGTGCTTTATAGTTATTATCTCATGTGTGGTCCTCCCAGCAATCCTGGGAGGGGCTATTATGACCTCCATTTTACAGATGAGGAAACTGAGGCAAGCAGGTTAAGTGACTTGCCCGTGGTCACACAGTTGGTATAATGTCAGAGAAAGGATCTGAACTCAGGTCTTCCTGAGTCCAGGCCCAGTGTGCTGTACACTGTAACCCCTAGTGCCCCAATGACCCAGACCCCTCTGTGGGTATCCTACTGCCACTTCAAGCAGCTCTGGCTTTGGCTTACAAACGCACAAGAATCGTTGAATTGGTCTTGCTCCCATCACAGAAACCCTAGTGTCCACACACACACACAGACACATGAACAGAGACACATGCACACAGACACAGATACACTCAGACACACACACACACACACACACACACACACACACACACACACACACGGAGCTAGGGTTGCTCCCCCTCCCCCAGCTGCCCAGCTGTCCCTGACAGGGCTGACATCACGGATTTGGGCACAAAAGGGCTGAGGTCATAAGATCCCTGAGACTGAAGTGCTCTTAATGCTAAATTACATTTTACATCATTTTTTAATGTTCTAGTCAGGGAAGCTAACCATCATTAAAACAGGAGTTCTTAATCTAGAGTCTGTATGGACAGATTGCAGGGAATCTTTGAACTCAGAAGCGACTTTTCTTTCAATATAATTGGTTTCTTTCGTAAACCTATATATTTAATTTTGGGGTTTTTTAAAAATTCTTCTGCGAGGTCTACAGATTTCACCACTATGTCCAAAGGTCAAGAACAAAAAGATCTAGAATGTGGTTTTATTAGAAAGCGAGGTCTTCATTACAAACCAGCAGCTTCTGAGTTTCTGGAGTACAGCTCATTAAGAATCTGATGACTGCTTTTACTTCGAAATCGAGCTTCTTTCCAACAGCACCAGGCAACCAAAGACCACTACTGCTTCCCAGATCAATGGCAAATCAGTCATCACCATCAAAACGTGCTCGGGAGGAGCTGGGCCAGCATCCCCACAGCCCTGGACTGCTACACAGAGAGGAGGAGGAAACTCAGATTCTGGGAGCTGCTACTGTAATCCTTTCCAAATGCAGTGGATGCTAACTAGCGTATCAGAGAAACTATGGATCTAAGGATTTCAGCAATAACGTTCAATGTTTTAGCTCCAAAAAGCAGCCACCTAGAACGAAAACATAACAGAGAGAAAAGGTACAATTTTTCTCTCCTTGATGGCAAATCTAATTCATTCTTGCTTCTTCTGCCCTGTACATAGTGGGCATGCAATAAATATTCGCGAAATTAAAAAAGTATATGACCTTTGTGAACTGATCCAGCCATTCTGGAGAGTTATTTGGAACTATGCCCAAAGGGCTATAAAGCTGCAAGAGATTTTAAAAAGGGAAAAGGAACCGTATGTACAAAAATACTTCTAGCAGCTTTTTTTGGTGGCCAAGAACTGGACGCTGAGGGTATGCCCATCAGTGGGGGAGTGGCTGAACAAATAACGAGCAGGGGGATTTCAGAAACACCTGGACTTACGTGAAGCTGACACACACAAAGTGAGCAAAACCCAGAGAATGCAGCACGTAGTAACAGTAACGCTGCGCGTGATGCAGAGCTGCAAACGGCTTCGCTATTCTCAAGCAGTACCATGATCCAAGACAATTCCAAAGTACCAATGAAACCCGATCTCTGCCTTCAGGGGGAAGAACCGATGTTGTCTGAACACAGAATGGAGTACACTGTTTTTCACTTTCTTTTGTCTTCTTGCACAAAATGACCAATATGGAAATGTTTCATACGATTGCTAATGTATAACCTCTATCACACTGCTTACTGTTTCAGAAAGAAGGGAGAAATAAAATTTGGAACTCAAAACAAAAAAAAAAATTAAAAATTGCTTTTTACATCTAATTGGGGTAAAAAGATTTTTTTTTTTTAAAAAAGCATCTATAGACTATCCCCAGCCCCCTTTCTGGCAGAGGCAAATGTCCACAGTTGCCAAATACTGCATATATTTTCAGAATTTTTTTTAATAAATTGATGTGGTTACCTGCTTTATTTTTTCTTCAAAAATATAACTTATTATATGGGACAGTTCTCTGGAAGGGGCAGGGGAGAGGATGCTGGAATTCAAACAATATAAAAAACAGAAGTGACCAACAAAAAAAAATGTTAAGTGTTTGGCCTGGGTCTTGCTGACAAACTAGCAATCAGAAATGTACATACATTATAGTCTTATATGTCCCATTTCAAACAAATATTCACGGAAATGTTTTATCATTTTATGCATTCCTTACTGTTTCATTATATTGAATTTTAAAAGACTGACAATAAATCGTGGTTTAAGTTATTTATTTTGATACATTCTGTCCCCAAGAATTAATTAGAAGAACTATTCTGCCATATACACGCCATGGGCATCCAAATGATGAGTTTCACTTCGTTATCCCGGTCAAAGTGCACACCGGCAGTTTTCTCTTGTCCACTGATTGCTTCCAATCCAGATGTACAAACAGTCTTTCATCCCCAAAGCAAGCTAAAATGTTTGTGGAGAGGAAAAAATAAATTAAATCCAAACAAAAAATAAAATTTCTAAACCTAGTTTATTGAAATAGTGTCATGAAGGTCAAAAATTAAAACTAGGAGCTTTGTTTGAAAGTCAAGTAAGAGTAAAATAAAACCTGGTTTAGGAAAAGGCAGACTGGCCTGGCTGAGAGCCAAGCCCCAGGTACAGAACGCTGCCTCCAGAAAGGTCGTTTAACCACTCTAAACAAATTACCGTGGTAAACAAAGATAAAGCTGCTGAAGAGCTCGGCAATCACCTCAGCCCAGCGCCACATCCCAGCCCCATCCCAGCCCCATCCCTGCCCCATGTTGTCAAGGAGTCCTTGCCCATGCGGGGGAAGAAAAGGAGCTGCTGAGCCCGGGAAGTGCGGACACCTGGGGCCAAGCGGCCCTCAGCAGCACCTCGGGAGCCACTCCATAAAACTTGCTGATTGATCAATTAATCGAATCCTTCTGGGGTCCTCTACCGCCGCTGAGCTGAGCAGCCTGGGGACCGTCTTCTCTCCCTCACAAATAAAGGCCTGCCAACCCCCAAAGGACAGATGACCCCACCCGTGCTCCAAATGAACGCTTCTAGGAGGCCAAATCAATTTTGGTTTTTCGAGCTTGAGGCTGAAAGAGAATAAGGGCCTCGCTCCCTAAAGTAAATTACCACGGCCTCTGAGAGTGTCATTAGCGCCCTCCAAAGAGCCCCGAGCCTGACGGGCAATTGCTTTCAATCCTTTCTCACGGCTCGGCTGCAGCCCTGCTGAGGTGGCTGTCACTCCGGCAGCCAACCTGGCTATTCAGAATCATGGACCAAATCAGCCTCTGATCAGAGTTTGAAATTTTAAAATCGAATCACTCTCATGTTGTTACCCCACTTGTACTAACACGGATGAATTCACCACCATCATTTTCCTCTTCTTTTTAAAATCTACAAAGTGATATCAAGAACCCACCCAGAGTTCAAACCTCCTTGCAAAAGAATTCCAAAACATTAAGCACTATTCTGATTCATAAAATTATTTCCACGTTCCCAGCACAGGTTACAGAAAGAGAACTCTGTTTATCTGGTAAGGACTTGCAGTTTCTCCAGGTTTGGTCTCAAATTCCAGTAATTCTCAAAGTAAAGGACCTAACTTTATTTAGGTAGCGGAAGGGTTTAAACTAACCTGTTAAAATTCTTTTGTCCTGTCATTAAGGAGCGATGACCTGTAACCTCTCCCTCTGCCATTTGAAGAAACAATCTAAAATCTTAAACCATCTACGTATACTAAACAAAGAAAAAGGTCAGGGCCTGGGAGGTGAGGGGAAAAAGTGAGCTTAGTCCTGCAGTCTGAAAAATGTGATTTCTAACACTGTTCAGTTTAATGAGATACAACCAACTGTTCTGACATCCTGTGGAGTTTATTAAAAAGGGATTTTGCTGGTACCTGGAGACAACTAATCTTATTTCTATTTTCATTTGTAAATGGTATTAAAACCCCCTTAAAAATCCCCAAGTAATTTTGCATACTTTACTTCCCTTATTTTTTCACATGTACTAAGGTCTCCCCCTAATAGCTATGTCTCCAAAACCCAGAGAAAACTCAGCACAAAGCTTCTCTCTCTCTCTCTCTCTCTCTCTCTCTCTCTCTCTCTCTCTCTATCTCTCTCACTCTCTCTCTCTCTCTCACACACTCACACACACACACACACACACACACACAATGAAGACTCACTAAGATTAGCTATCAAAATAAAAATTAAATGCCTTTTGCTTGCGTACATTTCTAAAGGCAACAGCAAAAAAGCAAAGAGGCCCCAAAGGCCCACCTGCCCAGGAATAAATAGTGGGATCACTTGAGGTGGCTCCCACACCAAACCCAACCACCATCCTACCAGTCCTAGAAATTCCACAGTTAGACTTCAATGCATTTACATTTAGTGCTGCCCTCTCCCAGGTCATCTTCTAAAAGAAAAATGTAACTAACCATGGGAGTGACCCCTAGAGCAACTGGCCAAGGGCTCAAGTATGAATCCTGTCTTGGCCCCTTAACCTACAATCCTAAAACACTAAAACTATCAGAAAACTTGCTCTGGGACAGAGAGGATGGGATTGAGTGTGGCTGAGCAGGGGAGAGGTACAAGGGAGGGGCAGATGGGAGCAGGGCCAGCTCTGACCCGGGGTCTCACCAGGATTTGTCCCTGGTCAAACGGGCCCAACGCCCCAGGGGCCTTAGTGCTGCTACAGCACAAACCTCACCATCTAGCACAGAAAGGAGAGAACCTCCCAGTCCCAGAGGACCACCAGGAAATGGGTGCAGGGAGGCAGCCCACGGCCCAGACTTCACAGGGAGGGGATGATATAAGCAAATTAATTATCAACAGCTAATTGTTAATTAGACATAAAGATCGTCACATAAACTCTAACAAAAACTTTGGGGCCGGGGGAAGAAGAGGAAATCAATTACTTGACTGGCTTAACATTCTTTGTGGTATTAACTCAGTGGTTCCCTCCTCCCCAAAAAAGTTCCCCAAAATTCATGAATAACTCCCACTGGCCCAAGAGGTTTTCAAATAACTTTGTCAAGAACTAGCAGCTTCCTGATACAGTCGAAAGGACTAATGAGCCACTGGCGGCCAGTGACGTCCGGGACTGGTGACTGAGGCGTGCGCTTGGGGTCTCTCTGGCCCATCCAGAGGCCGGGTTTGCTGATCCACACATTCACGCCCAGGCAGGCCCCTGTGTGACCGAACGCAGGGAGGGCAGGCTAGCCAGGGCCAGAATGAAACAAAAGCTCACAAGTCTGTATTAAAATAAAAGACCACCACTGCGATCACACATGCACTTTCTTCTAAGCAAATGAGTTAGCAGATGTGCAGAAACAGGGCTCCTGCCACCTCTCAGCAGTGTGAAAAAAAAAAGCAGCCTGACTTTTAGGCTCAATCTATTCTCTGTCTCTCAGGGACAGCTGCAAGAGAGACTCAAAATTACCAGCCTGGCCTAAGGCGGAGAGGGGGGTTCAGGGGCCAGGGGGTCGTCTTTACTGAGACTCCTCAGCTCATTCAAAGAGGTAGCCACTAACAATGAGAGAGAGTGAGAGGGAGAGAGAGAGGGATCATTTGCCATCACAAAGGCAGGAAATGCAGCGGGGCCCTGAATGCCATGTCAAGTGGCTTAAACTTTATCCCTGGAGCAATAGGGACCAGTAAGGAAGCTGTTATTGAAGAGATCTAATTGTCAGGTCTTCAGGCCCCACAACTGCAAGAATTATAATTGAAACTGGAAAGGCAGGAGGCAGATGACTTGGGGGGTGGGAAGCAAGTACTGAGTTTCTGAGCTTAAAAACAAAGGGAATTCAAAGAAAGATGTCCAGTAGGAAGTCCAGTGGACCTGTGAAGGATACGAAGTAACTGTCCACATTGTGAAACAGGCAGAAAAGTCAAGAAACCATGTGTTCTTAGAGCTGCAAAGTTCCAACATCATTGGGTTGAATCCCCTATTTTTACAGATGAGTAAATGGTTTCACAGGCAAATTATATGACTCACTGAGGCTACATTGCCTGAAAGGCTATGAAATTTGACAATTAGAAGGTCACTGGTCAATGTGATGATCAATTTTGTGGAAATTTCATTTATTTCATTTTCTTTAAAAAAAATTATCTGTCATTGGGATAACTCTCAGGGAAGGGGGAAAGAACCAGATGAAGGCAGACGTCTAGGTGATATACCAATAAAAGAGTTAATAAAAATCTGTTTTTTAACAAAGTTCTCTAGTGATCGTATGTGTATATGTTGGGGGGAGCTGTCGGATGACAAGAAGCCCTCCTTCACCAGGGAGAAGGGCTAAACCCAGCAGCCCCCGGAATCCTGAGGAGGCGTTCAACAGAAGGCAGAAGATGGGGGGCAGCAGGGGGGGGCAGGCACCTGGCAGCAGACATCCCACCCCACCCGCTGGAGGATTCCGTCTCTCAGATGGGCAGCTGAGGCGAATGCATTGTTCCCTAAGGCATCTGATAACCCTCAGCTGTGCTCTGGGGCCAGGAGGGCAGCACACCCATGGGTTGGTTTTTTCAGTGTAAGATTTTTAATCTCCTACAATTAAATGCGGATGAATCTGTAAATTCTGTACCTCAAAACGGTTGGCTCAGGCATTCCAGGATCCGCTCCTCTCCTAAATCCTGAAAAGAAGGAGATCCCACGTAAATAGGAAAGCCCTGATGAAAAAAGCTTCCACAGCCAACGGCGGCCTCCCCCACGGACCTGCCTGGGACACAGTGTGGGCCACCCCACGCTCCAGGCCACCAACAATTTCTGGTCTCAGGATCCCCTCACACTGAAAAACTGGGGGTGCCTGAGGAGCGTTTTCTGTGGTTACATCTCCACAGCTGCCAAATCAGAATTAAAATATCCCCCGAACCGGACCTGGAGGACCCCCTGGAAGGGTCCCCGGATTCCACCAGGAGAACACTGGGTCTTCCCCGATAAATCACACTGCTGGTCGCCAATCCCCCTGACAACAAAGGGCGCTTCTTACACCCTGACCTAGCCGGCAGGCTGCGGACATCATGGTCTCATTTCCCAGAAACACGGAGAAAACAAAAGTGGGCTTCAATTAACGGCTGTAAAGGGGCCAGGAAAAAGTACTGGCACTACGGGGCCCGCCTCCGATGAGAGCGAACCTTGGTGACGGCCGGGCCGGGGCAGGGACAGGGGCAGGAGCCGGACCGGGGCCGGGGCCGGAGCTGGGCCGGGGCAGGAGCCGGGCCGGGGCAGGGGCCGGGCCGGGGCAGGGGCCGGGCCGGGGCAGGGGCAGGAGCCGGGGCAGGGGCCGGGCCGGGGCCGGGGCAGGGGCCGGGCCGGGGCAGGGGCAGGAGCCGGGGCAGGGGCCGGGCCGGGGCCGGGGCAGGGGCAGGGGCCGGGGCCGGGGCCGGGGCAGGGGCAGGAGCCGGGCCGGGCCAGGGCAGGAGCCGGGCCGGGCCGGGCCAGCAGCCGGGCCGGGGCAGTAGCCGGGCCGGGGCCGGGGCAGGGGCAGGAGCCGGGGCCGGGGCAGGGGCAGGGGCAGGGGCAGGAGCCGGGCCGGGGCAGGAGCCGGGCCGGGGCCGGGGCCGGGAGGCCCGCACGGCTAACGCCACCCCACTCGGTAACGGGATGGGGAGCTGGGCTCCCGAACACCTCGGGCCTGCCTTCTCTTTCTAAGGGCAGAACTGGCGTCCCCCGCGGACTGTCCACCACGAGGGGATGCTTCACACGCTTCTCCTGTTACCAAGCAGATGACCGAGCCCGGCTCGGGGCTTAAGCCCCATCACCCCGCCCAAGGCTCGGGAAACAAAAGGCGCCTGGGGAAGTGTCCGGCCACGGACGGGGCTGTGACCGGACAGACGGGCAGAGATGAATGGGGGGAGGGGAGCCCGCATCACCGTCTGTCGGCCCCCCTCCGAGCACAGCCAGCCGGACAGGGAAGCAAGAAAGGCTGTTTTCATCCCAGAGTGTGAAAGGCCCCAAATCCCTTGGTCTGATTGACACGGGCAGGCCGGGCGGCTCCTGGTCAGCGAGGCTGCCAGGGGGCCGGGGCCCAGGTCCAGTCGAAGCCCGCTCCTGGAGCCCCAGCACAGGGCCAAACCCGGGCAGACCGGGGCCCAGGTCTTTGTCCCAGCACAGGCAGGGCTTGGGGGCGTTACCCTAACCTGGAGGTGACCGCACGGCAGGGGAGGGGTGGAAGGGGTTCAGAGACCCCCAAGGGAGCTGGGGGGTGGGGGTCAGGCAGCCCATGGCCCGAGGAAGGTCTGTGGACGGCCTGCACGGCCGGGCTCCCGCGGCCACTCGGGCTCCCGCGGCCACTCGGGCTCCCGCGGCCACTGGGGCTCCCGCGGCCACTGGGGCTCCCGCGGCCACTGGGGCTCCCGCGGCCACTGGGGCTCCCGCGGCCACTCGGGCTCCCGCGGCCACTGGGGCTCCCGCGGCCACTCGGGCTCCCGCGGCCACTCGGGCTCCCGCGGCCACTCGGGCTCCAGCCTCCCACCCGCAGGGCCAGGCGGAAAGGGGCCTCAGGCGGTCACCCACGGTCGTGGATGGAGGGGGGAGGATGAGGTCGGAGGGCAGAGCCAGCGGTCAGCGAGAGGGCAGGACTCAGGCCGCGAGGGAGGAGAACCGTCCTTCTGAAAGAGAAGCCAAGAAGGCCCAGGGAGGGGAGTCCCCAAAAGCAGAGCCAGGGGTGCAGGGGCCTTCCCCTGGGTCCGACTCCCTGCTTTTACAGATGAGGAAGCTGAGGCCTGGCGAACCCCCTCCATTCATCCCTCCCCGCCTGGCCTGGTGCTTCGACGTGCCCCTCTGTACAAGGGGTGGATGACAGCCCCGGCCTGAGGTCCTGGATGGGAAGGCTGCTAAAGTGCTCTGCCACCCTGTCCCCCGCCCCAGTGGAAGCTCCTGGAGGGCGGGGTTGTGGTTTGGGGGGGCTAGCACACAGTAGGCGCCTAATAAATACATATCCAATTTCTCTCAGCCTTGGTCACGTGCACCCTCTCGGGTGGTCTGCCCCCATCAAGGGCGGGGGAGGGGAGGCGTCCCTCTTTATGCCCTTTCATACAGTAGGCGCCTAACCAAAGCTCATGGCCTGGGGGAGCTCGCCCCTCCCCCTAGGGCCCTCCTGGGTGCCGGTGACGTCATCGCGCTGCCGGCGCGCCGGCGCGTGCTGGGTGCGGAGCCCGCGTGCGCGCCCCGGCCGCCCCTCCCCCCCGACCCCATGTGCGCGCCCCCGCCCCGCCCGCCGCCATCAGCGCGCACTGACCCAGGTAGAGCACGAGGGGGATGAAGCCCCAGCGGATGGCGAACTGGCCGCCCCGGAAGAGCTGCTGCAGCCGCTGCTTGGACTCCTTGCTCAGCTTCACCATGGTGACGGTGACGGCGGCGGCGATGGCGGCGCCCCCAGCGAACTCGGGTTCCCGAGACCTCCTCCGCCCGCCTCTGCCGGAAAGTGCGCGCGGCACGCATGCGCAGCGCCGGGGTCGGCGTCAGGGCGCCGCGCTTTACGGCAGCGGCGTCGGGAGAGGCTTCGGGCGTCGTAATTGCTTCCTCCCTCCCCGGCTGGAGCCCTAGTCTGGCCAGCCTCCTGTTTCACAGATGGGCCCACTGAGGCTTCTGCGGAGTCATGGGGCGGGGCGTGGGCTTCAGGGCTTCGCTCTCCCCTCCCCATTGCCCGGCCCAGAGAAGGCACGCCAGTTTCCTAGGTTACTCAGCAGATTGGTGGCCACCCAGTGCCCGCTGCGTGGTGCCTGACCCTCCCAGCAGGGGGGAAGCTGCAGGCCCTGAGACAGGGCAGGGGCCTCAGCCCCCACCTGCTCCAACTTCCCATCTCCTCCTGCGTGGCATCCTCCCAGGAGGGGAGCCCACCTCTCTATCCAGCGCCTGGCAAAAACAGTGGGTGCCTAATAAATGCTTATGGAACTACTGGCTGGTCGCTCCAGGCGTCCCATTCGTTGCACTTTGGGGTCGATCTCGTCATGGAAGGTTCCGAGTGCAATCAACTAAAGTCTCTGCTACAATGTTTCTTCCACCTAGGCCACCGGAACTAGGCTGATCCTTCCGCCGCAGGACAGCCTTTCTGATGGTCCAAGCCGCCTCCAAGGCACACCTGAAACCGGTCCTCCCATCCCTGGGCCTCGAGGCTCCCTGCCCCTCAGCTCCAGGCTGTCCCCCATCCCTGCAGACCACTCCCACCTGATGAATGTCCCCACATAATCTGTCGCCAGGGTAGAGTCCTGAAGGAATGGAGCTCATGATGTCCTCCACAAGCCTTCATTAAACCCCTACTATGGGGGGGGGGGGGGGAAGAACACACAAACTGTGCTTCCCAAATTAGCTCTTTTTTGGGGGGGTCGTGTCACCTTGCACTGCTCCTTCTGCCCACTAGACACCCCAGTCTCTAGCAGACCCCTCTGGCCTTCACTTTCATCATCTGTTCAACCTTCTTGGTCACCCTTGCCCTCCCTTCTTCACCCGGAATGTTGGGAACTTTAAGGCCCTAAAAACATGTAGGCTGTGGTTATTATTATTACTTATTTGACTGCCTCTTTCTCTGAGGAATGAAGAACAAATTTCCCTTCTGCCCAGAGAGCTCCAACCTTTTGGAGATGGAGACTTAGAGGACTGGACAAGTCCCTTCATCTCTGGGAGCCTCTGTTTCCTCATCTGTAAAATGTCCCTTCCAGTTTCTACCAGGGCTATTTCCAAGAATCAGACCAAGGGGACAAGAGAGGAGTGAGGCTTATTGACTTCCCTCCCCAAACCCTCAAATCCACCCTCAGAAAAAAGGATCTCACCTCCTACTTCCCTAGAAGGTTCATACACCAAATATGAAGTCACGAGTGAGTTCTATTCCAAGACCTGGGGAAGACAGGGTGGTGACTAAGGCTCTGGAGGTTCCACAGCTGTCTGCTGCTAGTGTCATCTACCCCCAGATTGGATTTTCTCCTCCCTCGCATCTCAGAGAAAGGCAAGTCTCTCCTTCTTGTGCTGTACTCCCTTCCCCCATTAGGCTATAATATAGCTCTTTGAAGGTGAGGACCTGAATTTTTCATCTTTATATCTCTGACTTGTACTTGAAAGCCCTGTGGTTGTCTTTTTCAATAGAATTGAAGGAATGAGCCTTGCCTCCCGCAGTAGGTGCTACTTAGCTACTAGCTTCCCTGCCCCTTGTTTTGAAGAGGCACTTCTAGACTGTCCCTTTGCCAGCAACTCAGCAAGTCCTCTGCCTTTGGGGTCATTCTGACCGTTAGAAGTTATCTCCTTGGTGTCATCATTCTCCTTCCCTAACTTTTCAGCCCAAGCCCTGCTGGTACTTGGGGCAGAGATGGGGGGGAGGGGGAGCAGTAGGGGGTGCTCAAAGTCAGATAAAAGGCTCCTTGCTAGATGAGCAGCTCGTTCCACTAGTCACACTGCGTCATAGTTTAGCTTCAGTGGGACCAGGTCACACATCCCCATCAGCAGTCAAAGAGCTGAGCTGCCAAGTGCCAGACTTACTGAGCTGGAGTTTGTACCAGACTCTTTATTTCTGTTCCTGTGCTGGGGGACAGGGCAAGTGGAGGTGAGGGGGGTGGTGTGTATTGATCGCAAGTGAACCAAGTCTCAGAGCCCAGAGTTTGTGGGTCTATGGCTAATGACTAATCTTGGGGGAAGTGTCTGCTGATTATCCTGTGGGAACTTCGTGAGCCACTCTTATTTGCCTCCTCAAGGGAGAGCTCAAACTTTTTGTATCTTAGAATTCTTCAGGCTAGATAGGTCTTAGGCCCAGGGGGATTCCTAGGGTCTAAGATAGTCATGGGTTAGGCAACTAGATGGCACAGTGGATGGAGCTGTGACCCTGGAGTCAGGAGGATCTGAGTTCAAATCCGACTTCAGACACTAAGTCACATAACTCTTTTCACCTGTTTCCTCATCTGTCAAATAAGCTGGAGAAGGAAATGGTAAATCACTCCAATATCTTTGCCAAGAAAACCCCAAATGGGGTCACAAAGAATTGGACATGATTAAAAAGTAACTGAACTTTGCAACCACTTGGTAGACTGTCATGGTTTATTTTTATTGTTATACATTGTTACACATTTTCCCTTAGTATTAAGTACTTTTCATTTACTTACTGATTTCTTGCTATAAGTAAACACACTATACATATCATTCCAGCATGTGTTTCTAGAAGTAGACACATGTCAAGGTCAAGGGACTGAAACTCACTGAAAACACCATAACCAAAAGAAGGTAGAGTGCTGAGTGAGTAAGTGGGGGTCCAGAGCTAAGCTTGATCTGTAGGTCAACAACCCCACCCCAGCCCCAGACAACAAGAGACTATCCTCTAGAAAGAATCATCCCTGAGAGACAGAGAATGTTGGGCTCTCTTTTCATCAGCACTTTTGTTCCAAGTGGCTCTATCCAAGCCATCAGTGAGAAAAGGATTTCCTGGGGAGTCTGGCTGCCATGGAGGGATTACACATACTGCACATTTAATGTGTGATTAAAAACAATATTGGACTTCACTCCAAACACCTCAACTTGCTTGGTGATCATTTACATGTAAATGAAGGAATTTCAATTTGAACACTTTTAGTCTCTTTGTTGACTATAACTCCCCATGGGAATTTTCTGTCCAAGCTCACTTAATTTTCCCAGTGGAAGTGGATGTAATTCCATGTCTATTTTTTTCCCGCTCTGCATTATTTCACAGAGGCCCTTCTGTATTTCTATGTATTCCTTATACTTGTCGGTATTGATTGTCTCCCCTTCCATTAGCATAACACAATTTAAACATTCCCATAGCATTGAACATATTAACACTATGTTCATCTAAATTCTTCATTTTGTATCCCTTTATTAAAGGGAAGGGAAGGAAATTAGCATTTTTATAACTCCTACCATGTGCCAGGCACTGGGCTAAACACATTACAAATATTATTACATTTGATCCTTATGATAATCCTGCAAGGTAGGTGCTATTAAACATTATCCCTATTTCCCAGTTCAGCAAACTGAGACAAACAGAGATGGAGGACTTGCCCAGAGTCACACATCTGGGAAGAGTCTGAGACTGGATTTGAACTTAGGTTTTCCCGACTCCAGATTCATCACTGGATCTCACAGCTGCCTATTGATGACTGTTAAGCAAAGTGCCAGAAAAATGTGATTCCCATGCCCTCCCCTCCCACCTTCCCTGGATTCCTATTTAATGGTGTTCCCTCCACCTTTAGTGAATGTCAATAGAAGGATTGTGCATGGGAACGACGTCTGCCTTGTGTAATACCATAGCTAAAGACATTCGCCAATGCAGCAACACAATCCCCTTTATAAAAGAAGTCATGCAGACTAGTCCTCCTTTGCTTTCCAGGAAAAACGTTTCTTTCTGCAAATGAATTTTTATGCTTCCTTTGGTCAGACAATGACTCCTGTGTAAGTCAACGTGTTTCCCTTTCTGCCTGCCCTGCCAGGAACGGCAAGCCAAATTTAGTGCCAACGGCTGCAATGAGCTTCCTTCACGTTCCTGACAGCATCTGCCCTCTCTGCCCTTCCTCCATCATCTCCAACTTTCCATTTTGCAGTATCTGGGCTTTGGGAAGTAGGTGTGAGGGAGGGTACCCCTTGATTACCATCATTAATTCTGGAAGTGATTAGATGTTAAAAAACAAACAAACCTAAACCCAGAGTGGAGGCAGGAAGTCCCCAGTTAGGAGGAAAGCCAAGCAAGAGTGGTGGAGGGTGGGACAATAGGAAAGAAAAGAGGAGAGATTCCAGGCACGTAACATGGCAAGATCTGCCAGTATCTGATGGAGAAAGACTGAGATGCTAAACCTGGGAGTCTGGGAGGACATGGGCAGGTCCCATGTGCAAGAACAGGAAAGTCAGTTTGGAGGAGAATGGTAAAGCTGGAGCTAGACTGATGAGAACATCAATGGAGAGAACTCTGGGTGTGGAAATGCCCTCCACTGACTCATGCACAATTCCTCAATAACTAATTTATCTTGGGCACTAAGAGATTAAATGATTTGTCCCAGGATTACCCAGCTAGTGTGCACGAGAAGCAGGGTGTGAACCCAGGTCTTTGAGTCTCTGCAGGGTTCTCTGTCCCCATTCTTTCACTATGCTACCACCTCCCTCTCCCATCCTCTTTCTTCCTCTCCTCTCTCTTCTTTTCTCTTTCCTCTTTTTCTCCTCTCTTCCTTTTTCTCTTTCTCTCTTCTCCTTTCTCCCTGTCCCTCCCCTTTCTTCTCGCCTCCTCTCTTTTCCTCTCCTCTCTCTTCCTTTCTCTTCTCCCTTCTTCTTTCTCTTCCTTTCTTCTCTCTCCTCCTTTTCTCTCTCCCCTTTCTTTTCCTCTCCTCTTTCTCTTCCTCTCTTTTCCTGTCTCTCTTCCTCTCCTCTCCTTTATCCCCCCTTCCCCTTCCTCAATACCTTGTTTGTTTTGCAGTTCAACCATGTCCAGATACTATAGACTCTACCCTTTCCTGGTTACAAAGAAAAAGAGTTGTGCCTGAGTTACCCCCAAAGCAAGTCAGGCTGGCCACACTAGATTATACCCCCACAGCCCACTACCTCATTACAGAGATAGTGGCCTTTGCTCTCCAGAGTCAACACTTGATTGCAGTGAGTCTGAGCTTAGCTACTGCTATTAGTTGACAGAGGCACAAAGTTGACAGTGTGGTAGAGAGCCAGGCTCAAACACAGGAAGACCTGAGTTCAAGTCCTTCCCCAGACTTTAAACTGGCTGTGTGATCCTGGTCAAGTCAAGCCTCCCAGTGCTTTAAGTAACTCTAAGATTCTCAAAGGTGGCAGAGGGGGTGCCAACTTGCAATGGGATGACATATTTGTTCCCATAAGAGCTTCCAGGTCCTATCCCTATATTGAAGTCATCTTGTATATGGCTTGCCTGGTTCTCCCAGTGCCCTTTCCCCTACATCGAATTAGTGAGATGCTCTTAGGGACACCTGGTTAGAGCCAAGTCCTAATAGATTTCATGCCCAGACCTCTCCCAGAGTCCTCCTAATCAGCCTTAGCATGTTCTCATTTCATAGTCAAATCCTCCATTCAATAGCATGCCAATCAAGAAATAACTGATTTGATAATGAATGACTTCATAGGCTGAGGGTCTAATCCCCCAAGCAAATGAGCATGAACAGCATTTTGAAATGGATTAGCTTCTGGCTGAGATGACTGTTGAGTTTGATGGCAGGACCTCCATTTGGAAATGGCCAGCAGGCAGCTGGGGATGAGGGGCTAGAACTGAGAGAGACAGACTTGGAAGTAAGCATGTTTTCGAAGCCAGGAGAGCAGATGAGATTTCTACAGATTTCCCAAGGACAAAAGCGTAGCAAAACACCAATGACTGAAACCTAAGAGGGTGCCCACATTCCTGGAACAGGAGAAAGAGCCAAGAAAGAAGACAGATGGAACAGGCAGGAAGAAAGAGAAGGGAGATCCTGTGGGGTGACAAGAGCCAACAGAGGAGAGAGTTTGGGGAAAGAGGGGCTGCTGGCTATGACTCAGTTGAGCCACAAGAGGGTTGATGG
Source organism: Notamacropus eugenii (assembly GCF_028372415.1). NCBI lineage: Eukaryota > Metazoa > Chordata > Mammalia > Diprotodontia > Macropodidae > Notamacropus > Notamacropus eugenii. The sequence continues at coordinate 14,883,954 of NC_092874.1, forward strand.
TCTCAGATGAAAGCCGATGCACAGAATATGGCCAACACTGGCCAGAATGCTGAGATGTTGGATGTGGGGTGTGCAGTCAATAAATCTTTGTCAGTTGATGGATTCTTTGAGAGGAAACGGGCCAATATAAATGACTTTTTATATGTTTGAAGTATGTTTCAGTTGCGGATTTCGGGAATAGAAGTGCCATTATATGCCATGACAAGGCTTCCAAGAAGCTAGAGCAGCTGTTGGGTTATATATACCAAGTGGGCCGGAAAAGCGAGAGGACGGAATGTTACAGGCACTATTCCATAGTGTTAGCCTAGCATTTTATGGTACATATGAGTCATGGCTGTGTTATATGGAGACTAAGCAGAAGTCCAAAACCTTAAAGCTCGCCATCAGACAAACACTCTGTGTTTCTTCATTCTCCAAGCAGGCATTTTAGAAGACCATTTCTCCAACAGAATATTCTGACCTTTACTTTCTAACAAGCTGGTTTTTAATATTTGAACCCCCTTCCCAATCTACTGGATTGGCAACTTTGTCCCTGAATACCCAGCAAGACAAAGGGCATTTGCTCAGAAAAAAAGAGACCATAACCTGGTCCTTGTCCAAAAAGGAATGTTACCAATGCTGCCAGTAACAGCAAGTGTGTGTTACTTTTATGTTTGTCCCAATGTGGACATTCCAGAATTGTCTGCATAAATGGTTTATTCTTTGAAAACACTTCTGGCATCTCCTCCAAGTTAAAATAAACACAAATATTGGCATTTAAAAACTCACCTTCTTGTTTAGAAAAGTATACCTTCACTCTTCCACAGGTTCGGCTCCTGACTCTCTGGGTTTCTCACCCTGAAATACACCTCACCCTCTCTGGCCTACTCAATACCTACTATGTGCTCAGTACTGTGCTTGAGTCCCTTCTCAGCCTAGAAGAACAGGCCACTACTGTAGTCTGGCCTCTGGCTTGGGAGTTCCTCCATTTTAAGGAAGTTCCAGACCCAGGTTTACTCTTCACTCTTCTCCCGACCCCAGTCACTCCTGGTCCCCTAGCTCGGACCTTCTTCTCCACCCCACTGCAAGTTCCTTTTGGATGTCCATTCGAATGTAAGCTCCTTGAAGCAGGGATTGTCTTTCATTTTACTCAAATTTCTATTCCCAGAATTTAGTACAGTAGCTAAGCTCAAACACCGAATCCATGCTTAATAAATGTTTGTCAACTTGGAAAAGTGTGTTTTCTTTCCCCATCTCACCACCACCAGTCCAGGAACATTCCAACCATATTTCTTTTCCATGATTTTCAGATTTTGAGTTTGTTTCTTCAGGTTCACAGGCAGGTTTGCTATGTTTCAAAAAAAAGAAAAAGAGAGATGTGTATATGTAGATGCATGTATGTGTATATGTGTGTATGTATTTATATATATTCTATGTGTGTCTGTATGTATATACATACATATATTTTCTCCCCTCCCCCTCCTCCCCTCCCTGAGATGTTAAACAATCAGATACAGGTTATACATGTACCATTATGTATAGCATTTCCATATATGTCATTTTGTACAAGAAAACTCGAATAAAAGAAAAAAATGAAAGAGCAAAAAATAGCATGCTTTAGCTGCTATAAATATTTTTGTACATATAGGTCTTCTTCCCTTTTTTTGGATGTCTTTGGGAGACAGACATGGCGGTGGTACTGCTGAATCAAAGGGTATGCACAGTTTTATGGCCCTTTGGGCATAGTTCCAGATTGTTCTCCAGAATGGTTGAATCAGTTCACAACTCCACCAATAGCACATTAAAGTCCCAGTTTTCCCACATCCCTTCCAACATCCAACATTTTCCTTTTTTGTCATATTAGCCACTCTGATAGGTGTGAGGTGGTACCTCAGAGTTGTTTTAATTTTCATTTCTCTGATCAATAGTGATTTAGAGCTTTTTTTCACATGACTATAGATACTTTGATTTCTGTGTCTGAAAACTGCCTATTCATATCCTTTGACCATTTATCAATTGGGGAATGACTTGTATTTTTATAAATTTGACTCAGGTCTTTATATATTTGAGAAATGAGGCCTTTATCAGAGATACTTGCAAAAATTTTCCCCAGTTTTCTACTTTCCTTATAATTTTGTTTGCATTGGTTTTGTTTGTACAAAAACTTTTAAATTTAATATAATCAAAATGATCTATTTTACATTTTGCAATGCTCTCTATATCTTCTTTGATCCCAAATTCTTTCTTTATACATAAATCTGACAGATAAACTATTCTATGCTAAATTTGTTTATGGTATCACCTTTTATGTGTAAATTTATGCATATATTTTCTACAACTGAACCAAGGATAGATTCCCAGAATACACAGAAAAGTGGCACCATATAAAAGAATTAGGCAGAGAAAAGCTGCTCTGTCTGGAGTCAGAGGCCCTAGGTTTGAATCTTGGCTCTGCCACTCACATTGAGCCAGTCTCTCAACCTCTGGGAACCTTGGTTTCTTCTTCCAATGGGGTTTGATCCTCTAGATCCCTTTGATCCCAAGTTCTGATCTTGGGAAAGGTCAGTATATTAATGGAGCAAGGAGGGAGAAAATATTGCCTTCTTGGGACTGCCAGGGTAGTCTAGGACCAACTGGAGATGTAGTGAGGCCAGCATGGTACTGCTGAATCAGCAAAGCTGTGATTATTACTATCAGTAGGGGATACCTCAGGTAGAAAGGAAGTCTATTTTTGTTGATTGTCTTTCCACTGCACCAAGTGCACAGCATGGCACGCAGTAGGCCCTTTAATGTTCGTGTACTGAATTGGATTGTGATGAACAAGGAAAGCCTATACTTGATCAAACAATGTTTCCCTAGGTTTTTCAGAGAAGGAAGGCTGCCTGATAAGCTTCTACACCTGAAAAACAGCCAAACAAATGCCCATCCCACCCCCAACAAAGGGATCCTTTCCATAATTCATATTGGTGATTATTATTGATACTACCCAACAACTTCCTGTGGTTACATTAAAATTTTCACCAAACAGTAAAAAGCAAATAAGCCTCCATCTAACTGAAGTTTCCCTAATGCAGGGGTTTCCCACCCAGGTTTATATACCAACAGGGCAGCTAGGTGGTGCAGTGGATAGAGCACGAGTGCAGGAGTCAGGAGGACCTGAGGCAAATCTCACCTCAGACACTTGATACTCACTAGCTGTGTGACCTTGGGCAGGTCACTTAACCCCAATTACCTCATCCTGGGTCATCTCCAGTCATCCTGATGAATATCTAGTCACTGGATTCAGATGGCTCTGGAGGAGAAGGGAGGCTGGTGACCTTGCACAGCCCTCCCTCACTCAAAACAAAATCAAGTGCAAGTCATGTCATCATTTCTCTGATGGCATGGTGTTCTCCGGCAATGAAGGATGAACACACAACATACCAACAAACTGTGTGCTCTGGGCTATAGTCACTTAACCTCTGTTTGCCTCAGTTTCCTCAACTGTAAAATGAGAGCAATAATACCACCCACCTCCCAGGGATGCTATAAGGATCAGATGAGATAATATTTGTAAAGCACTTAGGCTAGTGCTGGGCACACAGCAAGCAGTACATAAATGCGCATCGTTATCATTGCTGATGTGCTGTGATGGCTCCCTTTGGCAGTCTGCTGAAGCCAACAGAGCCTCTCTCAGAATGAGGTTTTGAAGTGTATAAAATAAAATACATAGGATTACAAAGAAAACTAATTACATTGAAATACGAATAGATAGATGATAGATAGACAGACGGATGGATGGATGGATGGATGGATGGATGGATGGATGGATGGATGGATGAGAAAAGAAGCTCCTGTAACTTTGAGTAGTCACATGATGGTGACTAATCCAGCAGCTGGAAAGGAGAGGGTTAGGAGGAGAGACATGATTAGGGGAAAAATGCCAACTTCTTCCATTAAGATAAACTGCACCAGCCTCCCACCTGCTTTCTGATGCCTTAAAACCCGTCCCTAATTTCCCAGTTGCTAGTTCTCCTTCGCTCTTCAAAGTTTAGGATCAGAAATGTAGGGCAAGGGTCTCAAGAGTAATCCAGCCCAAATCTCCCTCCTTTTACAGATGAGGAAACTGAACCCAGAATTAGGCTCTTTTACTTAATTTAATTTGTATTTGTTATTTACAGAGCCTTACACATAATAGACCCTTGCTAAAATACTTTCTACATTTAACTGAAATTGTTTGAACTGAAATTGCTTTGGGAGAACAGGGTTTTGGACTGCCTGTCCGTCTGGATAGAATTCTGAGAATGCAACCGAACCCGATTCCCATGGTGCTGATAATGACTGATTCCCCCTTTCCTGGGGGAAGTTTTGGGAGAAGGGAGTGCGAAATCGGAAAGTCAGGCTGGCCCTAGAAATGGGGAGCTGGCTCCCACAGCTTCACTCATTTGGCCTCAGGCCAACCCCGACCCAAGCTTCAGAAATGGTGCTGGAACTGCGAGTCCTGCTCAGCCCCTTTCAGGATGGGCAACCCTGGGTAAACCATTTCCCGCTCTGTCACCACAAGGGTTTGAGCTAGCTGCTCTCCATGGTCCCTTCGGGCTCCAAATACTAGGATCGGAGGTCTCCAAAGCCACAGGAATCCTTTGGTGGAGATGGGAGCCACACCCATCCCAGGCCTCGGTCAGCCCTGGCTAGCCCAGCTTAGCGTGGAGAGCAGCGAGGGAGGGCGGCCCGGAGGATCAACGGTGTCACCGAAGGCCAGGGACAGCAGGGGGCAAGCGAGAGTTAGTTTCGGGAGCTCAGCTCGGGACGGGGGCCGGCTGGAGTTTTGGAAAGTCAGCACAAAGTCCCGGGGGCCAGGGCGGGGAACTTGGGCCACCGGCCGAAGGGCGGGGGCCCTTGGGAGGCGGAGCTGGGGAGGGAGGGGGCTTCCGCTTGGCCCCGCCCGGACGCCTCTGCAGCCTCTGGGCCAGATGCGCGCAGCTGGCTTCTCTGGGCACCCTGGCGCGCCTGGGCGCATGGCCACCACGTCTCCAAGGCACCGGACGCTTTTCAGGGGCAGGCTCTGGGCGGGCGGGGTGGAGTCCAGGGGGCCCCCTGCCCCCCTTTTCCGCCCAGGGTCTTACTGGTGAGTAATTGGGTTCAACCCTGCTGTCCCAGGCCCCCCTGGCCTCCCTCCTGCCGTCCCTGTTTTCCTAGTGAAGCGCTCCCCCTCGAACGACTTTAAGTGGGCATCAGGTCCCGGGAGAAGCCAGAGAGGGCACGGGGGCATGGTACAGAGTTGAGGGGGAAGGTGGCCGGCAGCATGGCCCAGCTTGCACCAGGCCCTAAGAGCCTACCCTGGGAGGGCACAGGCACATGGGGCTGAGGCCGGCAAGTTCTGGGCCCCTTTCCCCAAGAGGAAGGCCACGTGGTGCCCTGAGCCCCTCTGCCTCTTTCTCGAAGAGAGGGCACGTGGCCCCTGTGCCACTGATCCCCTTTACCAAGGAAGGAGGCCACGTGGGACTCCAGGTCCCTCACCCCCTTTTTCAAAGAGGAGGCCTCATACTGATCTGAGCCCCACATCCTCTTTCCCAAGGAGGGAGGTCACACATGGTGCCCTGACCCTTAATTCCCTTCCCCAGGAGGGAAGCCACATGATGCTTTGAGCCCCTCTTTCTTCTCCACCCCAGAGAGACCACATGGTAGTAGAAGCCCCTTTCCCCAGGCCCCACATGGTGCTCAGGCTCAGGATTGCCCCTTTCCTGCCTAAAAAACCAGGATGCTAGAGGGTAACCCTTTCCTCCCAACCCCTATGGTGCTTGAACTCCAAGGCCCTTGTGTTCCTCTGTATTCTTCCCCCCAAATACCCTATTGGATGAGACCCAGATGATTCCAGCACCCCCTTGTGTAGCCCTTTCTCTCCTATCCTAGCCTCATGGTGCCTTCACAATCCTGCCCAGGCGGTCTTGGGTCCTGGAGCATAGGGTGCCCCATCTCATAGCCTTTGAGGAGGAAAGAAAGGCATTGTATCCTATTCCTTACTGAGTCTAAACCGCAACCGAACCTGCCTGATTCCATTTCCTGGTGGACCTGAATATCGCTACTTTGTGTCTTCTCCTATTTTAAAGGCAGTTTAATTACACCTTTTCTGAATCATGATTTTTCTAGGCTTTTATTAGAAGACAAAGCCCACAGACTTAGTATCTGTCCTAGAAAAGTCATGTCTCTCTCTCTGGCTGGACAGTTGATCTCTGAAAACAGCTGCACTGCCCTCCAAGGGCATGAAAGCTAGAACAGGGCCTGTGATTTCACTGGGATAGTTAACTCCAAATGCTCCCAGGAGCACCTTCCACCACTGCAGCTTAGTTTTAGCCAAGAATGCCTGTAGCTGGAGCATGGTGAATTGAAGTGGCTTTCTTCTCCAGACCTCAGTTTGTTTATCTGGGAAACTAAAGGGTTGTGCTTAGGTGGTCTTTGAGATATCTTCTAGCTCTAAATGTTGTGGTCTTAGCAAGGGATAGACAGGATATGGATCATGAACTGGGAGAAAGAGCTCATGGAAAATCAGGGGCCCTAAATCTGGATCCCAACCCTCCCACAATTTGCTAACTTGGGTAATTCACACCCAGTCTCTGGGCTTCTGTACTACTGTACACTGCCCCTTGAGAGTCCCAGAAGCACCCCAAACCTCCATCTGGAGAAGAGAGTTTTGGGTCAGCTGAGACTTGTCACTGCCCAGGGTCCTTGATTCTCTCATCTGTAAGATGAGGGAGTGGGAGGAAATGCCCTCTAAGGCCACTCCTGGTCCCAAATTCTATGATCCTGAAATCCATTTTGCCAAATCCAGTCATTTTCCTGTGCGTCAAGTCCAGCCTTGAATAACAGAGATAATTCCACCCCCACTCAGGGCTGGGAGGGTGAAAGACCCGCTGATTGGAGCAGCATTCAGCTGGAGAAGAAAGGGGCAGCTGATTTCTCCTACAGTCACTTACGGCCTGTTTGCTATTGTGTAGTTTGGTTAAATGGGGGTCTGGGAGTGAATGCGCCCTGCTAGAGCTCTTAAGCCCAAACTCTTTTAGCTGGGAAGGAGAGAAAGGGAGAGGTGTGTGTTCGGAACTCCAGCAAAGGGAAATCATGAAGCAGTTATTTTCAGGTCAGCATGGTGGCCAGTCATGCTGGGACTCTGGACAGAGTGGGCTTGGGAGAAGTTGTGCCCTGGAAACTGGAATGGGCCGTGGCAACACACTTTGACATCCCCTGGATGTGGATTGTGCCCTTGGACCACAGAATACTGCCCAGGAAGACCCCTTTAAGATCCTCTAGGCCAGGGCGCTTAACCTGGGCTCCGCAGACTGGATGGATTTTAAGAGATCCGTGAACTTGGAGAGGAAAAAAATTACATCTTTATTTTCACTAACCTCTAACCAAATTGTGCATGTCCTTCAATTGTGAACTTAAAACAAGAAAATGTTTTGAGAAGGGGTCTCTAATCTTCACCAGAATGCCCAAAGGTTGGGGGGGGGGGGGTGTCTATGACCCAAAAGACTCTAAAAAGACCTGCTTTAGCCCGATGCCTTCATTTTACAGAAGTGACCTTAAGCAAGTTGATTTCAGAATTGGATGTGAGTTCCAGGAGGGCAGGTTTAGCTCAGTGTGATTAGAGCAAAGAGACACCATACTCTGAATCTGGGTCTCTGTTTCTGGGTTTGAAAAAATATGAATTCCTCGGGCCCCTACCCAACCTTGCTCCTTTATACTTCAAGATTACAAACTAAGGGAAGTTAAGATCCAGCTAACTCTCCTCCCGTCCTCTGACTAGATAATTTTCTTTTGTAATGGTGGAGCGTGTAGCCTCCAGGGCACTGCAGTTGGGGCTGATTTGTAAAGGGAAAGCCAGAGGAATGTGAATCTGGCCAGGCCAGCCCCCAACCCTGTGGCCTCTGGGAGACCAGGATCTGGTCTATGCCTTGGGGAGGCAGGCCCCAGCTAGCTCTTTTCCCTTCGCTAAACGGTCATGCTAAGGACTTCAAAGGAAATCAGTCTCTCAGAATTTCTAGGTCTTCTTGGCAGAGGGGAGAGTAACCCTCCTATGCTAAGGTCCAAAGGCCAGAGTGGAATATGAAGGGGCTCCCCTTCTACTACGGAGATAAACCACCTAGACTGATCATATCAAGCCTTTTACCTGGGGTGGAGGAGAGCTGGGAGGGGGAAACTTAGAGATAAGAGGCTGAGGGTTTGAATTCTAGCTCAGCCCCTTCTGACTTCCATGACCTACCTTGTCTCTAGGCCTCTCTCCTCCTACTAAAGCAGAAGCTTCTTCAGGGCAGGGGCTGCCTTGTGCTTGATTGAATAGCCACCTTAAGCCAGGCGCTGGCCCAGATGCTGGGGATACAAATACAAGAGGTTTGTAGTATTTCTTTTTAAATTCCTTTTTATTCTAAACTGAACAAATGCCCAGTAAAATGGCCAGTTTTGTCTGTGTAATAGAACAGAAAAAGAGGACAATCCATGAAACTGCAGGACTGTTACATGCAGCTGAATTTTCTTTTAAATGCATAAGAAATTTAGCCTGTAACTTTCAAAATTGAAAAAACTTAGTGTCTCATGGGGGATATGTTCATCCAAAAGGGTGGTGGCCAGGCACAGAGAGGGATGTTTTGGTTTGGGAAATTCCAGGGCACTTGGTAGACAAATCCTTTACAGGAGTGATAATATGGGTTTATGTGCTTGGTAGTAGGAACTTAGCAGTTCCTGGAGAGTAGAGTGGTAGGACTGGGATGACCTTGATGATGCAGAGAGCAGAGTGGTAGGGCTGGGGTGGTCTGGACTTGCTGAACTCTCTTTACCCATCAGAAGTCCACGTTGGAGCTTGAGTACTGGGTCAGAGGCTCTTGTGGCGGAGTTTGTATTAGTGTTTGGATTGCCTCTATTAAGACCAAGTACAAGCAGCAGGTTTTCACAGTATTGGCAGCCCAGGAAAAGCTAGACTGATTTTGGGCACTGAATATCTCCCGCCTGACTTCCTGCATTCACACCTGAACAAAAGCCTAATGCTGTTAATTTTCTTCTTTTTGTCCCAGGGTCCATGAGGAAAAAAAGGCAGGCTTATGGTAAATTTCCAGTCATTTCAGGTATGGGTCAGTGGGGTATCATTTAACCTGGGCTAGAAGGGAAAATGGGATACTTGGCCGAGGATGAAAACCACAGTCTGATTGGGCATAGTTCACATGCTCTGATGGGTTAAAGGATTTACCTGAGGCCAAATGAACATTGTTCTAGATATTTAAGATGTTGAGAAAATGAGAAAAGCTGCTTGACAGTGAGATCAGTTTAGCACAAAAACTGAACAGCAAAGGCTCTCATTTAAAAAAAGAAAAAAAAGAAAAACTCAGTTGGGTGGCATGTCCCACCCTCAGCAGATGTTCTGAAAACGTGAGTTTTCCAGGTAAAAGACCTAAGCACTTTGGGGTCAATGTATGGAGGGTGGATTTTTGAAGCTTTTCAGAAATGGAGACCATTTTTCTTACTTCATAAGTAGAATATTAGGAGAATGACTGCCTTTTCTCCAAGAGATTATTATGATCAGTTACTGGCCTATGTGATTATATGTTCTCAAGGATTGTTGAAATTTGTAGAACTTGTACCTCTTCACTAAATAAGCCTCAGGCCCCTCTGATTGGCCTTGTTTTATGCTTTACATACAAAAAAACTTGTACATCATGAGATATATGTGTGTCCAACGCTTTGCTTTCTTTTCCTGGTTATTACTTGTTTCCTGGGGGTCCAAGTCCTTGGAAAGCACCACGTCTCCAGGTGACCAGGGCCAAAGTTATATCACTGTAGCTAGTGCTCAGCTTGGCTCTCACAGCCTTTCCAGGAAGTTGTCATTGCCAGAAACTGGATAGCCAAGGGAAAACAAAGCCCACCTCAGCCTTAAGTTTACAGGATGTTTTTTGTGTTAGAGCTTGAATACATGTACAGAATGATCAGTTCAGCAATGGAAATCCCACAGAAGTCATTGAATATCGTTGAGTCACTTATCTGAAACAAACCAACCAAGCACTGACCAAAAGAGCATTCTACCTGCACTGTTTGATTGGGGAGACCTTAAGTGAAAGTCTTATAGCTTATCACTGGGCTCCACACACACAACAGGTAACAAATGATGTTTTTCCTTTGCCAGTTCTGGTCCTTGAATGAGACAAGCAAAGAAAGCCCATCGTCAATGAACCAGGTACTAACACAAATTGATGCTGGCAGAAGTCCACCTTGGAGCCCTGGGATTAGAGGAAGGTGAGATGAGACAAAGGTCAAAGATCCCCTAGACCTGCCCCCCAGCCCCCCAGGAGGCTAGGTGAGGTCTCCAGGTAACTGTGGCAGAACTGGGGACAACTGGGGTTGTCCTCCCTCACACACCGTGCTATTCTTAGCTGGTAGGGAGCCTTTTCGAGGTCGGGAGAGTATGACCAATCTAGGCCAAGGCATCCTTAAAAAGCCTAACACAGTGGAGCCAAGCCTGATGATGGAGGATCTTCCAGGCTCTGGTTCCATACCCCAGCTTCCTTCAGAGCTGAGTTTTATAGATGCTTCCTTGGGGGAGGCTCCAGGGTGGGGCTGGAATTCAGGCCTGAGACCTTTGGCCTCTGAGTCCAGCATTCTTCCAGCTCTGAAAGAGGCTTCAGCTGCCAACCCAGCACGAGGTCACTTTTGAGAGGGAGGTAAATCCTGCCTCCTGAAGCGGGTTTATGGCCAGGTGCTCTCCCAGTTCTGGGACAGCCCCCAATTCCAGTGAAAACCTTCTAGGCGACTCTTGTCTATTCCATTTTCTATAGACCCCTTGCTCTGTTTTTCTGAAATGCTCTGGGCACACGCAGGATTCTAGAACTGAATGAGGCTGCCTACCCTGCCCATTGTGGGGAGAGCAAAGAAAGGGAAAGGAAAGAGCTGATCTACTCCCAGGAGAGCATAAGATCCTTGCTCAATTGGCACATTGTAGACACAATAAATACTTGATCCTGAGCTTGTAGCCTGTCGACTTGGCAAAGCCCTTGACTGGAGGCTGCCTGTGACCTTGGACAAGTCACTCACAGCCTGTCTGGCTTCCTTCACAGCTCCTGGAGAGGCCTTCCCCCCCAAAACCACATTATTTTGCATTGACTTTGTGTGACCTGCACACCGTCAAGTGCAAGTCATGTCACCATTTCTCTGGTGGCATGGTCTTCTTCAGCAAGGAAGGATGAACACACACACACACACACACACACACACACACACGCACGCACTTTTTTATATTTGTCTCTATCCCTTTTCCTTCCCTTGCTACAATGTAAACTTCTTGGGATTGTTTGGGGCCTTGTCTTTGACAAAAGAAGGTATTGAATAAACGTTTGCTGATTGATTGACTTCTTAACCTCTTGGAGTCTTGGCTTCTTCATTTCTAAAAGGAGGGACTAGAGGTGGGGAGATGGAAAGAAAACACAATTTGGGGGCTTGCTTCTAACCATATGTTCACATTTTCAAAGACTGGTATTAATGGCCAGTATCCCGTGTGGATGAAAATTCCCCCTGTGTCTGAGTCTTTCACAAGACCCTCCTCTGAATGTGGGGCATCTTCACTGGCCTCACAGCTCTGACCATGACCCAGAGCCCTGGCAGACCTAATATGAAGGCGCAGACCAAGCATAGAATTGAACGTAAGCTCAGGCACTGTTTCATTTTTGCCTGGCACATAGTAAGGGGAGAGGGCTAGCTCCTAAACCTGGATATAGGGATGGGAAACTCCCTCCATCAGTGCTAGTTGATACCTCAGGAACTTAGAGTCTTAGAGAGGTGCTTGGGGGAGCCAAGAGACTCAATCAATATTTGTCAGAGGCAGAATGTGAGCCTAGGCCTTCTTGGCCTTGAGGTCAGCTCTAGCCACTAGAGTCTAGTGACTAGACCATGTCATCCCCAATCAGTCAACTCCAATGGCTCCCTATTGCCTTCAATATAAAATATAAAGTCCTATTTGATTTTGTGAGTTCTTCACAACCTAGCACCTCCTAATGTCTTCTCCCTCACCCCCATCCTGACCTAGTCTGTGACCCTGCACTTCCGGCCTCCATGCTGGTCCTCACACAGGCCACTCTTCTCTATTCTGTGAATCAACCATACCTGGAAGGTTCTCCCTCTTCATCTTCCTCCTAACCCCCCAGCTTCCTTCAGATTCCAGCCAAACTCCTCCCCTCTCCAAGAATCCTTCCCCAGTTCTTCTGAATACCAGTGCTCTCCTCCAAGTTTCCCCAGATATATATATTTTGTTTGTACACAGTTGCTGGCATGTTTTCTCCCTGAAGGCAAAAGCCATGTTTTACCTTCCTTTGTATCTCCAGGGCTTAGCACAGTGTGGCACATAGTAGGCTTTTTGACTTATTGAATGAGAGAACTGTAGGCAGGAAGCAGCTAAAGAGTAGTCAGAGGGCCTTCAGCTGGTATCGGACTAGGATTATGCCTTGAGAGCTATGAGCAATTGGCTTTCCATTCCATGGGTTATAGTCACCCCTTCACCCCTAATTATACCGTAGTGCTTCTCAGCATGCCTCAGATTGGTATCTGTTAGTGAGCTACAGGCCTTGGTGAACAGGGTCCTTGGGAGACCCTTGGTGTTTAGCGATCCCCATAAGCAGACTTAAGGAGCTACAATCTAAAATTACAGTGGTGGGCTGAGGAATAGGCAAGAGGGAACTGGAGACCTGGGACTGCAGATGGTTTATGGAGTGGCACCTGATGCTCTCCCAGGAATGCTCTGTAATATGCGTGAGCTGGAGGCAAATGTGATTTTTCTCTCTCTTTACGCTGAGCCAAACAGGCTACGATGCTGCTCACTCCAGTGGTACCTGGTTTTAACAAGTCATCAGATTCTTTTGTTTGGGTCTTTCAGACAATGATCCCTTCCTTCTTCCTCCATCTCTTACTTACAAATGGAGTATGTTCCAAAAGTTAGCATGATAGGTCAGTTGTTAGGAACTTGACAAACATTTTCCCATAGAAACAATGGCCTGCATGGTTCCCAAGCAGGCCAGTAAATGCCTGTATTACCCATAACACAAACACAGTGGTTGTGCCCAGGGACCCTAACCATCCAATAGAACAGTGTTTCTATGGGGAAAAAATGCCTGCCATGTTCCACCTTGAATGCCAAACACAATGTATCTATCAATGTCATAGGTCTGTGGGCCCCACCCCTTCTTGTCCTCCTGTAGGAGGTCTCCCAGTTCCAAGATGGCAGCTGGTTTCTGGGCCTGGGGAAGGGACCGTAGTGGGGAGCAATGGAGGTGGGGAAGAAGGTCACAAAGGATAACCCCATTTGGTAAGAGAATATGGAGCGATGTGGGATGGGACCTGGGAATACGTCTTCCACACTTCCCCCAGACTTTCTGGATCCATGATTTCCTTCAAGGATCAGCTCAGGGGCCCCATCCACTAAAAAGCTTTCCTCAACACCCCTAGCTCTAGCGAAAGTGTTCTCTCCCTCAGGGGCTCATAGGGCTCAAGTTGGAAGGGATCTTCTTAGGGGCCATCAAATCTGATCCCCTCAATTGATGGTAAGGAAGATGAGGCCCAAGGAGAAATGACTTGCCCAAGGTGACAAGGCAGTCAGCATCAGAGATAGGACTGGAACCTAGGACGTCTGACACCAAATCTCAGGCTTTTTTCACTGTGCCTTATGGCCAGAGGGTGGGACCTAGCCATGTGCAAACACAAGTCCTTAAAGCATCTAGGGAAGGATATCTCTTCCCAGGCAACTAGAACCCATGAGAAATGGATGAGCTGTTTTCCAGGAGTTGACAGTGGTCCCAAAGCTCTTCCTGTTGCTGGAGGGGGGCAGGCATGCTGGGGCAGGCTGAAACCTGGTTTTGTTAGCCACAAACCTACCAGATGCCATCTTCAAGAGATTGCTGCCTACCCTAGACCCTACGAAGTCTTAATGTGATGGACTCTTTATAAGCGGGTGATGGACTCTTTATAAGCGGGCGAAGGACTCTGTAATGTCCAAAGAAGCCCTGAATGTGGAGTGTGAGGACTCCTGGGTTCAAATCCTGACTTTCTCTGATTTCTTGTAACCCCTTGACTGCTCTATTCAGGACTTTTTTTCCCCATTTCTAACATGAGGGATTTGCTTTAGATGACCCCATTCCAGGTCAAGCATTCCATGATCTTTGGAAGCTTTGCCTAATATTGGAGTTCTAAGGGCCATAGATTTAGAGCTGGAAAGTCAGCTAGGCCAATGTGCTCATCCCAAATGGGGAAACTGATGCCCAGAGGAGTGAAGCAACTTACCAAGTCTTTGCCCATTTTGTTGGTGCCTCTCCTTGACTTTATCTCATTCTGCTTAGTGTTAAGTTTACTTGGCATATCCCTTCCCAAACCCTTGACCTTTGTAGGGAAATATAAGCTTACTCAGGATGGCAGTTACCATTTCTCTTTTATTTATTTTTTTTTTAATCCTCCAGTGCCTTGCACGTAAGGGGCAAATGATTACTGTTCGTTGACTTTGGACCCCACACCCTGATGCTCCCCTGGTGCTGGGTCAGTAGTGGCCTTCTAGCTCCTGTTTCTGCTGCTCTCTTCAGCTCTGGATCTCTGAGCAACCAAACAACCTATGGTCTGGAGCTTATGATTTCAAGCAGGTACTTAGCCTCTTTGAGAGATTTTATAGCTGCCCATGTGGGGCAGCAGACCAGGGGATAAAGAGCCCCCTTGCTATGCCTTCATGTTTTCTTTCTTCAGCCTTGTAAGGAAGGATGAAATCTCTCTCTTTCTCTCTCTCTCTCTGTCTTTCTCTTTATTTCTCTCTTTCTCTACCTTTCTCTTTATCTCTCTCTCTCTCTTTTTCTCTCTTTCTCACACACACACCTCCAGATGGATGGGGTCTTTAGGTATACAAAGGATGCCTTTGTGGGACTTTAGGTACACAAAAAACTGAAGCAAACTTTGGTGACCTCCCAGAGTCACACCCCCAGGACCTTCATCCTGTGTGAGATGAGAGAAGCAGGAATAGGGAAGAGGCTGTCCTTTCTTGATCCTTTTATTCCTTCCCATGGTCAGCCTGCAGGGAGAATGGGTAGTATGAGTCAATGGGCCAGGCAAAGAAGGGGAACTCAGGGCCTGTGTCCAGGAAGCTGCCTGGTGTGGGCAGCTGTTCTGACATCTGCAGAACGGCGTCATCTCCACACTCGAACTCCATCATCCCATGCCAACAAATTAGGCCGGTGGACCCCCATCCCTACACCAGTTGTCATTTTTTCTATTTCTCCTCAGGCCAGGGCTGTCCCCTACAAGGGTAGCATTGGGAGGGTCAGAGATATGCCATGGCATACACCCTACCCAAGTCATTTCTTTGGGATCCCCTTCACTCTGACCCAACAATGGAACAATGCACACAAGTGAACTGAGAATTGGGCAGAAGAAGTGGGGTTTAGTCCAGATGTGTGATTTTCTCAGTGTAGAGAACTTGAAGTTTGAAAAGCCTCTCCACTGATGAAAACCAGCATCTGTACCTTATCATTGTAGAGGGTTGCCTAGGTCACTGAGAGGTTAAAGGATTTGCCCATAGCCACCATCAGCATGTAGGCTTGAGAAGCATGTTGGGATGCTGGAAAGCAATGGCACGGGTGACAGGGCATTTTGACTCTGTGAAACTCAGTTTCCTCATCTGTAAAAGAGAGTAGTTGGATTAGATGACTTCTCTCGTCCCTTCCAACTCTTAATCCGTGATCCATGATCTTATGTAACCTATCAAGAGGAGCAGACCCAAATAATGCTGAAAGCTTCCCTCAAACTGCCCCCTGCCCAGCAGGTTTGGGATAGTCCAACTGAAAAATGAATGCTTCTAGCCAAGTGCTAGCTCCTTGAACTTGAACTTGTTAGGACCTACCTAACAGTGAGATTCTCCCTGCTCCTAATAATAGCTGGTTTTCAAATCCAGCCTTGTGGCTTTCAAAGGACTTAATTATCTCAAAAAATCTGAGTTTGGTAATCCCGGCATTCTCATTCTGCCTACGAACATCTACAGAGAAGGAAACTGAGGCTTGCGCCATGCAGCTCATCAGCAGTCAAGCCAAGGCCCCACTCTGTGTCTTCACCTTTAAGCCAGACAGTGCTCCTTCCATTGCTTAATGCAATTAAAACAGCTCGAAACTTGTTATCCTCAATTAAGGCTCCGGCACTTTCTATCCTTTTGTTAAAATGAAGGCACCAAATGAAATCCTGGCCAATCAACAGGCTGGCTGACAGGCAGCCAGGATCCTAAAAGGGTTTGACAGGTGAGAACATTGGATTGACTTTAATAAGATGAAACCAGATAGGACTAGATGTAGATCTCATCTTAGCCTTGGATTTTAAAAATCAACCTCATAAGGATGACACAAGGCTGCATCTCTTGCCAGAGGGCAGCTCCTGTGAAAAAGATCTGGGGGGAGAGGCAGCAAACTGGAACAGCTGGAGAGTTTATCTTAGGATCAGAAAAACTTGGCTTCAACTTCCCTCTCCCACACATAGTGACTAGGAGACCCTGGGCAATTCACTTAACCTTTTCATGCCCCAAACAACTCTCTAAAATGATAAGTTATCAGTTGTCAATGAAAAAACCAAGAGCAAAAATAAAAAAAAAAATGGTCTAAGATTTTAGTAAAACATAAGCCAGAGGGTGAACCAGCCCTGTAAATGGGGGAAATATTCGTCCCTAGGATAGGGCAATCAGAAAAGCCAATGGGATCTTTGCTTATGTTAAGAGAAGGGGAGCATCAAAAAATGGAGAGTATAGACCCTGCCCCACATCCTGTTCTGGTTTGCCATCTGGTACTCATCTGGTATTCTGGTCTGGGCACATATTGTTACAATGGAGAGCACCAGAGAAAGGGAAGCTCAGAGGGCAAAGGTCCTCAGATGGTGCCACATGAAGGAAATGGGAATTTCAGCTTGGAAAAGAGAGGATTTGGGAAGAAGGTTGCAGTTGAAGATCTCTCCCATACTTCATTCATTTATGGGTTAATTGATGCAAATGTGGAAGTTTGCAGACCAAATGGTAATTTATAGAGAGTTGCAAGGGCACACTTCACTGAGAAGTTAAGTGGTTTGTCCAGGGTCATCCATCCTGCACGTTCCAAAGGCAGGACCAGAAGTCAGGTCTTCCTGACTCAACAATGTACCTTCCGTTCACTACAACATGCAGCCTCTCTAGAGGCCCTTAGAGTAAAAAAAGGATAATGTTTAAAACCTCTCTTTTATTAATGATGTAGTTAATTACAAAATAAATCTACTATTTAATAATAACATTCAAGGCATAATAAGGTATTGTGTTCACATTTCCAAGTCTTTTAACTCATACATTTTGGAGAGTGGCATAATATGATTTTTGAAGTCTTCCACATTGCAAATCTGCACATCCCAAACCTCCAACACCATGAGGATTGATTTGTCTTGGTTGCTTGGTGTTCACAGTTGGTCAAGATTATGGTGATTTTTTTCCAAAAGAATTAATAATCTTAATGCATTTTTCAAGATAGAACAAAAAGTCTCTAAAAGTGGAGTCCTTTATGGCCGATTTGACTTCTTTGTGAGAGATAAAACCAGTGGGAATCTTCCATGTCATACAAGAAAATTCAGCTCCTTTGATCCCGTGATCCTATCACCAGGCATAGATCCCAGGAAAATCAAAGACAGAAACAGAGGTATTAGTATAACATATACCCATAAATGAATCAAATCATCACCACGCATTTATTAAGAACTTAGTTTTTGCCAAACACTGCACTACATGTTGGGATACAAAGAAAGGTAGAGACAGCCCTGTGAGTCCTCAGGGAGATTATATTTTAATGGGGTAGACAACTGGTATGTCCATAGGTAGATATAAGATACGCAGAGTAGATACAATGTAACCTTCAAGGGGAACACAGGGTGGGGGAAGGGGGAGACTGGGAATGTCTGCTGCTCAAGGTCACATTTGTCTTAAAGGAAGCCAGAATTCTAAGATCCTGATGAGAAGGGAGGGCATTCTGGGCTTGGAGCCCAGCTAGTGCAAAGACACAGAGAGGACAGATGGAACTGGGGAAGGGAACTAACTATCCCAGTACTGATAGCAAGGTTCTTTGTAGTAACCAACCAGGAGCCCATTGATTGGAGAGACTGAAGAAACTAGATATGACGGGATCTTACTGTGTAGTAAAAAATGATAAATATCAGAAAT
This sequence comes from Notamacropus eugenii, assembly GCF_028372415.1. Classification (NCBI taxonomy): domain Eukaryota; kingdom Metazoa; phylum Chordata; class Mammalia; order Diprotodontia; family Macropodidae; genus Notamacropus; species Notamacropus eugenii. The sequence continues at coordinate 14,902,123 of NC_092874.1, forward strand.
TCAGAGAAAAATGTAGAGATTGAAGAACCAATGAAGAGAAAAAAATAATAATAATAGCTAACATTTACAAAGCTCCTACTACGTGTCAGGACCTGTGCTAAGCAATTTCCAAATATTATCTCATTCAGTCCTCACCACAACCCTTGGAGGTAGGGGCTATTCTTATCCCCGTTTTACAGATGAGGAAACTGAGGTTAAGTGATGTGCCCAAGCTCATACAGGTAGTGTCTGAGGCCAAATCCGGGCCCAGGGCTCTATGCACTATGGTACCACCTAGGTTCCTCTGGGTCAGAAGAAGAATATGTATAATGAATTCAACAATATCGGTGAAAAGGCATCTAAAAGGAAGTCAAGACTGGACTAAATGAAAAAGAAATATTGGTCTCAGTGCCCAGTGCCTGGCACATAGTAGGTGCATTATTCCCTCCTCTTAGTAGAGCGGTTGATGAGACATGTTCATTGTCAGATAGCAGAACTGTATCTGGTAGGTTTGATAAACTGCTTTTCTTTGTTTCAAGGGAAGGTTCTTTTTTGTTTTTTGAGGGAGTAGGCTCTTTCTAGAAATTATTGTGATGTAAAAAAAAGGCTTAAATAAAACTTGTTAAATAATATTTTTCCTTAGATCCCCCTCATGTCCCATTCTATCCCTTCTCATACTTACTTCCTTCCAAGTATGGTTCTTCTGCCAACTCCAACCCTTGATCCTCTGAGCTGATATTCCTGAAATGTGTATTTCTTTGTACTAGTTTTGGACATGCTGTCCCCCTTCTCTGAAGCAGAATGGCAGCCCCTTGTGGTGCAGCTGCTGTTAATTTTTGTCTTTCTATCCCTAGCTTAGAGTACATACTTGATAAATGTTTGTTGAATGGATTTAAAAACTTTATGAACAAAGGAGGACAGTTTTTGCAACCCACTCTGGGAGTTCAGTGAATCGATGCATACAAACTCCTAGTCTCTGAATATTATAGGTGGTAGATAAATATATGAGAAGATGCCTAGAAACAGGAAGAACCAGGGAAGTATTGGAGAGAGTTGGCATCTTTCTGGCCCAAAAGGAGACCTAACTCCCAACTGACCAATTGAGGGCAGTCAGTAAGATGATCCTTGAAAAAGAGTCGCTAGAAAGCTGACCACCATACGGCTGGAAGAAAGTGTTATACCAATGCTGAGGTGAATCCGGAGGACTGAAAAGAAAGCTTTCCTTCTCTTGATGGATTGAGACAATCATAGTAATCTCCTGGCTTAAAAAAATACATAGTTAAGTAGTTCAGCAAGAGAAATGAATGAGAAGTTGATTTTTTTTTTAAAAATCTGCTATAAAAGTTACTTTTAAAAGCATATTTTGTCAACAGATTAGTTATCGTAATGGACATTATATTTATGTAAATTTGTGGTTTGGAAAAAACTGTGCCAATTTCTCATCCCTGAGGTGAGTAGGAATTAGTACAAATAGCATGACATCTACTTCCATCTCATAGCAGCTTTCCTACATTACAAGGAAGTCTTGGAAGTCACCTGAGGTGCTGAAATTGCCAAGGTATCTTCCAAAGGTGACAAATTTGTGTCAAGATATTATACTAAAAGAGAGAACAATTAGTATTAATTTGGCTCTAAACCTAGACTTGCGCTGGCCTCTGGGACAAGAGGAGTGGAACCAGGGCAGAAAGGCCTTCAGGTGGTTTTCTGTTGCCCCTCCCACCATTCCCCACCCCCAGCCTAGGCAGTATTCAAATCTTTCCATCGCTTACTTGTCCTAAGGTGAAGAATATGGACAATCTTGGGGTCTGTGGCAGGATATCAAGTGCAGCATTGAAAAGAATTTCAGACACAGAAATGGAAGCTCTTTCAGGGCAGGGATGACCTCATCTTTGTCTCTGAGATCCCTAGAGGCTAGTCCAATACTTTCCACATAGTTGTCACTTAATAAAACTTTGATGAATTGAACTGAGTGGGCCCCATATTCCAACATTATATACAAAGCATGAAATAACCAAGTTCTTCTACCATTTTAAAGGGTAGGTTATTTTCTACTGGAGGAAAAGATTGTTTTCCTCATTATATAAATCCTTGAGAATAAATATACTTTAAAGCTCTGGTTAATTGGCACTCAAATAAGCAGAACCCTCAAGTAACTGGCATGGGTTGATGCTGTTTTTCCCCAAAAGGGCAAAAGTTGCTGTTTGGGAGAATCGGAGAAGACCTAAAGACCTAAATCCAGCACTCCAGCTGCCAAACTCCTGAAGCTTTCAAACACAATTAAAAGCCACAAGAGTTTCTTTGAAGATTTTTATATCTAAATATGTGTGCTAATTACAACTATTAAGGGCCCCTAGCTTGGGATTTCACACCTTGTCATAGCACCATTTCCCTGTCAGCAAGTTGTGTGATACATAATTCTAATTAATTTACTTTCCTGATGTCTCTTAAATGTCCTTTATTTTTTCTAAGACAACTCTCACCAGAATTTATTATATAAAGTGTTAATAGACCTGACTGAGAAAAGCAAGCAAAGATATTCACAAGATCCTGTCCTTTCCATGTTTTCAACTGGAGGTGAGTGAGGGGTAGAAAATATAACTTTATGCTCTAAATAACAATCTCATTCACTTGGAGTCTTTTCTCCTTAGGGAAAAACATCCATTTAGTGCACTGAAGTATCTACTCGTTATGTTGTACTTCCATATTTTTAGGTATAAATGATTTTTTCTACCCTCTATTAGTCATTACATCCATATAACTAGAACGCCTTATTCCTCTACAAAGCTAGTTAGCTGATGTGCCATAATATATGTTACATGATGGACCCCAAACGTAGTGTTCCCTGCACTAACATCTTTGCCTCAGTGACCAAGGCCCAAATGAACCTTATTACCAACTATATTATTTTTCCTTCTAAACAAACACAGAAACGTAAATCCCTTGACAAAGCGGCAATTCATGTCATTTCCCATTTTAAAAGCCACGTACATTTTTGTTTACTTTTGGATGTAATTTTTAAAAGAGAGAGAAATGAAGACATTTTGCAACAGTTTTCAGCGTTGGTGATTTATAACTAATAAGAAAATTGGGATTCATTAGTCTTAACTGGTGGCAACTCATTCATGCTGATGTATTGGGAAGTAACACGGATACTGTCAGTCAAGTTCTTTTGTTTTGCTTTTCTTTTTAAAATTGGAATTCCTACTTGTCATCAACATGAGGGTGGGTGGAGAGAGACAGATCTGAGGTCTGGCCCATAACATGCATGTCACAGCTAATAATCGGTAACTATCAAATGCTCACTGGAAATGAATAAAGCGATTGTCTTTGTTTAAATCACAAAAGATTCCTGTTTCACTCAGAGGTTGTCACACAGCCTGAGGATCTTCCCCATGTGATGGATTATTGTGGAAGTAGCATGGTTTTTTGGGAAAGTACACTGGACTTGGAGTCAGGAGAAACCCAAGTTCAAATCCTGGCTCTAACACTTACTGAAGTTGTGTGGCCCTGGACTAGTCCTTTATCAGCTCCAAGACTCAGTTTCTTTAACTGTGAAATGGGCACAAGAATACATATTCTACCACCTGGTGGGGGGTGGGTAGGAAAGATAGTGGCTGTGATGAGCAAAACACTTTAGAAACCTTCAAATACTACAGAAATGAGCTATTACCACTCCTAACCTACAGCTTACCCCCTACGAGTGGGATGGAGGCACAAATACAATCATTTTGGCAAGCTTAACAAATACCATTTTGATATGCTAACGGCCTCTAGGAATCTCTGACTAATCTTCACATTAAGACATGAAGAAGAGAAATTTGCAATACGGAGCCATGTAATTGGCATGATTAAAGCCCAGCTGCCGTTGGGACATCCAGATGAAAGGATGGGGCTTCTCCACTAACCCCAATGAAGAAGCCAGCTCTCAGTGAGACTTCTCCATCCTCATCCCCCACCTTTGACCTCCCACCACCCCTTCCTCCTACATGCTCTCTCCTCCTCTGGCTTCTTTAACAGTAATCTGTCTTGATTGTCCTCCCATCCTTCTCAGTCTCCTGTGCTGGACCATTATCCATGTCCCACTTGCTAGGTATAAGTATCTTGCGTCCCTCTTCTCTAAGTGATCTCATTGGCTCCCAAGGGATAAAGTCACTTCTATGTAAATGGCTCCCAAACTAGATATCCAGCCCTAATCTTTCTCTTGAGCACTGCTCCTGCTTTGTCTTTTGCTTCCTGAATGTCTCCCAAGCCCCCCTCCCCCCCCCCCCCCAGCTCAATAGAACTCCCCGTTACTGTCTGTCCTCCAGACTTTCCTTTTATGTTGTGGTACCATGTTCCAGTCGTCTGTGGTTCTTCCCTTTCCCTCATCTCCAAGATCCAATTAGCGGCCAGATCTGCTCAATCCTACTTTCTCAACATCTTTGGCATCTGTTACCTTTTCACTTGTGGCCCTACCTCAAGTCTCTCCCCTTCCCATCTGTCCTCCACCCAGCTTTTAAGTGAATAAAGATATAGTTCTGATCACATTGGTTCATACTTCAAGCAGTTTCAACACCTCCCATTGTGCCTAGAATAAGACATGAGACCCTCAGCCTAGCATTTCAAGTCTTCTATAAACTAGCTCACACCTATCTTTTCAGATTTTTTTTCTCATATTACTCCCCTTCATATATTCTGTCTTCTAGTCCAAATGGTCCAATGCCACCCCAAACCCAAGATTCCATCTTCCACTCGTAAGCCTTGGTGGAGGCTGTCTGTCTCCATGCCTGGAATGCCCTTCCTTCTCAAATGTGCCTCTTAGGATATCTGACTTCCCTCAAAGCACAGCTCAGCTGCCCTATCCTAGATCTTTCTGAGCTCTGGCTCCAGATCTTAGTACATTGTCCCTATTGAAATGACTCTGCATTTACTGAGCTGTCCACTTGTTGTATCTTTCCCAGTTGATTATAAGATCCCTAAGGGCTGAAAGTATTTAGCTTTTCGCTTTATATTTCTAATGCCCATCATAGTGCCACACACACAGGGGGCACTTGATAAACCTTTGGTGAAAAGAGTTGAATTTAATTGAAAAGAATATTACTCAGACCTCCTATTGGCTAATCCTGACACTATTCAGAATTTGAATTTTAGCTGTAGCGTTTATATACATATGTGGTTCTTTTTCCTGAAGCTGAGCTATAGAAACCAACTCGTGATGGAAGATCTATGCATCATTCAGATGACGTTACTAAGGATAGGTTTTTAAAGAATTGATCTAAGTTGTAGTGGCGTCCAAGCTGTCAGTGATATGCACATTCTCTCCATCCTTCAAGGCCAGCTGGAATGCCACCTCCTCCAAAAAGCCTGAAGTTACTTCTGTCTCCCATATCTCACAGCATTTCTATCCCTTTCACATAGTTGTTTTCTAATTTGTTTGGTATTCATCTGTATTCATGTCTTGGGTGAAGATGGAGAGGGAGGGACTGTATTTTACATCTCTTTATACATGGAGAGTACCACAATTGATTTCCTAGCCAGCCTTCTCAATTTTTGGCAGTATAGCAATCACCTTATTAGTTAGTCATCCTAAACCCAGAAGGTGAGCTTGTTGAATGAATTAGTCAATGAACAAATGAATGAATAAATAAGGGCCTCAACTAGTGGAGAAGTGGCTAGAAACTGTGATTGTGAAATCTGATTAATTTTATGTGAGGAGATTCTCTAATGGGAGATTTTATCCGATAGAAGAATTACATATTTCTCAAGTTAAAAAGGCTTCCCTGTCTCTTTTTGGTGTTTTCTGGGTATGTAGATTTTGACTCCTGTATCTACGAGCATAAACAAAATACATGGTGTGCCCCGTAATCACAAAGATGATAGAAATGAACACCAACAACCCAAATTGCTGAGGGGCTGGGGCCAGAATGACGAGGATGAAATGGATAAGGTCCATTAGGTAGTTCATAGAGCACTGTACGCCATTCACGGTGCCACGTTCTGAATCTGCGATGTTTTCCTGAAGGAGCTGAGTCACAGTGAGGTCAAAGGACCAGAGACCTACAAAGAAAGATTTGAAAGAAATCAAAGTAGATGAAAGTATAGTCAACGTGGCCTACTTCAATACTGGAGCACCGTCAGAGTGACTTCCTTCAATACTGGAGCACTGTCAGAGTGGCCAGCTTAATACTACAACACTTCCAGAACTTATGATTGCATATTCCAGGGCCCTTACACCACTTCCTCCCCCTCCAATGATATGGATCCTGACCTATTAAATCCTTAGTTCTCCAATAATTGCTAATGGCCAAAAAATTGATTGCAACCAATCTGGTGATAAACTTCTAGAAATATATCTGGATAGGGCCTGACATAACCAATATATTGTTGGTTAACAAGATTTTTGCCTTGGCAAAAGTTGCACTCTTTGGGCATCTTTCATGGTGCAGGGGAAGACTGCTGCATATGTAGTTAGAGGACTGGGGTTTGAATCCTGCTTACATGCAGCTTAGTAGGTACCTTAGTGTGGGCAGGTAATTTCACAAGTCTCAGTTTCCCCTTCTATAAAATGACAGGGTTGGACCAAATGATCTTTAAGGTCCTTTCTGGCTCTTGAGATACAATGCAACCAATCTGAAGTCATGTCTACCTCACAATGAAAATCAGTGGCTTTAGGGGATAGAACACTGACCTTGGATTTGGGGAGACCTGAGTCTGAATCCTGCCCATGCCCCTGACTAGTTGCATGACTCTGGGAAAGCCTCTTAATCTCCCTTAGGCTCCAATTCCTCACCCATAAAATAAGCATAAAAATAACCCTTCCAAGGTTGTGTTGCACATCCAAGAACATAGAGATGTAAAGTGCTTGGCCATCATTAAAGAATTATGAAAATATTAGCTATTATTATGAAACCTCTTTTGAGGAAGACTTTGAGGTGGGTCAGAGTGACACCTGAAAAGAGGAAAAGAGGAATATGCCTGTCTGGATATAAGGTTCTGTCCCCAAGGTTTGGGACAGAAAACAAAGGTTTGAGTTTCACATGGGCTAATCTAGAACCTCAATGAGTTCCAGCTCCAGCAAACTGGTTGTTGGCCTTGCAGGAAGAAAAATCAACTCTCCCTTCCCTAACCCTCAAGAACAACTACTGTGCTTGCAGACAGCCTTTAAAACAATACAAGAAACTACTCAAGAGCTTTAACCAAAGCTTACCAATTCTGGCCAAGATCACTCCTGAGAAGAGCAAGATGATGGAGATGTATGACTCAGGCTGGCTGCTTTCTTGGGTACCATCCATCAGAACAGTATTATTGGTCCAGTGGATGGTTGAGCGGCCAGGAAGGATAGGCTGATTAATGTTTCTTTCAAAAGGAGAAACTTGTGCTTGGTTCTCTTTCAGCATCTCATTACTTAGGGAAGAGTTCCGGCTTAGTGGAAGAGAGAAAATTCCCAAATCAAAAGGACTCCCAGGGGCAAAGACAGAAAACACACAGAGCAGCAAACAGCCGATGTGGAGACAGCTGGAGATGAGGCCCGTGTGAACCAAGCCATAGGACCTTCTTAACCTGGTAAAGAGGATTGTACCCACAAGACCTGAGAAGGCTGAGATGGCCATAAGGAGACTGAGAAGGGAGCCCCCGATCCCCTGTGTGTAGGCATAGCCTGTGGTGATGCAGTCAAAGCCCAGCACAGTTGTGTACAAGAAGGCTAAACCCAATCCTGCCAAGAAGACAGTCTGCCTATAATATGTCTTCCAGCCATCACAGCATGTCCGCACTAGTCTTTGCATCTTTCTGAGGCCAAGAGGAAGTGGGTCCTGCTGGACTTCCAGAGGAGACGGCTGGTCCTCTGATCCTTCCAAAGTCTTGGGCATGTTGGCAAACTCATCAATAGTTGAACAAGAGTGAATTTCCCCTAAAAAAAATACATCCAGAAAGGTCTTAGATCACATTTATCATAAGAACATGCTGCCTGTTTTCAAGCCAGATGATGAGGATGTGTGCTTGACTGGTGATGCTGAGAACATGTCATCTTCTCCTCAATCACTGCCTGCCCTTTGCATTCCCCATCTTTATTGAGGACACCCATCTATTGTCCCAGTCAATCCTGCTCAAAACGTTGGCACTGTTCTTGATTCACTGCTCTTGCTTACACAGACTTCTAATCATTTCCCAAGTTATGCCCCTTTTACCTCTATAACATCCCTTGCTTGTGTCCCCTCCCTTCTACTCATGTAACCCTAATTATCCCTTGTCTAGATTACTGTGATATTCTATAAATAGATCTTCCTTAAATCTCTCTTGTCTTTAATTCCTCACCCACAGAACTGGAAAAAGAATTAGCCCAAGTCCCAGGTCTGATCATGTTACTCGTCCTCTCAGAGGTTTTAATGATTCCCTGTTGCCTTCAATAGTGGTTTCCAAAGTGATCTTGGGGGCCAAGATTAACCATTCTATGGACCCAGATCTAAATCTCAGATCCAAAAGAAAGTAAGTATGTGTATCAGGAAATGGGGCAGGGGAGAAAAGAATTGGGCATGTTCTAAAGACGTTACCTCATGGGGGTATCAAATAAAATTTATACACATACATACACATGTGTATGTGTGTAGGTATGTATGTGTACACAGTGCTTTGCCTGAAGCGCTATGTAGATATAGTCTATTATTGTGAATAATAAGTTCCTTGAAGTCATAATGTTTGCTTCCTTTTATGGTTTTTCATTAAGGTAAGAAATTAACTTTTTTTCAAGTCTTGGATATAACATCCAATAAAACAAAATTATGTGAGTAATCAAAAAATATATATTTTAAAAAAAGTTTTAAAAGGGTGGCCTCTGATTGAGTCTTAGTAGTGGTCAATCCTAGAAGGAGCCCTGGAGTTGGAGGAAGGGAAGGAAGGAAGAAAGGAAGGAAGGAAGGAAGGAAGGAAGGAAGGAAGGAAGGAAGGAAGGAAGGAAGGAAGGAAGGAAGGAAGGAAGGAAGGGAGGGAGGGAGGGAGGGAGGGAGGGAGGGAGGGAGGAAAGGAAGGAAGGAAGGAAGGAAGGAAGGAAGGAAGGAAGGAAGGAAGGAAGGAAGGAAGGGAGGGAGGGAGGAAAGGAAGGAAGGAAGGAAGGAAGGAAGGAAGGAAGGAAGGAAGGAAGGAAGGAAGGAAGGAAGGAAGGAAGGAAGGAAGGAAGAGAAAGAAAGTCTCCTCTTCCTGAATTCAAATCTGGCATCAGACACTTACTAGGCAAGTCACTTAATCCTGTTTGCCTCAGTTTCCTCATCTATAAAATGAGCTAGAAAAGGAAATGGCAGACCACTCTAGTATCTTTGCCAGGAAAACCTCAAATGAGGTCATGAAAAGTCAGACATGACTGAAGGTGACTGAATAACAATATGTTTCCATCTCTAGAAAAACTTGTACCCGGCCTTTGTAGTGCTCCTCTTCCATGCCTAGAACATACTCCCTTTATCACTGCCTTAAAGGGTTTCTCTCTTCCTTTCAGATGCAGCCCAACCACCATTTTCAACAGAAAGCTTTTCTTGATTCCCCCCATTGCCATCCCCCCAAATCATCTTGTATTAAAATACTTTGAATGTATTCACTTCATACTTATGCTGTATATATTTTTATGTGTACTTGTTATCTCCTCTATTAGAATGTAAAGTCATGAGTAGGGATTATTAAATTCTTGAAAGAACTTAATTAATACCTGTCAACTGATTGATTGATAGATCCCTATGAAGCTGGAAGGGATCAGTTTTGTTTCCTCCCTGGTACCCACTGAGTACCTCTCTAAGCAGGCAGGTGCGGACTTGTGTTGAAAAAATGACTTTCAAGAGCTACATTTTCTAAAGTGACTAAAACATTCCTACCCAGAGATCCCTCTGCTAGGTATATGCCCCAGGAAGTCACTGGGGAATAAAAAGGTCTCATAGACACCAAAATATTGGCACTCTTTTGTGGTAGTGAAGAACAGGAAACAAGCACAACCGTCCACTGGGGAATGGTGGAACAAGTCATGGTCCATAATGTAATGAAATACTACTGTGAGAAACAATGGACGTGATGAAATGAAGAAGCATGGGAAGGCTTACACAAACTGATGCAAAGGGAAGGAAACAGACCCAAGAAAATAACATGAACAATGACTTCAACACTGAAAATAACAACAACTGAAAAACAGTCTAAAAGAAATGTTCTTTGCCAAATTGCAAAGAATAAGCTTGGTCCCAAAGAAAAGATATGAGGAGTCCCCTCCACAGCTCCTTCGCATAGTGGGGGTGTATGATATTATATATCACATCAGCTCATTTTCAGTGTTTGTTGACCAGTTTTACTGAATTTTTTTGTCTTCTTTTAAATCTTTTTTTTAAAATTAAGAATAACTTTTTGGGAGGGTGAGAGAGAGGAGTACAAGGGAAATGTAGGGAATGTAAAAACAAAAGATATAAAAAACCTATTTACAAAACGTTCCATTTTCAGATGGGAAGTTGAGACAGAAAATAGAAGCCAATAGAATGGCAAAAGTCAAGGAAGAAGATCAAAGAACCAGGAACAGCGGTGAGATGAAAACTACCTTGAGAGCTAATGAGCTCCAATTGCCTCTTTAGAAAGCTGTTCCCTGTGCACCTCCGGGGTTTGGCAGCTAGCTGAGGAACGAGCTGATACACTCTGGACAGGAAGAGGAACTCAACCAGCAGAGACACCAAGTTCCATCCCAGGATGAAGCCACAACCAATGACATTGGATGCCCAAGTCATCACCTGTCCCACAGAGAGGGGGGCAAAGATGTTGATGATTTGGTCCATCCTTCTAATCATCGCGTTCACACCTGGAGGGGAGAATAAACCAAAACATTTCACTGCACAGAGATCAGAGACACCCACACCCAACATCCAAGAATCATTCGAGATGTTGAAGGTCCCTTCTAGGGTTCAAGGTCTGTGACCAAACGATTGATTCATCAGAAGCATATAGAGCAAGGGGATTCTCAAGTACCATTTTCCATTTTTATGGAGGGGGAAACTAAGGCTCAGAAAGGAGAATTGATGATATAACTCGTTAGTGGCAGAGATAGGAGTGAATTTCAGGTGCCGTGACTTCTGGTAAAATCTTCCCATCACAATGCTTGACATGATACAAGTGAGTTACAAGTGAGTTAAATATCCACAAGCACAGTGTACTCATCACCTTAGCGTGGCTTAAGAGACAGAACCAGCAATAAAGGGACCATCTTTTGTAGTGGGAAATGCCTTGCATGTATCACCAGGAGCCTTAGAATAACAGGTCGACATTAGGATGGAACACTAGAGGTTAAGATCATCCAATTCCCTTTCTGATTCATCCTCCACTCAGCTGCCAAAGGGATTTTCTAAGTCAAGGGTTTAATCATGTCATCCCTCTGCTTAATAACCTTCCTGTTACCTCCAGGATCAACTATAAAGTTATTATAGTCCGGAACTTTCCTGCTTCTCAGTTTCACATCCTTTACAAACTCCAGCACTCCACACTAACCTGTTTCCATTTTCTGAAACACAACACTCCATCTCCCAGCTTCATGCCTTTGCATTGGCTATGACCCATGCCTGTCATGCCTTGTCTTCTCATTGCTACCTCCTAGCTTTCCTGGCTTCCTTTCACACACAGCCCAAATTCCACTTTTTGTAGGAGGTCTTTCCTGGTCCCCTGGTGCTAGAATCTTCCCTCTGAAATTATCTTTCATCTACTTCGTATATATGTTATATGTACAATTCTTTGAATGTTTTTTGTTTGAGAACAAGGAATCTGATTTTTTTGCCTTTCTTTGTATTCTGTTTTAATAGAATATTTTAACGAATTATTCTTGCTAACTAGTTGCTACAGAAGTGGCATGGGGTAGCTGATAGAGAGCTGGCCTCAGAGCTAGGAAGACCTAGGTTCTAGTACTGTTTGTAGCATATACTAATTGTGTGTCCCTAGATGAGTCACTCAGGGTCTCTCAAGGTCCTAGGCAAATTTTTTAGACTGTAAGGTGCTGGCTTGCATTAATTGAGGCAATTTTCTCACCAAGAATTCCCTACACCTAGGAAATCACAGGTCTGCCCCTTCTCTCCCCCACAACATTTTAGCAAGTTGAGTAGAGGTCCAATCATGCTGCCCTAGTTATGGCTCCCATAGCCACAGATATTCCTCATGGACTCTACTGAATTTACTCATCATCCTTTGGGGGGAAGAATTCATTAAGAGCCTGGGCATTCCTTAATTTCTGTTGCCCAGGGGGATAAAGTATTTTCATGGTGGCTTGTTTGTGGGTGAAGCATTGGCTTGGACTTACCTGCGAGCTGACTTCTGTTGTCTCTGGTGATGACCACGATCCAGTCTCTCTGAATGGTGATGGTCAGGGCTGTGCTGGCTAGGTTGGCCAGATCTGCAAAGATAATCACTGCTACATAGCAGGCCACCTACAGGGAGGGGTTGGAAAGCAGAGTTTGCAGTCCAAGAATAGACTTCAATAGGCAAATACTTTCCATGGTTTTCTAGCTGACACTCCCACCCAAGCCAGCATGAATAGTAAGCCTTCCTAGTGACAAGTCCAACTGAGGGGAAGAAGAAAGTGCTGTTCTGTTGGCTTGATGAACTTTCTTCCTGCCCCCTCCATCAGCCCCAGATCTGAGGCTAATTTTGGTCCTATACACAGGAGGCCCACAATTCTGCTGTCTTTGCATGTCTGTGATTTGGGGTCTGATTCACAGCTTTGAGGTAAAAAGCAACACTAAATGAAGACTAGCTAGGTTTAAAACCCGAGTCCCCAGAAAGCTGCAGAATGGGCAAATGCCACTGTCCCTGGCAGGGAGCCACAACCCGGACCTCTGAAGTTTCATTTCATTGTGGAAGAGGAAGACGAGTCCACACGTACCATGAGCCAGCCCTGCCAGATGCCTTCAATATCGCTCTTGTAGGAGAACACCAACATTAGAACCACACAGCAGGCAATGACAGAGGAGTTCTGAAGGAACAGCGACACATGGGCCACTGGTGGTAAAGAAGATAACCTGCTCAACACAGTCTTCTGGGTATTTAACCAGATCCCTATGCCTGCCCCAAGTGACATTTTAATCCACATCTGTTATGTTGTAATTCAATAACAAGGTTATATTTTCATCAAGCAGATACAGCAGGAATAGAGTTCCATGATTTAGACTAGCATCTCATACCATACCCCAGAATCCATTCTTAACAAGTTAATAACCAATACAAAAAGATATTAGAGGATAGTGGAAGGTCATATATTTCCATACCATGGTTAGAACCCAAATTCATAATCAGAAGAAGGCTAGAGGAGATTAGGAAAGGCAAAATAGACTTTTGAGATTATATAAATGGGAAGACTTGCTTGAACTTATCCTGATGATGGAGGGTCTCACAACCAGTAAGATGGCTCTGAGGTGATGAATTCTTTGATGAGGAAATCCAGAAAACCAAAGAAAATAATAAAGTAACTCTCAAACCTTCTACCTTCTCAGTGATGGTGATAAAGGGACCAGGAAGCAGGGCAGGAGAGTATGTACACATAACTTTCTAATCAATTAGAAATGCAAATCAGTTAACTCTTCAGAATGAACCAACATTAGCCATTTCCTTCCTGGGGGGACACTGAACCCACAGGGCTGAAAAAAGAAAGACTGAGGGTGTCCCACATCTCTGGCCACTCTCAACCTCCCTCAGATTCCTTTGTGCTTTCCTGTATTTTGTATGTATTTTTATATCTGTGTCTATCTGTTATTTCTAATACAACATAAACTCCTTTGTGGCAGGCACTGCCTAGCTTTTATCTATGTATTCTCAGTGCCTAGAGGAGTAGGCACCATTAGGTGCTTTGTAAAAGCTTGTTTTTTGAAACTGATAGATGGATTGACTGAACCATTTAAGAAGAGGGTGAGAGACATAGTCAGCAGCCAAAAACTCCAGGGAGATCTGTGTTTAATTAGATAAGTCTAGAAACAAATCTGAGTTTATCTGATGAATTATAATAAATACATATCTCAAAATATCAGTGGCTCTGGAATACCAATGTGGGTACTCCATTCAAAGGTGCAGATAGCAGCTCATGCAAGTCTTTTCATGTCACATGATTTTTGTCCATGTCCTCCCTAAAGTCCTTGATGGGAGACCAGCCCAGAACATTCAAGGCTTTCTGTGGATCCTAATGGAGTATTCAGGCAGTCCATTTGTCTATCATTCGTCACTTGCTGGGTGACCAGTGCATCTTCTTTTCCAGTCTTTGGGCAGATATCTCTTACAATTCTTGTTGGTAATGAGTTAAAGTCTAATTGCACCACCCACCCATTTCTCTGTTGCTTTTTGGGTGACTGTCAGCAGACTCTGGGTTCTGTTTGATTGTGAGTTCCTTGTCCTGTCTTTTGCCTCTTTTCACATCCCCAGAGAGTAGTACAATACCTGGCTCATTTAGGCACTTAATAAAGGTTTATTGGATTAAACTGGATTGGAACCCAAAGTCATGGTACCCTGGATCTTCAAGCCTAGGATCTAAGGTAGCTAGGGGGCACCATGAATAGATAGAATGTTGAACTAGGAGTCAGGAAGACCTCAATCCAAATCCTGTCTCAGACACTTCTTTAGTTGTGTGACCCTGATCCATTCACATAACCTCTCAGTCTCAATTTCCTCATCTGTAAAAAAAGAGTAATATTATGAAGATCCAATGAGATAACACAGGAAAAGTGCTTTGTACCCCTTAAAGCGGTATAGAAGTGCTCACTATTATTATCAATCAATCAATAACCTCTTAACCTCAGTTTAGTCATCTGTAAAAAGATATTATAATAGCACCCCCTAGGATTGTTCTGAGGGTCAAAGGAGATCATTTTTGTGAAGTATTTTGCACATTTTAAAGTGCTATAAGAGGGTTAGCTATTATTGGTTGAACATCAGCTATGGACAGGCACTGTGTTTGCTGTTAGACAACGAATTACCTTTGTTTCTCGGTTTTCTGTCAATCCAATCTCCAATTAAAACCCCAAACACCAACACTGAGCCAGCCACCACTAAGCCAAAAACTGCTGTCAGAAGAAGGTTGCGTCCATATAACTCTATCAGGAACACAGACAGAGCAAAGTGCCACATTCGGTCTCCCTGCCAGGTGGCACAGGCCAAACAAAACACAAAACAAAAAAGGGGTCAGGGTTCGGGATTTTTCTTCCTGCATTGACCAATGAAACTAAATTGTGAATAAGATGCTTAGACACTGGGGACACACCATCTTGCTGGGGCTTTCCAGAATTATGAAGGCAGGACAACACTTCCCCTCCCTGGGTCTCAGTTTCTCCATCTGTAAAATGAAGGGGTTGGAGCAGGTGGCGTCCTGGGTTCCTTCCCATTCTAGATCTATGGTTCTAGAGGTGGGCAAGTCAATTCCCTTCCCTGGGCCTCTGTTTCCTCACCTATAAAGTGAAGGGGTTGGATGTGACCTCAAAGATCCCATCCACTCTAAATCTAAGATTGTACAACATTCAGATGTGACCCTATGTCCAGATCTGCTTGTGACACCTCATAGCTCTCTTGATCACTCAAAGCACAAGAACAATTATTCCGCTTCATCTTACCCATATGGAAAGCGCACAGCTGACATAAACCAAAACTCTCGGCCCCAGGAGGGAGTTCAAAGTTGCCCCTAAAACACACACAACCAAACCATGAAAGACATTTCCATGTAAATCTTGTCAAAGACATACTTGGTTTATTTCCTCTATGCAAAGGAAAACCTGGGTGGCTATTGCCCAGTGGGAGAGAAGGATTTGAGAGCCCAGCAGAAGTTGTTCAAGTGTGACTGCCGCGGGAGTCCTGGGGGTCTGACACAGGCTCCTCTGGATTCCAAGAAGGGCCCTCAGGACCCTCCCAGACAGATAGGTGGGCATAGCCCAGGGGTGGGGGTTGGGGGGCCACCAGGCTCTGTCGTTGTTGAAAGCCAGGTTTAAGGGCCTCATCCTTTGTGCTTACCAAGACCTTTCTCTTCCATGGTCACACATGGTTTCATTTCAGCATGGAGCAAGCCCCAGTTTTCCAGCGCTGGATATACTCAGGATTCAGAATCTAGAAGACCTGAGTTTAAATTCTGCTTCAAATACTTTCTAGCTGCATTATTCCCAGGCAAGTCACTTTGTCTCTTAATCAAACAAGCAATAACCATCAAGCATTTGCTTATTATGGGCCAGGTACTGGGTAAGCAATGAGGAGGCAGTTTCTTCATCTGTGAATTGGGTACAATCATGATACTTGTAACATTTACCTCACAGGAGAGAGAGTGTGTAAAGTTCTTTGCAAACTTCAAATTCTCATATAAAGGTCAATGGTTATCATGGAAGAATAAACAGCAAGTAACCTGCTTCTGGCTCAGGAATCTGCCTCTTGTACACTGAGTAGAAGTGTAGCACAAAGGGCAACTTTCAGAACTGGGAACAACGGCTCCCATTTCCAGCATGAGGCTTTTGTCGCAACAAGCCTGTGACATGGGGAGGGTGGGCATAATTCTTCTCATTTTACAGATGAGGTCACTGAGGCTCACTGGAGAGAAGTGACCTAGCCACAGTCAAAGAGCCAGTAAGAGTCAGAGCCAGAATCTGAACCCACATTTCTCTCCAAGGACGGTGCGCTTTCCACCATACCATACTATAGTTTAAGAATATGACTTTGTAATAATTGTAGAAAGACAAATCGTGGCATCGTAATGTAACAGCACAGAACCTTCCAAATGGCAGAAAAGGTTGAATTCCATTGAGAATTTTTAGAAAATTTCCCTTACACCAGAATAAATGTATTTGGAAACTGTGTGAGTGCTACTCCCTGATAAGAGAAGAGCTAAAGTCAATTTCTAGTGGCTGGGATCTCTCTCTCTCTCTCTCTCTCTCTCTTTCTCTCTTCCTCTTTCTCTCTCTCTCTTTCTCTCTTCCTCTTTCTCTCTCTCTCTCTCTTTCTCTCTCTCTCTCTCTTTCTCTGTGTTTCTCTGTATCTCTGTCTCTGTGGATCTAGCTCTCTTTCTGTGTCTCTGTCTCTCTTTCCCTGGGTGTCTCTGTCTCTAGCTCTCTGTAGCCCTCCCTACACTCAGCCCTGTGTTGAGGGCTGCCAGGGAAAGTCAAGGATATAGCCCAGACCTAGGTAATAGCCTGGTTTTTAATTTAAAGGCATTTTCAGTTATGGAGTGAAAATAAACAGTTTGCCCTCAAGTGAAATAGGAAACACAATCCACTTTGGCAGCTGGAGCCTTCAATTTAAATGGAAGTGATTGAATTGAGGGCTTGAAGCATATTTTCATTAATAATTAAGCAAAGTGGCTTTTTTCTCTCTCCATTTCCTTGTGGCCACTAAGATCATGCTTCTCTTTCCACTCTCTCGAAACCCAACAGATCTCAAAAGAAAAGCCAGGGCACTGAACTGCAGGGAGAGACCTGATTAAAGCATTAGCCTCGAAGACTATGGTCAGTCACCGAAGTGTCTCACCCATTTATCTCCCTGAGTGGGAGCCCTGCAGGAATTCACATTTGTAAAATTCTCTGGAATTGTCAACTGGAAAGTGGTTCTGTTGCATTCGGTACCATTTGAAATCCATCACGGAGAGAAGCCTTCCCCCATGAGCAATGGATGCTATGCAGGCTCTTCAGACATGCAAGACTCTTTGGACTGCGGATTTTGCTTCCCCCTAAACCCAGTGCTTTGCCATTTAATCTTACAAATGAAAGAAAGCAGGAGTCACTAGTGAAAACAGAACACGAGATGACATTTTACAGTCGTTGCTCTAACTAGACACTAACAAGGTATTTTTAATATTCAATTCAATTAGGCAACAAGAAACCACTCTGAGAAAGCCTTTGGAAAACAGGCCAAATTGCTTAGTGACATTTAAATTAGAGAAATTCTGTTTTTGCGGCACATCGTTACACAAAGAACAAACACATGAAAAAAACCCTATTCATTTTACTTAATCAAATCCCCCCATGCCCAGTGGCACTGTGTAATTTCAGACTGATGATGTTAGCACAGCAGTATTTCCAACCCAGAGAGAGAGTGCTTCTTTTCCCAACCAAGCTAGCTTTTGAGAGTGAAGCTTTATTGGAGACCTACCTAAATGTCTCTTTTCTCTCCTAATTTGTCTGGTGCCTACGATGTCACTCAGTGCCTCTTTTTTTCCACAGTCTTGGATATCGTTGTCTTCTCTCATCATGATTGCTTACTGTGAAGGAGAGATTTTAGAGAATGACAGATTTATTCAGCGGACCTCACATTGTGGTAAACTGTGAGAAATTAGCAAGCTCTCCCTTTAATTCCAACTGGATTTCCCCTAAAAACCGCTCCCACTTGATTCTTTCAACTGGAATAAGTTAATTGTACAATCTATTATAAGGTCTACTGCATAGGAATAAAGTCGAAGTACTTGTCAACAAACGAGGCATGTTAATAATGCCCCAAACCAATTACTCAGGGGAAATAAATCTCCGTCAGCAGCAATCAAAAGCCCTCCCAGTTTTAATTTATCAAAAAGAAAGAGAGAGAGAGAGAGAGAGAGAGAGAGAGAGAGAGAGGAAAAAGAGAGACACAGAGACAGACAGAGAGAGACACAGAGACACAGAGAGAGAGAGACAAAGAGAGGGAGAGAGTTAAACAGTAAACAACCCTTCATTAAACACATTATGTTTCCACTTTAATTATTCAACAGGGTAAATTGATTACATTTGCTCTAATTAATGAAAGTTTTAAAATGAAAAGAAAACCACAAGCACATTGACAAGAACACAGCAATGAGCCTCAAATGTTTGCTCCCACCTGCTAAGAATTTGATTTAAAATAAGAAGAATCTGAAGCTTAGTGAACTGTTTTACTTACCCAGTGCAGGCAGCAGGGTGGAGTTTTTCATGTGTTCCAGCTTTGAGTCTGGCCTTGGTTGTCCATTCACCCCCCAGAGACCATGTGCAAAGATGTAACTGGTCAGTGAAAGTGTTCTAAAACTTACATGTGCCCTTGTCCACACACGAACCCCATTGTCCAAAAAGTGCTGGGTGTGCAAATGCTTCCTCTAGGTCATCAGATGAAAAGCCAGCAGTTTCTGCTCCCCGTGACAGGCCAGTAGAACATAATAAAAACCGGGTTCATCTGCACCATTTTCATCTAAGGGCTGGGCCAAGGGAATGTGGGAGACAGTCCTGAGTCCAGTCTCTCTCCTGTTGCCACATGGACAGAAAACCAGGGGAAGGCCAGCACAGATGCACTCAGCCACCTCTCCTTGGGTGTGTTCCCAAAACTTGCATGTCAAGTCCAGAGTAGGGATTGCAGAAATATTAATAATAGATTGAATAAGACACCAGGTATAAAGTGCCAAGCAAGTGTTAACTCTGAAGCAAGTTGTTTCTCTAAGGTTCGATGTTATGCTTTCTAGGCATCCTCAGAACAGTTTTGTTGTTAATAAGGCCCCAAAGTGCCACATTTTTATCTGCATTCTAAAACTGAGAAATCAGGACTAAGAGGGGTGAGGAGACTGACTTGTCCAAGGTCACACCACTAGACATCGCCTGAAGTAGAATTTGAACCCAGATTTGATTTCAAGCCCAGTGGTGTCCCAGCAACACCAGGCAATGAGGAAATCGACCAACAAAGAGCATCCTTTCCAATAGTGGAGGGCATGTACAAGGAGGGCCATCCATGGGAGGCTCTGGGATGGGTGGTACCCTCCCAGCTCCCATTCCAATGGTCTTTGCCATTGTGTCAAGCCTCATCCTGCCTAGTACTTGCTCTTGACTGGTCAGGGCCTCATCGGGGTCCCCTCATTGAACCACTCTGCTCAGGATCCCTGCTTCCTTTCTCTGTACCTCATTTGCTCTGTGTTTTCTTGTTCCTTTCTGCTAAGTGTTGGTTGTGATGACTTTCATAAACCAATTTATGCTAAGTTGTACATGTCTTAATGGATCTCACCTCAAAAGGGTATTTGCCACTAAAAAGGGTGTTCCTCTAATTCAAAGGAAAGGGAACATTCCAGACATCACAGAGAGGCTGCTGGGTGTGTTGGTAGGTGGGAAATGTTTCCTAGCCCCCTCTAAGCTCACATGTCGTGGAAGCAGCAACTTTGGCTCAGCAGCATCTCCTAAAACTGACGTTATAAATTTTACTATTCATGATAGGAAGTCACTAAGTGACTTCCCTATGGTCACACAGCTACTAAATGAGCCTGGTTATTCAAACCCTGCTCTTCCTGACTTCATATCTCTCTGGTCATTACGAAGGATGGGGGAGAGAGAAAACCTGCCTTTGTTCAGGGTATCAGTATGTCCCCAAGACCATAACATTTCACAAGCCCTTCCTGCATTTTCCAAAGCCATCATGCCAACCTGATGATAAGCACTAGGTGGACTCCACTATGCAGGATCTAAAAACAGTCCCTTGGGACACCTAAAAATACATGGTAGGAGTTGCATTCAGGGGCCTGACAGCAGAGGCATTGCCTCCAGGGAGAGAATACGTCTACTGGTTTAGAAAAAGGAAAGCATAGAGAGACGCTAACGATACTGCTGTCTTTCCCTGGCCCAGATCATGTCTGGAGTCCACCATTTGGGGCATAGGGACTAGATTTGGAATTTCACTGATCTGGGAACTTCCCTGATGAAGGCACTTCCTCTACTGGGTAGCTCTGCATCTTCTAGAAAGAAGCCTTTCCCAGGCCCCTTCCTGCTGGTGCATCCTCACTGAGGTTCTCTCCACTTCGCCTCCTTGACATCTTCTCTGAACATTGCTTGGATGTCCTCTCTCATCAGACTGTGAGAGCCTTGAAGGTGATGGCTAACGCTGCCTTTCTTTGTATATCTTGTGCTTAGCATCTTCCCTGACAAACTGGAGGTACTTAAGAAGTGTCTGTTGATTTGACCTAGAGAACTGAGACCTTAAGTGACAGACATGCTTGACCTAGAGAACTGAGACCTTAAGTGACAGACATGCTCAGACACGTGATTTGAAGCCAAGTTCTCCTGACTTCTTGTAGAGGGTGGGGTTTTTCTGCTCCTTGTCCTTTGTTCTCAAAGAGGACCATGACATCAGGAAGGTGACGCCATGACATGTGGGTGAATTGAATTTCAGTGAGGGAGGGCTGTGCAAAGTCATCAGCCTTGCTTTCTCCCTGGAGCCATCTGGGTCCAGCGGCCAGATAGAGATCAGGACAGCTGGAGATGGTCCAGCATGCAATGGGGATTCTTGGCCTTTTCAAGCCAAGGTCCTTAACAGGTCTCAGAGGGTGGGATTTTAGCTGGGACTTGAAAGAAGCCAGAAGATGTCAGGAAGTCAGTGGAGATGAAGAGGAAGAACATTCTAGACATGAGCATGTAACAGTAAGCACCCCAACATACACAGGGGGCTGCTATCACAGGTTCTTTAATCTGCTTTTCTAAAAGGAAAGACAACTTTTTGGGGGGTTAACAATCTCCTTTAATCAAGTACTTAGTTCAGGAAATCAACAGTGATTCCAAACTATCTGACATAATAATACATATATCACAAATCAAGAGACAGGTCCAACTGTCTGACTATAGCTGCCGGAGAGGCAAGCACCAACATCTGAGTTTTCAAAGCTAGGGTGCTGCTTAGCGGTTTCCCAGAGTCTCATCTGGCACACAAACCTTCCAAAAACTAAGCCCCAAAGTAAAACCTCACCCTCAGAGTATTGATAACTTTTTTTTTAGAGCCAGAGGGCATCCCAACCTTAGAGAACCAGTGATTCATTAACAAAAATTGTGGGCCTTCCTACAAATCTTCCCTAATCAAACTCTCCTTAATGGGCAAATGGGTGGGGAAGATCTTTAATCATATTAGCAATACAAATACATATATTGTTTCTAGTTAAAGAAACTGTTGTTTCTGTACTTTACTCCTAGTAAAGACTCTTGATTGATAAAGGCAAGATTCAGTCAGAGGCATTATACTTTTTGATCATACTAAAACAAAAAACAGCAGAAGATCCTACTTTGCTATCCTATACAGGGCAACAGCCAGAGAAAATGCCTGGAGTGGGGGGACAGACTGTCTTGTTCCAGGAGCAGTGAGGAGGTTAGTGTCACTGGAGGGCAGACTATGTGGTAAGAGGTGACGGATTTAGGGATGGGGGGGGGGAAGAGAGAGAGAGAGAGAGATCTTTGCCTTAGGAAGATGAATTTGACAGCTAAGTAGAGGGTATTCTAGTGTGGGGAAAAACTTGAGGTGGAAAGACCAACCCAATCGTTGCAATAGTCCAGGGCTGGGATGCTGAGCTTGTACCAGGTGGCAGCAATGGTGTAAGTCAGAAGAGGATGCACTTAAGAGTTATAAAGATAGAAATGACAGAACTTGGCCACAGACTTGACACAGGGTAGGGAGTGGGGAGGGAGTATGAAGTGGAGGATAATGCTTATATGGTGAGCCTAGGTGACTGGGACAATGTGGGTGCCCTCAACAGTAATAGGAGAGTCAGGAAGGGGGAGATTGTCAGTGGAAACAACTATAATGAGTTGAGCTTTGGACATGTTGGTTTTAAGATGTCTACCTGACATCCAGTCGGAGATGTCTAATAGGCAGTGGGAGATGCTGAGTTTAAGAGAAAGGTTAGAGCTAGATAAATCAACATGGGGATTATCAGCATAGATGTGGCAATTACATCCACAGGAGCTGATGAGATCGCCAAATGAGAGGACCCAGCAGAAGCTTGGGGGATGTCTACAACTAGCAGGTGTCACCTGGATGAAGATGCCAGAAAGGCGCAGTCAGGTTGGAGGAAAACCAAGATAATGAGTGTCATGGATACAGAGAAGGAAGCAGTTATGAAAGAGAAAAGGACAATCGGAAGTGTCAGACGCTGCAGAGAAGTCAGGAAGGATAAAGGTTGGGGAAAAGGTCATTCGCTTTGGTAATTAGGAGAACTTTGGAAAGAACAGTTTCAGCTGAATGATGAGCTTGGAAGCCACGCTGCAGACAGTTCAGAAGAGAATGGGAGGGAAGGAAGTAGAGGCATCTATTGTTGATGGCATTCTCAAAGAATTTAGCCACCCAGGGAAGAAGGAGAGAGATGGGATGATAGTTAACAGGGAGGATGCACCAAGGGAGGGGGTTTTGAGGATAAAGGAGACATGGACATGCCTGTAGGCGGTGGGGAAGCAGCCAGTAGCTGGAAGAGATTGAAGATAAGAGAGTGGGGATGACAGACAAAGCTATCTGCAAAGAACATGGGACAGAAGGGGGTCACTTGCACATGCATCAGAATTTGCTTTGGCAAGGAGAAAGGTCACCTCTTCATGTGAGACAGGAATAAAGGATGACATGGTGGAATCTGGGTGATGTGAGGAGGAAGGACTAAGAGGGGTCCGCTATAGCCAATGACCTTAATTTTTTCAGTGAAATGGGAGGCAAGGTTCTCAGTTGAGAGGCTCAGGGTGTGGAGATGGGATGTTTGAAGAAGGATGAACTGGTTCGGAAGATCTCTGCAGTGAAGGTCCAGTTAAGATTATAAATAATTTTATAGAGTATCCACTCTGCAATTCTTTCCAAATCCATTCAGCAACAGGAAACAGAATATGCAGCATTTTTAAAAAATAAATAAATATTATCTCATTGATTCTCACATCAATCCTGAGAGGTAGGTGCTATTATTAGCCCCATTTTACAGATGAGGGAACTGAGGCAAACAGAGGCTAATTGACTTGCCTAAGCTCACACAGTTAATAGGTATCTGAATTTGAACTGGGTTTAAACTCAGACCTTCCTGATTCCAGGCCTAACACTATCTGCTGCATCTCTAGCTGCCTCAAATGAGTAAGAACAAACACAGTGACTGGTGGGTATAATCTGAGACTGAGACTTAGAAGGGCAAGATCATCAATAGGATAAGGGGGCAGGAGACTTGACAGAAAAAGACAGTATAAAGTGGGATTGGTTCTCAAGGTGTCAACGAAGAGGGTAGCCAGTACAAGAAGTGATGGCCTGGAAAGAAGTGAGGAGTGGAGGGATCGGAGGCCACCAGGAGGACAAAGAGCAACCACCGTCCTCCCCAAGTTCCCATCACCTCCACCTTGTACAATTCCAATAGCCTTCTAACTGGTTTCCATGCTTCTGGATTCTCCCTCTCCCATTCATTCTTCACCCAACTGCCCATGTCATCTTCCTGAACATGCCACTCCCTCCCTCAAAAGTCTTCAATGCATAAGATAAAATAAAAACTCTTAGCTTGACATCCAAGACCTTTGGTTTCCACTTGTAAATGGAGAGATGGAAAATCTTTCATGGAAACCTAATTTTCCTATCACATTTTGTTCTCAGTGTTAGAACACTTGTTCATTTGTTTCAGTCCAGTCTGACTCCTCATGACTCCATTTGAGGTTCTCTTGACAAAGATACTAGAGTGGTTGGCCATTTCCTTCTCCAGTTCATTTTAGAGAAGAGGAAACGGAGGCAAACAGGGTTACATGACTTGCCCAGGGTCACACAGATAGTGTCTGAGGCTGGATTGGACTCAGGTCCACCTGATTCCAGGCTGTGAGGACTGTAATGAGAATTAGTTACCAGAGTCTATGGGACCTAACTAAGGACTATCCAAAGCTCTTGAACTTCTCCCTGTCCCAGCAGGACAAGAGATGCTGGGAAATAAACCACTTTGTATCCTTTGGGTGTCTATTCTGCACATAGAGAGAGGACTGGTGAGCCTTGGGTTCAAGTCTGGGCTCTGCAGAAGCCAGGGAAGCCCTTCAGTCTCCTGAGGTGATTCTAAATCGCAGGAAAGCTGTTACTCTGCATTAGGAGAAAGAGTTTCCCCCCTGGGACTTCCATATGCAGATGGGATCCCACATCCTGTCCCTATCCCCAGGGATGTTGTTTCCTCCCTTAGAACATAAAGCAGCAGAGAAGGCAGCTGGGTGGCTCAGTGGGTAGAAAGCTCCTGGCCTCAAGTCATGAAGGCTAAGCTTAAATCTAGCTCTGGTAGTCATGAGCTCTGTGACCTTGGGCAAGAAACAACGGCTCTGTGCCTCAGTTTCCTCATCTGTAAAATGGAGATAATATTAGCACCTACCTTCCAGGACTGTGGTGAGGATGTATCAGATAGGATATGATCTGTACAACACTTAGCACAGTCTGGCAGAGCCCAGTGGGCATTTAATAAATGTTTGCCCTTTTCCCCTTAGAAAGGCATTGATCCTCAGAGTTCAGGAGATACCTCAATACAAGGACTCACTAAAGGGACCAAGGATTTTGTGGTTCCCCTTTGGTCATGTAGGTTCTTTACAGAGAGTCTCACTCTCATTTTAATTGTAAATGTGCCGCCGCACATCTACATTAACCTTGCCTGTGTTCAAGTGGAGAATGCCCTGCTCCTTGGGATTTTTTTTTAATAACGATCTTGCTTAGTAAATACCCTTTCTAAAAGTTAATTAAGTCTGACTGATAATCAAATGGGGAACACATTTATGGGGATCCCTGAGCAGCCACCTGAGGGACTCCATCCCCTCAGGGCTATCCAGAGAATTTTGATGTGAGGAGTCAGTTGTCCTCTGAGGATCCAGTCTGCCAACACAGCCCCGCAGGGTGTGCTAACCCTTTCTTTGTTAAATAAAACCTAAAACCCTCAAGTCCTGAGGTATCTTGTGGAATGAGGGAGGGGATCAGGGGAGATGCCTGCACCCCAACTTCTCCATGCCTTAGCAGACAGGTTTCCTAAGGCAAGTCTCCTTTGTGGGGCCAAGACAATTTTTGCCTGGTGGCTGGTCTCTGGGGATGAGTGGCTCTGATCTTTGCTAGGCTGGTGACAAACCAAGGTCTCTTTCTAGGCCTATTCCAGAAAATTTTTCTGCTTAAGAGGGCAAGCTCAAGCTTGCGGTTCGCTGGCACAGCCCCAGAGAACCCCTTTGAAACTCTGCCATCCTCGCCCCTGCTGCAAACAGCAGCCTGGGTCTTTCATGGGGCTTGTTTAGGTTCTGACATTGCAAGGCTCAGTTCTAGAAGACATGAACACAAGCCTTCGAGTCAATGCTTTGTGTCCAACAGAATCCCTTCAGGTTCTGGAGTAGGACAGAGCTGATAGTAAAACGCTCACAGAAGAGGTGTCTGTGCCATGGAACTGGCAAAGCAGCCGTCTAGGACTCTGTCCAGAGCATCAGCATCAGGACAAAGTGCCACTGCAGCCCAGTGGTGACCACACTATGCCTGGCCGTGGAACCCTCCCACAGGCATTGAGGCATCAGGGAAAGTCCTGCAGAACCAGGTCAGGGCACATTCAGCCAACCTACACAGGAGAGGACAAAAGAGGGGAGCTTTGTGATGCACTTCCTCCTCCCTCAGGGATCTAGCAGAAAATGAATAAAAGTAATTGGGGTGGGTCATTTATTAGGAGGGAAAATAGGGAGTGGAATTCATTCTGTTCCCTCCAAGCTTCCTCATTCCTGTTGAAGGTACCACCATTCTTGCAGTCATGCAGATTCTCAGATTCAGTAGGAGTCATCTTTGATGCTTACCTGTCCCACATATCCATTCAATGTGTCAGGTCTTGTTGATTCTGCCTTAACGCTTTTTCTCTCCCCTCCTGTCTCTTCACACAACCTCCAACCCAGTTCATCCCCCCTCCATCTTTCATGTAGACAATGACAATAACCTCCTAATTATTTTCCCTTCCATTCCCTCTCCTTCCTAATCCGTCCTCCACATGGTGGCTAAATTGATGTGAACTTGAATAAGAATCTCACCACATCACCCCCATTACACAAAAGTCCTCAGTGACTTCCCATTGCCTCTAAGATGAAATACAAAATCCTCATCTTTACATTTTAAGATTCCCATAATATGGCCCCCATCTATCTTTGCATACTTATTTCATATTCCTTTTACCTATTGTCCCTGTCTGTCGTGACATTTCCTCTCTTGTCCCTTTGTCTGAATGGAAGTCCTCTCCCACATTTACCTGGCATTCCTCCTCACCTCTAACTCTGGAATGAATCCTTTCCTCTAGATGTATCACTGCCTAGTTCTCCCCGCTGTCATCCTCTTGAAATTTGATGTTCCCTTATCTGTGAATGTGTCATCTCCTCCTTCTCCCAGGGAGGATGGAGATTGTTTCATTTGTGTTTATCCTCCATGATGAAGAGGAGACCTGACCATCTGTTGGGCTGCAGCCCCCTCAGGACCAGGAGATCTTTCCAACTAACTGGAAGCCGAAAGCTTCCATGTGCATTGTCTCTCACATTAGAAGGTGAGCTTCATGAGAGTGGAGACTGTTTGACTTATCTCTAGCACTTGGCACAGTGCTTTGCATACAGTAAGAGCTTAATAAATGATTCATTCATTCATTCATTCATTCATTCATTCATTCATTCATTCATTCATTCATGTGTTTGTTCATTCCTTCAGTGCCTGGCTCACAGTAGACACCTAAGTGTTTATGGAATCACAAGTGGCAGAAGGCACTATTCAAGTGTGGTCTGGGCAGTCCCACTCAGCCCCACCATTCTGTGATAAGCCTTCTGGTTCAGCATCTTTCTGAAGATTTAATTTAACCTAAATTTAACCTGATTTTCTTCTCCTGGATGCTAAACATGTGCCCCTGGAACCAGGGTAATGAGAACAGCAGCACAGTTCTGCCTCTGGAAGGGTGAGATTCAGAGCTGCTCTATGCCATGGAGGCCTCCTGCCCCTTTCCTTTCTGTGACCTCCCTATGGTGTCCCTATGCCTTGGTGGAGCAGAAATGTCCCCTCTTCCCCTCACCCCAGCCTCCCCTCTCAGCAGTGCCCTATGGGCTCCAAAATGACCCCTGTCACTTCAGTACCTTGTCTCATCCTGGAAAGAAAACTAAGACACCAGTACAGACTTTATTGGTTAAGAACAGCTTACTGGGTATCCCTTCCTAGGGGTATCTACATCATAAAAGAGGATGCCAATGAGCATCTTTCTCACTCTTCCTCATACACATACACTCTACCCTTCAATCCTGGCTGTCCTCCCTGCCTAGAACGTTCTCCCTCCTCATCACCACCTCCTGCTCTTCTAAGACTCTTCCAATCTCACCTTCTATAAGCAGCCTTTCAAGAGCCCCCTTTCCTCTGCTGGTCGCCTCCAATTCATCTTGTCTCTAGCTGGTTATCACATAGTTGTGTTTTGTCATCTCCCCCATTCAGTTGTGAGTTCCTTGAGGGCTTTTGTCTTTCTTTCTATTCCCAGCTGGCAGCACAGTGCCTGGCACAGAGGGGCCACTAATACATATGTAACTACTACGTGCTCAATTCAGTCATTTCAGTTGTGTCTAACTCTTCGTGACCCCATTTGGGGTTTTCCTGGCAAAGATGCTGGAGTGGTTTGCCATTTTCTCCTCCAGCTCATTTGACAGATGAAGAAACTGAGGCAAACAGGGTCAAGTGATTTGTCCCGGGTCACACAGGTCATAAGTGTCTGAGGCTGGATTTGAATACAGGTTTTCCTGACTCCAGCCCTGGATCTCTGTCCATAGTGCCACCTAGCTGCCCTCCCCACTCCTTATGGTCACTAATTTTCTTCAATGCTTAGTTCATGGGGCACTTTTTTGATTCTTCCCTCAGTTTCTAGTGCCATCCACAGATGTTACATCTCTATTTACTTTGTATGGATTTCTGCTTCAACTAATATGTGCACATTCATGTTATCATGCACACACATGTACCTGTGGAATCTAAATTTCCTAAGTGCAGATATCATTTTGCTTTCCTGTCTGAATCCTGGTACCTGGTAGGAGTTTAACAAATGTCTACTAAAGAAATGAATAACCTTTCAGCCCCTGCAAAAGTCTTTTTCCAGAGTCTAACAGCTAAACATTCCACCGTGGACTCTCCTTCCTGGCGTTCCCTCGCATTGTTCTCCAATGTGCCTGTGTTCTATGCCCCAGTACAACACACTCCCTTGAAGGCAGGGATCATTTTGGTTTTTGTCTGTGTGTTCCCAGCATCGAATGCACAGCAAGCACTTATTCAATGATTGCTGAATAGAATGACCTCTGAGAAGCTACAGGATTCACTTTGTTTCTTGTCCTTAGGCACCTTTTGGATTCTCCCCAAAACTCTATCTCCCTTACACTGTCCCCCTTGCTAACGAGGCCCTAAGAAAAGGGGATGACGAAGAAACCCCAAAAGCCAGCAAGACCAGGAGGCTGGTGAGTTAGGATTTTATTTTATCTTGCTCTACAGACCATGATAACTAGCTGAGAATGCCCAAAATAATGAAGAGTATGTTTGGAACCTGCAGGGTAGGAAATGATCCAAATTCTTCCAACGTCTTTGTTTTTGCAGCTCCTGCTCTTGAATATCGAATTTTAAGTAAAGATCTTCTAAGAAGAAAGATCAGATTTAAGTTTGTTTTGCAAAATGCAGCAAGATACTGCCTCCACCTCCGACTCCATTCTACTCTGTCGGGCTCCCCTGGACGGCCCTGGCCAAAAAGATAAGTCATTTTTCATAGTTTACAGTCAATATTTCTCCAAGAACAGAAAGAAACAATTTGCAAATAAGGTAGAATACATAGATAACATTATGTTGCTAGACTTACTAGGAGTGATATGTGAGGAAGAAGGGAAAGGGAATTGGTTAAAAACTATGGAAAACGAATCCATGCCTACTATTAAAGCAATTGTAAGGAGTGAGTTTTAGTGAATGGGCACCACATTGGTCAGCTCTGTATCCTAGTCTGTATTCTTGGACTGACAGTCTTATAACTAACTTCTCAGTGCCTCAGTTTCCCCATTTGTATAAACTTCATGGAACTATTTTAAGGGGAGATGGCAAACTTTGGAGATGACGTGCCTTTCATTTAGCAATTAGATAATGAAATTAGGGGAATGCGAAATAAAGTCCACTGATCTCGAGCACAAATTGTGGGTGTATTTCAAGTTCTGACTTGAAGAACAACAGGAAATCTTCATTTTTTGTCCCAAAGAGGAAGCAGAAAACAGTGGGGCATTTAATGCTTAGGAAGAGAAGACTTTCTTGCCTTTGAATCCCGTTCTGCCACTAACAAGGTGGGTGAGTTGAAGCTGTTTCCTCATCAATAAAATGAAGAGAATGGGACCAGATGACCTGGGGGAAGGGGGAAGGAGAGAAGTTTTACCCTAGGTGATGAATGCATTCAAATCCTACCTTTGAAACTCCCTGGTTGTGTGACACTGGGCAAGTCATTTTACTTTCTGTGACTTCAGTTTCCTCATCTTTATAATGAGGATAATACTTGCATTCCTGACCTCATGGGGCTATTGCAAAGAAAGTGTTTTGCTCCCTTTGAAGCTCCCTTAGAAATGTGATTTTTTTTGGTCATTTAACCCTAAAGCCATATGAACTTTAGACTCGTAACAGCATAAATCATAATGTTAAAACAATGACAACAATGAACCTTTGTAAGGCAACAAAACACGTTTGTGTAGAGTTGTAGAAAGTTAGTGATACTACTTTAGAGTGGTAGCTTAGAAATACTCTATTTTCAGTCATTTAAACCCTTTCCAAGGAGACTGTAGCAGAGAGAAAAGTCTTTGGTTGGTACTAAGGATGTTTGGTTGTTATTCAAGTCTTTTTCCATTTATTTTGGGTATCACTCCTACAATTCATGATAATAGATGTTTCAAGAATATACAGTGCATGGGAAAACAACGTCTTCAGCGTTGACACAGAAATGACTTTTTTTTTTCCAAGTGAATTTGATTTTGTCGCTCATGCCTGAGCAACCACAGTGGGAAAGTTTTGTTATGAAAGAACAAAATTTAATTGATCTGACATCACCTGCCATTCTTGTAGACAGGACATCGTTGCCCAATGCACACATGATTTTTACTCCAGAGAGAAATCAGGTAATTTTGGCCCAAATGTTAATGTAAAAGATGGGTGGAAGCAGAGGTCAGCAATCAGAAAAGGATGCACAAGAAAATGCCCATTGATGCTAAACACTTTTACTTTCTGGAGTTCCCCGTTAAAATCATGACTAATAAAACCTGCTTTGGTTTATCTGAAATTGGCAGATCCATCCAATTTTGACATGATTCCATAATGTTCTCCTTTTATGTTTCTCTTTCAGAATGTCACTCACCATATAAAGGTCTCTCTGGCTAAATGGGCTCAAATTTACAGGAAAGATGAACAATACAGAGCCTACCTCCTCCCTGTTAATTCCTAAAACTTTCAGTACTCAGTAGCTATAATGAATTAGAAATGTGTCTACCGGCTCATAAGAGCTTGAGGATGGAGAGAACAGTCAATTGGTCTCATAGGAGAGGATCAGAAGGGCCAAGCGCTACCTTTGAGAAGTGAGGGTTAGTGGACAGAGCACTCATCTCGCCTCAAGCCATAGCATTCCTAATCATATAGCTTCAGTCACTGAGCAGCCACATAATGAGATTAGAGGATTATGAAATGGAGTCCACTGATCTCAAACACAAACTGTAGATGTCTTTCAAGTTTTGGCTTGAACCATGACTGGAAATCTTCATTTTTCATCACAAAAAGGAAGCAGAAGACAGTGGGGTATTTTATTATGAGTTCCTTAACCCTTTTGAGTCTCATTTCCTTCAACTGTAAAATGGGAGAGATAACACAGAGGTCTGTTGTGAGTCTCACATAAAATTATGTCAGGTCCATGATCAACCTTAAGGCATTTAGGCCCACGAACTGTTATTATGATGATTTGGATGGAAGTATAAACACATTCACGCAACATAGAGGTGGTTGTTTCTAGGGACAAAAACGTTTTCTGATCATTCTTATTTGTTTCTGCTGTCTTAACCAACAAAGATGGGTAAGAATTACCATTACAATTACCAAAAACATTAGATGGGTAAGAACAAAATACAAAATAGTAAACAGGAAACTAAAAGCCAAGACATATAACAAATAAAGTGAAGTATAGCCTAGTTGCCCTCAGTGAGTTCAAAATGTTGGATCCACACTCACACAGACAAACCCATTTCTACCCTTCCTTCTTGGGGAGGAATGGGGAGGAAAGTCATTCTAGGAAGGTAAAGACACAAACAAATGAGAGCCACACATCTATCCTGGTGAGAGTGTGAAGTGTGAGAAGGGGACTGATCTGGCATTAAATCAGACTGTGGAGGCTCTGGCATGCCAGAAGGGTTTGAATTAAATGTGATGACCATGGGGAGCCACTGAAGATTTTTGAAGAGGGGAGGTGCAGGGCCAGATCTGGATGTGAAAAATATTATTCTGGCAACATTCAGAGAATGAATTGGAGTAGAAGTAGGAATGGGGAGAAAAGAGGAAAGAAGTGGCAGGAAAGAAGAGGCAGGAAAGTCGCTAAAAATAATTCAAGTGAAGGCTAATGAGGGTCTCTACCAGAGCACGGTACTGTACAGGAGCAGCAGGACCAGAGAGAGGGATGGATTGGAGAGATAATGCGGAGGACTAGATAATAGCTCATGTTTCTGGAGGAGCTCCATGGTTGGCAAAGCATTTTCTCCCACTGCCCTTATCACTGTGAGATAAGTCATACAGGTGCTTTGGTCACACTTTTATGGACAAAGAAACCGAGACTCAGAAGGGGGAGAGGGGTTGAAGGTCTTTCCCACAATTAATGTTGTTGCTAGTAATTGCCAAAGTTAGGACCCTAACTCAGGTCTCAAGACTCCAAGTCTGAGGTTCTCTTGACCACTTCATACCTCTTAACAATGGCTCAAATGTGAGATGCAATTCTATCATTTTGAATTTCTTTTACCAGTATGACAATCAATGTGATCCCAGGACCTCAGAGTGCGAAAAGTCTTTCTAGATGGAGAGTTCTTAATGGGGAGACGGGAAAGATGGGTCAGTTTTTTTTTTTTTTTAACATTTGATAACTGTTATTTCAATATAATTGGTTTCTTTGGTAATCTCATGGATTTTATTCCATGAATTAAAAAATATTCTGAAAAGGGATCTATGGACTTTGCCAAATTGCCCAAGGGATCCATTACACAGGAGGGGTGAAGGAAAGGGAATAAGCATTTATATAGTACCAAATACTGTGCGAACATTGCATTTACAAACATTATCTTATTTAAAACTCATGACAATTCTGAGAGGAAGGCTTTGTTATTATCCTCATTTTAAGTTGAAAAAACTGAGGCAGTGATTTGACTTAATCACCTTGATCAATTTAGTTTATTGGCTTAAATCATCTGGTCCAATTCCTTCAGTTTTATAAAATGAGGAAACTGAGCCCCAGAGAGGTTAGGCCACTTGCCCACAGTCAAACAGGTAGTATCTATGATAGATAATCCAAATACCCCCCTAGCAGTAACCCATCACTATACATTAGGAGACATGCTCATCATTCTAGTAGTATTTTGACATCCAAATTCAATATATTTTGAAGCCTCTCTGCAGCTGAGAAGACTTGCTCTTGAAATTCTACTGTCTGAGGAAAATGCCCATTTTGATCACATATAAATCCAAATATATGCAAATTCCATTTCGGCATAGCCCCCATCCTTTCAGTCTTGACTCAGATCTTGAAAGGTGAATGCTGCATAAATGGTAGACATAGGGTAAAATACCAATTTATTTATCAAATTCTGTAATGTGAGAATAAGCAACATTTTAAGAAATTAATTTTAATCACTTAAAATTTGAGAAGCAAATTTAAGGCAAATAAAAGATGTTACTTCATATAGTAGGTAGATCTGATCATGAAGTAGGCAGGTGGATCGAGTGCAGACCTGAAGTCAGGAAGACCTGAGTTCATATCCAACCTCAGACCTTTGAATTGGCCCTTCTCCATGCCTAGAATATCCTTCCTCCCTTCAAGATGGAGCCTCTGTACCATCATCTGCACAAAGACTTTCCTGAGCCCTGCTGCTGCTTATTTCTTACCCTACCAGCATTCTTATCCCACTACTTTACATTGATTACACACACACACAGTCCCTCCATTAGAATGTAAGCTAATTGTGAGTAGGGATTGTTCTACTCATTGCATCTACTACAGGGCTTGGTTGTAGCTGTTGTTACCTGTCCTTTGTTATCAAAGAGGACCATGACATTCAGGTGAGGGAGGGCTGTGCAAAGTCACCAGCCTCACCTTCTCCTCCAGAGAGCCAGAGCTCAGGATGACTGGAGATAATCCCATAACAGCTTGGTATATAGTATGCAGTAATATATGCTTATTGATTGATTGATTAAATTAACTGCCTCCAAGAGGTGACATAGGCTGGAAATATGCATAATTTTAGAAATGCTTTAGAGAAAATAATCAATAACAACTGTCACAGGTTACTTCAACAATTAAGGTATTTTGAAGCGCCCACCTCACCTTTCAAGTGAAATGGTCACTCTTTTTCACAACCTGCCAAGACAGAAAAACTTCACTCCTGATCCCAGAGGTCTTAGCCAGTATGGGAATTTTCATATTCTGGTTTGTAGGTTGGACAGAATTTGGGAAATTGTACCTGCTTTTCAATCATCTCCTTCTACCCCTTACATAAAAACCTATCCTTTAAAAATTTAAAAGACAAAAAACAAATCTTCTCCCGGTTGGAGAAGGACCAAAATGTAGGGTTAGGGTGATCCTAAGGGTGGTGTGAAAGTTTATGGTAGGCATGAGTAGGTCATAAAATAGTGATGACTAAAACATGAGAAACGTCCTGAGGGAGAACGCCATGGAAGTGTATGATTGTCAAAGAAATGGACCAATTATATAGCAAGGGTGAGGAATAACAGATGGACAGCCCAGATGTTGCATGGATGCCCACAGAATGGAAAAAGATCTTGAAGAAGGCTTGAAACACACTTGATGGATGCTTTATGAAGGACCACTGGGTGAAAATGGATGACCTGCAGAACATACTTCAGA
Source organism: Notamacropus eugenii (assembly GCF_028372415.1). Taxonomy (NCBI): domain Eukaryota; kingdom Metazoa; phylum Chordata; class Mammalia; order Diprotodontia; family Macropodidae; genus Notamacropus; species Notamacropus eugenii. Next base: position 14,936,888 of record NC_092874.1, read on the forward strand.
TGTGGATGGACTGCCATCTGCACTGATGGACAGAGTATCTACACGAAGGAAATCATAGATCCATTGAAGTAGGGATGTTTAAGTACTATTTACTCAAGTATGCATCTTTAAAGTATCTGAATTGGGTTGTCCCTAACAGTAACTTGTTTATTTAACTGGTGCCTATATGCACAGGAAGATATGCTGATTTAGAATATGATTTTAGCAGCTTCATAACTACAATAAATAAAACAACATGCCTACAGCACAGGGGTTCTTCACTTTCTGTAAGTGTTTGTGTCATGGACCCTTCTGGCGGTCTGGTGGAGTCTGTAGACCCCTTCTCAGAATCACGTTTTTAAAAAATTGAATTAAACGCTTTATTTTAGCTAGAAGTTAGTAAAAATAAAGATGTAATTATTTTCCTCCACATTTACAGGCCCCAGATTAAAAATCCCAGTTCTAGAGAATGATGGTTTGTTGGGGTTGTTTTTTTTTTTATTTGACAAAGGTGGATCTTTTTGTGTATCAGGAAAAAAAGTAGGACCCAGTCTGTCCAGCTTTCTGGCCAGGGAGGAATTTTTGCCCCAATTGCATGGATGATTGTTTCAATTCTCTCTTTTTGGTGTGTGGTGACTTTGTCTTTAGTCAACTTATCAAACTGCAACTCTACTGGTTAAGGTTCTGACACCTGCTATACTTTCAGGTGAGGAAGGTGATTACTTGAAAGAGATGGTTCAGGGATACAGAATCAATCTCCAGATCTTTTACAGGGGGTGGGTGTCATGATTCACCACCCCCCGCATTTGAGACCAGGAATTTGGTAAGTCTCTTCTAGCAGGATGCACATAGGTCCATCAATGTTGATATTAACATGTCCCAAACCAGTAAGGTCCTTCATTGATAGGAGTCTCATAGATTTAGAACTGGAAAGGGCCCTAAAAGTTGAGTCCAGCCCTCTCCTTTTATAAAAGGGGGAAGAGTGAGGTACAGAGCAATTAAGTGACTTGCTCAGAGTCACAAAAATAGAGAAAAAGAATCATAGGAGATGAATCTAGGTGGATTCAAAGTGAAAATACTTGGAGGTGGGGTACAGAGAGAGTATAAATCCAGGTAATCTGAACTAAAAAGGAATTTTGGTTAAGTACTTGGAATAAAAACCACATTAAATGCAACCATTTGTGCCTCCATTTAGTGTTAGAAGACCCTGAATGTGAGGGTGAAAACAGTTTGAATTTTATGCCAAAGGAATCCAGGGAAGTAGCCAAGAAAGCAAGAGAGAACACGTTGAACTGAGGCAAGATTTTTCCTAACACACTTTTGATAAGAATCTGGGTGTTTGTGGTCCAATTCAATTCACCCAGTGCATGTGGCAGAGTGGCACAGGCCATGGGCGTATTTTAGAGAACAAAACCCGAAATAAAAAAGCATGAAAGGAAATGCCAAGTTATTGTGATCACCATCACCATCACCATCCACATTTATCTATCACCTTAAAGTTTGCAAAGCACTTTGCAATGTTATCTCATTTCATCATCACAATGACCCTCACAACAAGGTAGGCATGGTCTTTATCTCCATTTTACAGACAGAGAAACTGAGGCTGAGCAAGGTGTCAAGTGTCAGAAGTAGGATTCCAACTCAGGTCTCCTCAGGTCTCAATCCAGCACACTATCCATTATGACACACTGCCTCCTGAAGTCATCCCAGAGAAAGTTTTAGGGCCTTAGGAGTTTGTGCCAAAGCACACAAAAATGCCTAATGTTCCCATTGGAACTAAGAAAGGTGTGGGATATGTTGGAAAAAATACTGGATTCAGAATGAGAAGGGTTGGGTCTGACCTCCTGGGCAACTAAATTCACCTTTCTTTCGTCTTAATTTCCCGTTTCTGAATCGATGGGCTTAGCAAAACTTCTTCCAGCTGTCCGATTAAGTCAAGTTGACAAATACCTACTATCAGGCACCATCTTCCTTATTGAAGCCAACTAGGCAGCTCATTTTCACTCTCGAGCAGTCAAACCACAGAACCTGAAAGCTGAAAAAGATCTCTGGACAAACATTATGGATGGAAAAAGTTAAGCCTGTGAGGAGTAAAGTGGCAGCTCAGAAGTGGTGGAGCCAAGTATCCTGCTGCCAAGCTGAGTGTTCTTTTAATGACAGCCCAGCCTCTCACGGAGCCACTGACACATCCCAGGGAGCTGTATTCGTAAAAGACTTAATCCGCTCATGATTCCTGTCAGTATCATGTACTGTTTTTAAATGTATATTTAATGATGACATGTTCTGAAATGTTTATTTAAATTTATTTATTTAAATGGGATCATCCTTTTACTCCTTCTAATTCACTTCTGGGTTAGGGAGTTTGATCTTCAAAGTTCTTTCACTCAGGTTTCTTAGGGTTTAATTTGCTGTAAATCCAAAATATGGGTTTTCCTCCAGGAGAGTTGGAGATATATAATATATAATATTGTTTCTAGGGGCACTGGTTCTCAGCAGATTGCAATCTGAGCACACCAATTCAACTCTGCTCTCTCTTTCCTCAGACCAACGAGTGAGCATGCCAAAGGCAACTACTTCATTGCAGGGATGGATGACAAGCTTGCAGACCACCATAACCACTTTTCCATGTGTTGCTCTGGAAGACAAGTCACTATCATCTTATCTTCCCAGGGGTAATAAAAATAATATTAGTAAGGATAATAACTAACATTTATAGAGTGCTTGCGATATGCCAGGCACCGTGCCAGGGTTTTTACAGTGCGTATCTCATTTGAGCTTCAAAATAACCTTGGGAGGGAGATACTATTATTATCCTTATTTTACAGATAAGGAAAGTAAGGCAAACAGCAGTTAAATGACTTGCCAAGGATCACACAGCTAAGAAGTGGCTGAGGTTGGATTTAAACTCAGGTCTTCCTGACTCCAAGGCCAGAGCTCTATCCACAGCTCACATGCCCATCTGATGGGGTGGGAAAGGGCAAGCTATCATGGCATGCCATCAGATAATGATTAGCCAGAGCAAAAGAATGAAGTAAGCTTCTGCCTCTATTTCCACAACGTATCTGTCCCCCCTTTCTGCTGTGGCAATTGCACCATCCAGACACAACAAGGAACCCCAGAAGACCAAACCAATGAACAAAGCCAAGAGGCATGGAGGACCATAAGGAGCAAGGTGAGGCTATACCATTGCTTGTCAATCTTAGGAATCATTCTGTCTCCGCAATTCTCATCAGGAAGCCTGTGGGCTCTCCTGGATATAACCATTTTCATGGCCACGGTTGAGTAGCATTAGGGACTCAAAAATAGTAGACTGCCTTAAGTGTTTATAATATTAGAATGGAATTCTACACGACTCTGTGCAATCCATCATGGCAAAGTTTATGGATGATTTTTACCCTATTATTTTACCCTATTTCCAAGCTCATCTTGACTGCTGCAAGTTAGAACAATTCGATTATTTATTAACTTCAAATAAATACCTATTCTAGAAAATTTGCTTGGTATTTTCCTTCTTATAATGTCAGCAAACCCAGAAAATTCCAACCTCCTATAAAAGCTGTAAAAGATACTTGCTGATTTGAAAATACTTGAACAGATATCGGATATGAATACTTCCTTCCTCATGGAGAATTCCATATGCCTTTGCAGCCTTTTGGGGTTTTGTCTATATCATCCTGTAAATCCTCTGCAGAGTTTCTTTCTAGTTGTGGGGGGCCAGGGCAGCCCACAGCTGTTGACTGTTCTGTGACAGGCCTGCCCCTGGCTCCCAGCCTCCACCCCAGGTACAATGCCCTTTATGGCATTTCTGTGTGCAAACACTGGCTACTGTCGGAAATAGGCTTTGGTCTACTGCTATCCATTATATATTTATCTCATCCTTGCCATTGGAGTCGCACATGATCTTGTGTTGTTGGAAGACTGGTTTCCCTGGTAGAAAGGAATCTTATTGATGGAAGGGGCCATTTCACTTTTATCTTTATGTATCCAGCCTGGCCGGCATGGTTCCAGGAGCATAGTAGGCATCGTATTTATTAGTTGGCTAAATTGTCTGCTGAAGAAAATGTCTTGCTTTGCCTACTTTCTTCTAATTTTCAACAAGAATGCCTTTGATATTTGTGCAGACTCTTCTCATAAAACTTTTGTAGAGAAATAAGAATTTGGGCATATGAATTGGTAGTTGCCGATATGTTTTCTTACTTGTCTTTTTTCTATTCTTAGAATCATCCTTCCTCCCTTCAGAGATCCAGAAAACAGATTTTTCAGCACTTTTCAAATTGTGTTACTGGCTATGTACAGCTCTTCTATTTGCTCTTGGTCTGGTCCAGCAAGCCTTTTGAATTTATTCTCCTGAGTATCATTTCACATCCTCACATAGTATAAATGTGGTGATTCTAACTTTGCAAATGGTGAGACTAGATCAGGAAAGAAATGTTATCAAATCTCTTCCATTTTCAATTTCAAATGCTCTTGGGACAAGGTGACTTGGATGGGCCTTACACCAAGTTTTCTTCAGACTTGTTTTTGCTTCCACTGTTTAGGGTGACACTTCTCATAAGTTTCAATGATCTTCCTCCACGGTGTCTTATAGATGTGCCTATGCTCTGAACAAAGATTGCTCCTGACTACAAGGCTATTTGGGGAGATTGAGATGGTTTCTGGCCTCCTTTGGACTCCACATTGTGGTGATGGTTTTAACACTGAATAAAATCCTCTTAGAAAAAGTAATAATCAGTCAACAAAAAATAGCATTTATCCACGGCCTGTTTTTCAGTACTAACAACTTAAGTAGGTTGTCTTAGAGCTGTTTTAGTTAATACAGTATTTTTCAATCATTATCTGTTCTTTAACTTCATATTTTGACCTCTGTCCTAATGAATTAGTCATCTGATTACAGAGTCATCTGATTCTGAAGTGATGTCCATGCTAACAACTAGCTATTTCCCTGGGAGGTGGCCAATTTCATCGAGTGTGTGTGTGTGTATGTGTGTGTGTGTGTGTGTGTGTGTGTGTGTGTGTGTGTGTGTGTGTGTGTGTGTGTGTGTGTGTGTGATATTCTGTGTCCACCATGTCCAGAGGCTTACGCTTCTTTTCTTCCATAAGGTATTCATGAAAAAGTTGTTTTGGCCTCTTCTGTTTTTTAATCTTGAATCATTACTTTCCAATCTAGTCTCCCCACGCCCACTATCTTACTCAAGTCAATATATACGTTTGTACCACATCTGAGTTGCCTGCTCAAATCCTTGTAGGATTTTTTCTACTGCACCAACCACACTAGGCATTGATGTATATGACCTGAAGTTATCTTCACAACAGTCCTTTTAAAGTCATCCTGAACTACACTACAAAGTGCTAGTGTTGTTGTGGAGTATATGATATCCCTCTGAGGATTACCTATGAGCTAGCCTTCCATTTCACTTCGGCTTTTTGATGCCTTTTCATTTAGAGAGACCATAAACCTAGTGCTAAAGGGAACTTAGTGGTTATCTAGTCAAGCTCCCTCCTTTTACAGATGATGAAACTGAGGGCCTTGGTGGTTAATTATCTTGCCCAAGGCCACTTTAAGAAATAAAGAAATAAAGATCAGAGATAGGATTTGGGCCCATCCAGAGCCAATACTCTTTCTGGTCTACCAAAATGCCTTCTAATGCTATTACTGGTAGGCTTTAGGTCTTTCATTAGACTACTCATAATTAAATCAATGCTTAGAGATGACCTAGAAACTGTCTGATTTTTTAGTTCCCTCTGTAATCCTTTTCCACAGCTCTAGCACTGACCCTGAAGAAATGGTAAAAGACCAGAGGGCTAAGGGCCATTTTGTATTTTTCTAGTCCAATGGGTCGTAATGCCAAAAGAATTCATCACCTAGTCAGTGACTTGCTGAGGATGAGGCTCTGGGTACTTAGCTTGGCTGGTCCTTGGAAGTAGGACAGTCACATATGTTTGTCTATTCAGCCACACATTTATCTGTCCAGTTTGGTAGAACCTGCTAGAATTTGTTCTATTAGAAAAACTTTGAAGAATTTATGATCATCTCGAGGCCATGATTAGGCAAGAGAGTTAAGATCTATAATGCAATTTTAAAACATTTTCCATTTTTATAGCTCCTACTACATTCCTAAAGTAGAACTATTTAATGGGAGATTAATACTTTTTGTTCTGAAGTAAAATCTAGTCAAGCTAGTTAGAAAGGGGAGGAAAAGATACAGTTTCAATTCCTACCTCTTTTATTGTTTTTGTCTGGAAAAATGACAATGTGGTTTGCATATACTAATATGTAAAAGTTATAACTGTTCTGCCCAAATTTATGGATGTTGAGGACCGATTGGCTAGTTAGATTCTAGCAGGTAAGTTCCTCTATGCATTCATGTTAGTTAAGGCTGTTACAAGAAATATTTCAGTTGACCAGTATGTCCCTTACTAAATTATTCCCAGGAGTTGTTTCCAGGATAAATACATTATACTTATAAAAACATTTCTAGTTCTTTGGATAAAAGGTAATTTATAAAGGTACAGTTTTACTATATCATATTTTAAGCACCGTTATACTTATTTAGAAGTTTTCTGTTGTGTCTAGATATGCACATTCATTTCTGTATAAGAATGCTACTCTTAGTAGCACACAAGGCCTAGGTCCAAGTATGACATTTTAAAAGAATTTATATTGTATATAAACTACAAAATATTGGCTCAGACTTATGCTTACCACCACCCAAAAAGAATGCATCGAGACCCTACAATGTTGAAAGTACTGTGCCAAGTGCAAATGGGGATAGAAAGCCTTAACTTATAGTCCCTGCCCTCTAAGAATTTATAATTCTCTTAAGGAAAAAAGATGCCCGCATAGGAATTAGGTAAAGACAGAAAGCACAATTACTTAATTCTACATGTGTTTTTCTAAAATAATTCATCAAGCTTTAGTATTATGAAGTACTGACAAATATTCCAGGGGCCACCCAGTTCACTTCCTTTTTCTGAATCAATGCCCTGATCGACACAATAAGTATGATTCTTTACAGTACACACCTACTAGGATGGAACACTGGTTCTGTCATCCCTAAGAGAGGACCCAATGAACGACTTAGCACTGGGAACTAGTTCTCCATACTGAACTCAACTCATCTAGATTTCCTTCCTCACTTCCTTTCCACTTTTCTTAACTTCTGCTAATTTTCAGGGACAGGGATTTTCATAATGAGTACATGATCGGGAAGCAAGATTTTACTTCAACTTTTATTTCATTAAAACCTATTTATTAGCAGCAACATTCTGCTATATAAAGCACTATACATGGAAAACACTTACACAATGTACAAAAATTCAAAAAACTAAACTCCAGTTTATTTTCATTGCCATAAAAAGGTAAACAGCACATAAAAAGTATTCAAACTTGTGGTTTATTTTTCAGGAATGTAAACTCTAGGTATACAATTAAAAACAAAACATTTGCTATGAAAAGGTTAGTATCACTACATGATCAGAAGAAAAGGTAACAAGGGAAGTGGTGCACAATAGAAACTATACAGGAGAAAGCACTTTGCAGAAATAGGATCTTGGATCTGAGGGATAAAAAAACTTCACATCAATGCACGTGTATTCTTGGACTAACTGGTCCTCTACTGTTAAAAAAGTGACAACACATTTTCCACTTTATCCAATGGTGCATGTAGTATTTGTAGATATGGAGTTGTTACAAAATACAAAAGAGTTACACAGTACAAAAAGACAAAATATACTTTATATCCCTAATGGGAATCCCAACATACTTATAACACTGATATGAATAATGGACAGTACTGAACATAATGTTACTAAGGAAGCCTGGAAAAAAACCCCACCCCAATGAGAAGTCATCTTCCTTTTCCTCCCATGGCTGGGAAGGTTCCATCATACATTCTTTATAAATGACTATATTTAGCAAGAGTACACAAAGGCCACCAAATTACCTTCTCTTCAGAATCAAATGACCACAGAATAAAACACCTATCTCACGTATGCTGAGATTTTTAAGCCACAAAAAATGTCCCACTGGGCAGTTAAGGAGATATAAACCTTGCAGACTCTCAAGGGTAACACATTTCTGAAAGTCTTGCCCTTCCACAAAGTGGAACTTTAGGTTCGCTTCTAAGTTCAAATATCAGACTGCACACTTTCTCAAGACTTAGTCCTTTTAAGTCACCATGGTTGCAATATGCCTTCTGCTCCAGACTACTAATAAAACCGAACACAATGCTAATGTCTTTTCTGTTTTTCCAAAGAATGTGTAATCTCTTAAAACTAGGATAGATCTTAACTGTTTTGGTTCAAAAATATATATATATATGTACATTTCCTTTTACTCAGAACATTTCAAGTTAATGTTTAAGAAATGAGTAATATCTGATGAATGTTTCATAATTAAAGAGGTTAAAGAAAACACCACTCCTCCAAAACGACCTTCAGCCAGGATTCCAAGATGGAGTTTCCAGGAATCAGCCCTCTCCCACCTTGGCTTAAACTCCTCTTACTTCCCTCTGTCCTGGCCCATCTGGACCCCCTGGAGTTCTCTGCAGTGGCAGGTAGATCCCTTTCTTCCTGGCACCTCAGAGAAACTGATGCTCTCTTGAATCTCCCAGTGGAGAGAGAACAGCTTTACCTTCACACTCTCAGGGATCCCCCAGGTTGAGGTGGAAGCAGAGTGCCCAAGTGGGGAGGGATACTCCTGGAACCCCATGGCCTGGGCCCAGAAATGTCCTTAAGTCCTTCTAGGTAGCAGGGTCCAAGAGCAGGATCTCAGCCAACATGTCTCTTAGCTGTCAGAAAGCATTACGATGGGCACAAGATTGGAAGCGCTATCGGGTAACCACCCCCCATATCAGGATCACCAGAGCCCAGCTGCCATGTTTTATATCAGCCGGTCAACAGTGAGATCTGGGGCATGCTCATCCATTACGTTATTGCTACAGTTGTATTATTATGTGACATAGGTTAATTGTCAAACACATGTAATGTATATAAAATTACATCAACATTTTCCTGTTTTACTAACAAATAATTTTTCCATGATATCCCATGAGAATAACAGGATGAAAATACTGAGAATTCGAAGGTGAAAGAACTCCAGTCATTAGCCCAAAGACTGCTTTGCACTGCTATCCCTAACAGCACAACAAGGCTTCACGACAGGGGAGCATCTGGATGTCAGGCCCACAGTTTGCAACACTTCAACACTCGATGCTTTCTGAGGTTTTTGCAGGCTGGGGCACTGACGACCAAAGTTTCCATAATCTACATGACCTTCCCCTGTGAGACTCCATCAAAAGTAATAACCTGCTTGAGATTAAGACTAAAGACATGAATTCATTAAGAATATTAATACTGTGGCAACTACAGAAAAAAATTCTGCAGCTCTTTTCCTTACAGATAGGAATAGGGAGGGAATCCCCAGCAACCTAGGTCAAGCATTTATTAGGCACCCAGACCTCCCTGTTCAGGGATACTGCCAGGAACTTTCCTGGCCTCCACATCTCTGCTTGTTAGCTGCTCCACAGGCCAAAAGAGCTCACCTCAAGTTTAACACCTGAACCTACAGAAAACAAATCTCAATAACATTCCCAACTCAGCGGTATTCAAAGCTAAGGGTCCTAAGTTTGTCCTTTGGTTTTTACAGATTCACTTTTGACCTAAGTTTAAATAAATCACAACTTTAATGGACACCCTCCACACATTCTCCTACTTCTGACCCACGCTTAAGGAAAGATGGTACAAAGAAAACATCCTAAATCACTGTCTATTTCTCTTTGGATCTAAGTCGGGGAAAGTGGGAGCAAGAAACATGTAAATGACATTTTACTGTTAGTAGAACAGGCTCTGGAGAGTAGCAGGCAAAAAGCTTTAATGGGGGAACCTGGTTATCTTGGTAATTTTGTTCAAATCAAAATAAGGACTATTTAAAATATAAACAGGCCTTATAGGAGGCAGGAATAACCACAAGGCAACCACTTGTTCCTCTGTGAGGATTTTAAGTTTCTGAGCCCTAAGCAGGAAAAACGACCCTGCTAAATCACAATTACCATGTCGATGTCTTTGGCTCTTTATTCTCTTTCATGACAATGTGCAGCTGTGAAACTTTTAACATCTAAACTCCTTAATTTGCATAGAAACAATGCTGAACAAGAGTGAAAACTGACAGTTATCTTGACATGCAATCTCTTTTCCTTGTTCTTTGCTGGAATGCCATGAGATTTACAGAGACTTTCCAGCCATCTCTGGGAGGGCATTCTCCTAACTACAAGATCAAACTAACTGGAATTTCCAAAGTAGAAGAGCTGGAGAAACATGTCAGGGCCTGTTACAGCTTGGAGGAAATGGTGAAATGAAGGTTTACCTGCTCAACCTGCAGCAGAAGACACAACCGAGTAGCTGGCAGTCAGACAGGTGGGATCCAGCTCTCTGCTAAGACCTTCATTCACCTTCCAGGGTGGCCCCTGATATCAAACAATAGGCTCCAATCAAACTCTGGTCCCAACTGAAAGAGATTTCCCTTGACGCTGTCCCTCACATACCTCTGACAGCTTTGCAGAACAGATACACTACAATGGTGGTAGGATTCCTGGAGTTTCACTACTGCCTCACCTTCTTATCAACAATCAATGACATCTGTCTACACTGAAGTCATAAGACAACTAACAAAAAGTCAGCTTCACCCACAATGTGGCCAAAGTGATCAGACAACCTGCCAGAACAGCACCTTGACTTCCTTGGGGCCGACAAGACTACCCTTAAGCTGGGGGAGCCAGGGAGAGCCAGGGAGAAGGGAGCACAGTCAAAGAAAAGCCAAACTACATTTTAACTCGTTGCATTGGAGACATTGCTTGTCATTCCAGCTGACTTCCAGAATTGAAGACATCTGTGAGTTCTTGTCAAAAACAGGGATGAAGGACGTAAAAGGAAAGGAAACCTCTCAATTCACTGTTTATGTGAGGACATGTCTCAGATGCTAATCGGTTGACAGGGTGATGCTGATGCTAGGAGGTCTCTGCTGGCTGACTAAGTGTTTAACTGGAACTTGCGGCTCGGTTCTTTCAGAGATGTAACTCAGCTTTTCCTCTTGCAGACTGCAAGCAGAAAACCTATTGGCATCTGACCCTGTCCCTCCACTGCCTGCAACACCTGGGTTGTGGGGGATGGTGCTGCCACTGACTTGTTCAAAAGACTTGCTGAAGACAGTGGTGGCTGTCCTGGCTAGGCTGTGGCTGCCAGGCTTGGGCAGAGACTGGCTGGTGGTCAGAGTGAGCCTTTTTAGAGACAGCAGCTCAAGGTTCTCACTCAGGGCTCTGGGGTTTTGTTTTCGAGCTGAGTGCTCTCGGCCTGATTCGCCAGAGGCTTCTTTTTCTTTTCCTCCAGTTCTACTTCCTCCGGACCTTCGTGGATTCTTCCCTACACTCGGCTTGCTGGTGGGGGTGGTGTTTGATAAGGCAGCCTGGCTGGTGCTAGATGCAGCCCTGGAATAAAATCCTTCATCAATTTCAGAGATTTCCATTAGTTCCTCTTGGCCTGTTACATCTGTATTACCTAAACAAAGAGATGACAATTTAAAAAAAAATTAGTATTCAGTAATTCATATAGGATGATTAATTTTTAAAAGTCATTTTAGATCTGGGTGTTTTTAGTAAAAATTCCTAAAGCAACAGACTACAATAGAGCAAATTTCAAAGAATGAATCAAAACAAACACTATTTCACTATATTGTGGAGATGCTCCTACATGATTTAAATGGTGGCAATTAAGGATGTATTTAACACAAAAATCAGAAAAGGCATGCGGTCATCACACTCCATGGTATTTTGAGAAAGATATCTTCTATAATTCATGCAAAAGATTAGAAAAATATCACGAGGAAAACTAGGAGCAAAAACCCTACAAAGGAATATACTACAATGATCAAAACTCCAAAATACCGAATCTCCATTCTGACACTTTTAGCAAATACTTCAGCTGGAGACTGAAAACAATGGCCAAGTCTCCTTCTCGGTCGGGCTTGCTATTTCAAATACAGTCTGGACTATGAAAATCAGAGTCATGTTTTGTTTTTACATGTCCCTCCATTAGTGAAGAGAGACCCTGGAAATACCTAAAGAAGTACTTGGAAATTCTGTTATAATTTGAAATAGACAGCCTTCACATCACCGGTGATCGGAAATACTGCTGAAAACAGAAAGCAGAGAACAATCCCTTCCTGGTCGTTTTCTGCCCATGCTTTTCCTAACAATTTCTATTTGCTAAAGCAGGCTGGACTGTGTAGTCCTCTAATAATTCAAACATAAGTATATTCCAAGTACTGTGCAGATTCAGGGGAAAGGTGTTGGGTCTAATCCATGCATTTTCATTTTTAGTGAATGACATGCAACATGTCTGTGCCTGTGCCAATCCTCTCCAGCATGCAGCAGTGCCCTCGCCACCGGGCGGGTACCTTGGAGGGCAGCTAGAAAGACCTCTGCTAAAGTGGCCCTCTGCTGGGCGGGCTCAGTCCATCCTCCATCATTCTCCTCACAGACTTTTGCCTCCTGAGCTCTGGCAAGCCTTTGCTCTCAGCTCTAGGGTCTGGGGCTGTTTCCTGAACACCCTGTACATGCTGGGCATCACTCTCTCCCAGGGCTTTGCTTTTTTCCCCATTCCCGGCTCTCTCTCCGGCCACCTTTGTGACACTAAGCTCAGGTATGACCAGGATGCCTGGGTCAGCAGAGTCATTACTGGTGTCATCTTGCTCTAGAATTGAAGATGATAAGACAAAATGATGGCTGCAAACAAACAAACAAACAAAAATGCAGAACAAGAAAAACACAAGTGGCCGAACAGAAGCCGGAGGCTTGCAGGCTCATGAACTAAGCTGGGTCTCCAGATTTGCATCCGATTCGTGATTCACAGGACTTTGGTGCAATCAAACACAATGGGGGCATGCAGCTCGGACACAGCATCACACTCTGCCAGGTTTTAGACACACATTCAAAGAAGAAGTTCACACTGAACATGTAGAGGATTCTTTTTAAAAGCCCAAATGGAATTTCAATTGCTTTGAACCTATCAGGTGGCCACCTGGACCACACTACAACTTGTAACTCTACTTCTGTGCTTTAGGAAACACACCTTCATGCACTGGCTCTTCAAAGAGAGCCACAAGGGACAGAATTAAAGTTAGAAATGGAGACGACTTTAGAGGTCACCTTTAGCGTAAGAGGAACTTGGGGCCCAGAGAGGGTAAGGGACTTTTCTAACGACCTCTTACCTGGCTGTCTCCCCAGCTTCCCATCACTATTGTCACTAACTGTCACAACTCAAGGTGCTTAAGCCTGGGGATTGCTGCCTCATTTCTCAAATCTCTCATATCCTGTAGAAACTGTTCACACTCTGCCCTACAGACAGATTAAGCACTTCTAAAGAAAAGGCGAAGCGTGCTAGAGGGCCTGTTCCATATTTTAATATATTTTAGTCATCACTGTAAATACCTAAGAAGACTGTCAAGTAGGTTCAATACAACAATTATAAGAGATTTTCTGACTGATGGAAGTAAAGCCTACAGAGAAGCTTGATAATGAATAGTGTGGCCATCTAACTTCTCCATGTTCAAGTCCCATTCACCATACTGACTTTTTCCAGGCTTCTAAGTAACCTCTACATCAGCTTGAGCACAAGCCCAAAGCTTCTTTCCTCCAACCTGCCACATTTTCCAGTACCCTAGGCCTATAGTGTTACTCACTTTTTTTAATGGAGGGATTCTAAAAGTGTCTTGACATAATCCATTTTGTTTGTTTCCTAACATCAAAGGACAATCTTTGCTCTTGTCACCTATAGCATGTTAGAGCCCTGTTGGCTCCCTCTGCCATATTCCCTGTGAAGGGGTTCACTGCATTACCTTTAGAAGGGCATACCTGAGCCTTCTGGGAGCCATATAGCTGTCTCCTAGGAGGGTCAAAATGAATCCTCATGAAGATGGGAGGACATGTAGACCACTACAGGACCAGTAATGATGAGAGTATCTACACACACAGCACTGTCAATTCACTTATCCACACACTGACCACTAGAGAGCTACGTCAGGCAATGGCCAAGAGCAGTCTACTGACATTACGAAAGTGGCATATACCCTCCCATCCCCAAATGGGAATCACTAGGTTACAATAACAAATCATCCAAACAGAATGAATTTAATCAATAGTAAAATAAAACAGAGAAAAGAAATGGAAATGAAATTAGTTAAGATCAAGGCTATATTATGGAAATAATAGTATCATTAAGTTATGTCATTTAAAATAGAGTTAAACCTTTGTATTTTCTCCCCACCATATAAACCAAATTTCTTGGCTAGATTTTAATAGATATTTCTTAAAAAGCAACTAAGCTTGGTTAAACAGGCTGTACGGCCAAATAAAGTTTTTTTAAGGTACCTGAGATGAGTATTATTTTTAAATGGATCCAAAAACTGTATTTGTATAAAATATGGATTATGAATAATAATTTGAAAATGAGCTTAGAGGTGCAAATATTCAATTTTTAACAAAAGCTAATGCGATATGGGCAAAGGTATTACCAAATGCCTTAACCATTGACTACTTTGATCTGTGTAGAGATAAAAACCAGAAAAAAAAGAGAAGCATTCTTATTAAATTCACAAAGTGAAATTAATTTATAAGTAGAAACATGAGAATTCGTAAGTTTTTCTATGGAAATATCTACCTAACCAAATGAAAAACGTACATGGGAAAAACTGAAGTTGGGAGGGAGCACAAATTAGGCACTCGCTTTTTTTGGAAATGATAATGCTTCTTTAAAAATAATTTTTCAATTTATTATTTTAGTACGCTTTTCTTTTTAAATTTTGAGTTCCAAACTCTCTTCCACCACCACCCCCTGCCCTACCCATTGAGAAGGCAAGCAATATGATCTCAATTATACATATGAAATCATGCTAAACATGTTCCCTATTAGCCATATTTTTTTAAAAAGCAAGAAACAAAGAAAATTATACTTCAATTTATACTCAAAGAGTTCATCAGTTCTCTCTATGGAAGTGGATAGCATTTTTCATCATGAGTCCTTTGGAACTGTCTTGGATCATTGTATTGATCAGAGTAGCCAAGTTTTTCACAGATGAACATCATCACAACACTGCTGTTACTGTGTAAAATGATCTCCCAGTTCTTCTTACTTCACTTTGCATCAGTTCATATAAGTCTTGCCTGGTTTTTCTGAAACCACCTCCCTTGTCATTTCCCACAGCACGAGTACTCCATCACAATCATTTACCACAACTTGTTCAGCCATTCCCCAACTGAGAACCTTCCCCTCAATTTCCAATTCTTTGCTACCACAAAAAAAGCTGCTACAAATATTTTTGTACATACAGGTCTTTTTTCTTTTATCTCTTTGGGATACAGATCTAGTAGTGGTATTGCTGCATCAAAGGGTATGCACAGTTTTATAGCCCTTTAGGCATAGTTCCAAATTGTTCTCCAGAATGGTAGGACCAGTTCACTACTCCACCATTAGTATACCTATTTTTCCCTCCTCTCCTCCAGCGTTTATCATTCTGATAGTTGTAAGGTGGTACCTCAGAGTTGCTGGGTTTTTGCCTTTCTCTAATTAGTAGTGATTTAGAGAATTTTTTCATGATTATAAATAGCTTTGATTTCTTTTGAAAACTTGCCGTTTAAATCCTCTGACTACTTATCAGTTGGGGAATGGCTATTATTTTTAAATCTGACTCAGTTCTATACTCAGTATATATTTGAGAAAGGAGGCCTCTTATCAGAAAGATCGTAAAATGTTTTGATATTATGTCATTGTTTACGGTATTTAGCAAAATGTAGTTTCCCTGATTATCCCTTTTAATTAGGTCTATTTTTGCTTTCGCTTTGTCTGAGATCATGATTGCCTTTTTTTGGTTTTTTACTTCAGCTGAAGCATAATAGATTCTGCTCTAGCCCTTTCTTTTAAGTGTGTGTGTCTTTTTGTTTCAAGTGTGTCTCTTGTAAATAACATACTTTTGGATTCTGGTTTCTAATCCATTCTACCCTCTGCTTCTGTTTTATGGGTTAGTTCAACTCATTCACATTCAGTTATGAATACTAATGGTATATTTCCCTAAATCCAAGTTTTTTGTTTCTTCTTCCCTTTCTCTTTTTATCCTGTCCCTCCTCAAACGTCTATTTTGCTCTAACCACTGCCTCCCTTAATCTGACCTCCTTTTATCATTACCACTGCTCCTTTCCTTTCTCTTATCCCTTTCCCCTCCTATTTCCCTACTGGGCAAGTTACATTTCTATACACAACTGAGGGTGGATATATATTCTTCCCTCTTTGAACCAATTCTGATGTGAAGTTCAAACACTGCCCACTACCTCACCCCCCATTTTTCCCTCCACTGTAAAAGCTCTTCCTTGTATATCTCCTTTACATAAGAAAATTTTCCTCCTTATGCCTTTCCCTTCCTCGTTCTCCCAGTATTATCTCTTTCTAACCCCTTCATTTTTTGGGTGGAGAATATTCCAACATAATCAACTTATACCCATGCCTTCTATGTAAAATTCTTTTAACTGTCCTAATAATGATGACATTCTTAGAAGTTACACGTATCATCTTCCCATATAGGAATGTAAACAGTTAAACTTTATTGAGACCCTTAATACTATGTTTTCATGTTTACCTTTTATGCTTCTCTTGAGTCTTGTGTTTGAATGTCAAAAATTTCTTATTCAGCTCTGGTCTTTTCATCAGGAATACTTGAAAGTCCTCTATTTCATTAAATGTCCATTTTTTTCCCTGAAGGATTATACTCAGTTTTGCCAGGTAGGGTATTCTTGGCTGTAAGTCCAGCTTCTTTGCCTCCTGGAATATCATATTACAAACTCTCTGCTCCTTTAATGTGGAAATCATTAAATCTTTTTTCTGGCTGCTTGAAATAGTTTCCTCACTGACCTGGAAGCTCTGAAATTGGGTTTAATACTAGTTTTCATTTGGGAATCGCTTTCAGGAGATGATAGGTCGATTCTTTCAATTTCCATTTTACCCTCTGGATCTAAGATATCAGAATAGTTTTTCCTGATAATTTCTTGAAATACAATGTCTAAAATCATTCTTTGATCACAGTTTTCAAGTTGTCCAATAATTCTTAAATTATCTCTTCCTGATCTATTTACCAGGTCAGCTGTTTTTTCAATGAGATATTTCACATTTTCTTATAATTTTTTCATTCTTTTGACCATTTTATTGTTTCTTGAGGTCTCATTCCAATTTTAAGGAATTATTTTCTTCAATGAGACTTTATATCTCCTTTTCCATTTGGCTTATTCTGCTTTTTAAGAAGTTCTTTTCTTCAGTGAATTTTTCTTTCTTTTAACCATTAGCCCAATTCTGTTATTTTCTTCAATATTTTTTGTACCAAACTGCTACTTTTCATAATTTTCTTGCATCACTCATTTTTTTCCTCTACCACTTTATTTTTTTTTCTTTAATGCTTCAGGAATTCTAGTTGGGCTTGAGATCAATTATCATTTTTCTTTGAGGCCTTGTTTATAGCTGTTTTCATATTATTGTCTTCTGAGTTTATGTGTTGGTCTTCCCTGTCACTCTGTAACTTTTTATGGTCCAATTATTTTGCTGTCTGCTCATTTTTCAGGCTATTTCTTGATTTTGAACTGTACGTTAAAGTTGAGCTCTGTTCACCTTGAGGTATCCCAAGCTTTAGGTTTTTCATGTGGCTGTTTTCAGAGCTAGTTCAGGGGTCTGTAAACTTTTGGTATTTCTTTGTTTGCATTCTGGGCTTTACCCAGGAAGGTTCCCTGGTCCCCTGTAGGCACAAGTGCTAGTGCTCTCTTTGCCTTGCAACTGTGAACAGTGCCCCATACCCCTCTAGCACTTTCTGGTCTGGAACTGCAACTCAGAACTGCTTATGGGCAGAAGAGTTGCCAATCAGTGCCACCTGTACCCAGTTCTAGCAAAGGGTCCTATGAAATCTCTTTCTGACCAGTTGTCTCAGCTCCTTGCCCTCTCTGGGATGAGATCTCCCAAAGTCACTACAGTTGCTCTTGCCCATGTGTGGGCTCTGGACAGGCCTCCACCCTGGTGTCATAAACTTCTCCTGCTGACCTCCTATGTTTTCTTAGACTGGAAAAATTAATCATCCTGACCTTTTGTTGGCTCTGCTGCTCCAAAATTTGATTTGAGGCATTATTTTAAAGTTGTTTGGAGGGGAATGTTGAGAGAGTTCAGCTGGGTTGCCTCTATTCAGGAATCTTGGCTCCACATCCCCTCCCACACAGGCACTTGATAAATGCTTGTTGAGATGAATTGGAAAATTTTATTTCTTCAAGGAAAATGGCCATTGATCTTAATTACAAAAAGGGAACTGAAATAGGTCCAAGGACACTCTTAATAGCACTTTTTGTTATAGCAAAGAACTGGAAACAAAGTAAGTTCCCTTCAGTTGAGGAACAGCTAAAGAATTAGTCAACAAGCATTTCTTAAGCACCTACTAGGTGACAGGCCGTGTGTGAAGCGCTAAGGATACAAGGAGAGACAAAAGACAGGGCCTGCCCTCAAGGAATTCACAGACTAATGGGGGAGACAACAAGCAAACCAAAGTGCAAACCAACTGCAGATAGGGTAAATAGGAAGTGATCAACCAAGAAAGGCACTAGAATTAAGAGGAGTAGGGGAAGGTTTCCTGTAGAATAAATTGTGGCACATGAATGACACATAGAAAGCAATTAATAAATGCTCATTACTTGTCTTTTTGCAGCATAAGAAATGATTAAACTGACAGACTCAGAAATATGGAAAGACTGGCTTGACTTGTGTGACCTAATACAGAGGGGAATAAGCAGAACCAGATAACAAGTTAAGCAATAATTGCCATGATAATGTGGAGGAAAATTACTCTGAAGGATTTCAGAACTGACCCATCCTAACTTCCAAAGAAAGACAAATCGGGAGAGAGATGGAGAAAAGAGGGAATAGAGAGGGGGTTGCCATAAGACAAACAGACATTTTTAGACATGGCCAATGTTGATTGGTTTTGCTTGACTATATGTTTATTATAATGGAAGGCTTCTACTTGGTAGGGGGGGAAAAGGAGATGTTGGAATAGTGGGTAGGGATAGGGAAAAGGGGCATCAACGATTTTAAAAACTTCACCAAAGAAAACAAAAAGAAGTACAGAAGGGGACACAAGTAGAGTAATTCTGTTACTATCTTGTTAATTTACTATATGTGTATGTGTGTGTATATATACACATACATATATATATATAATTTTAATAGTATTTTATTTTTTTCACAATTACATGTCAAGACAATTTTTAGCATTCATTTTTATAAGATTTTGAGTTCCAAATTTTCCTCCCTCCCTCCTTCCCTTTCCCTCTTCTGAAAATGGTAGACTATTTGATACAGGTTATACATGTGCAATCATGTAAAACAAATTTCTATATTAGTCAAAGTGGTAAAACAAGAAACAGATCAAAAGGGAAAAAATACACACACAAAAATAAAGTAAGTGAAAAAGAATATGCTTTGATTTGCGTTGAGTACATCAGTTCTTTATCTGGACGTGGACAGCATTTTCCTTTGTGAGCCTTTGTATCTGTCTTAGAGCACTGTGTTGCTGAGAAGAGCAGAGGTCATTGAACATGATATTCTGGAAGGCAAAGGAGCTAGGACTACAACCAAGAATCATCTACCCAGTAAAGTTAAACATAATACCTTGAGAGAAAAAAATGAATATTCAATGAAATAAAAGGATTTAAAGCTTTTATAAGAAGAACAGAATTGAATGAAAGAACCAAGAGAAGCCTGAAAAAGGGAAAAAAGGAAAAGAAAACATAAGGGATACAATGCAACTGAACTGTTTAAATCCCTACATGGGAAGATGGTAATGGTAATTTTTTAAAATTATGCCACTAATAGCCAGAAGAAATATACATAGAAGATATGGATATAAGGTGAATTTGAGGGAATGACATAAAGAAAAAATTAAGGGATGAGAAAGAGGAGTACACTGTGTGCAGAAGGAAGAGAGAGGTAGAATGGAATAAATTATTTCATGTGAAGAGGTGTGGAAAGCCTATTACAGTGGAGCCAAAAAACAACCTGACCATAGAAAGTTATTATGGTGCCAGGAAAGATCAAGGCACAGACTCAGAAGAGGACAACAATGTCAAGACACCTGTGGGCAAAACCCCAAAGAAACATGGGAAGTGGTCTCGAGCCCAGAAAGAACTCATGGAAGAGCTCAAAAGGAGCTTGAAAATCATATAAGAGAGGTAGAAGAAAAACTGGAAAAGTAATGAGAGTAATACAAGAGAATTTTGAAGAAGGAAAAAGAAAACAATTGTTTAAAAAGTAGAATTGGCCAAATGGAAAAGGAGATACAAAAACTAACTTGGGAAAACAATTCCTTAAAAGTCAGAATTGGGCATGTGGAAGCTAATGACTCTATGAGATAGCAAGAATCAATCAAACAAATTCAAAAGAATGAAAAAAACCAGAAAATATAAAATACCTCGTTGGAAAAACTGACCTGGGAAACAGATCCAGGAGAGACAATGTCAGAATCATTGGACTACCTGAAAACCATAATCAAAAGGAGCACCTGGCTAGCATCTTGCAAGAAATTGTCAAGGAAAATTGCCCTGATATCTTAGAACCAGAGGACAAAATAGACACTGAAAGAATCCACTGATCACCTCAGGAGAACTCTTTAAAGGGCTCTGTGAAGTCAAAACTATTTTCATAAGGATTCCAAGATATTTTAATTTCTAATATGTAAATATTGATAGATCCAATCAACCATAGAAGCAAAAGTTCTTTGGGAAGGGAGTCTTCAATAATATTTAAGAAAGTAAAAGGGTCCTAAGACCAGAAAGTTTGAAAACAGCTGGTCTAAGCCATGAGAATGGATGAAATCACTAAGGGCAGAGAGAACAGAAAGAGAAAGGCTAAGGCAAAACTCTGAGGAAATAGCCCACATTTAGGAGCTATGGAAGAAAGAGAAGACACTGAAGGAAACATGGAGTAGGAAGAGAAACAGGAACTGCTGTATAACAACCACCTCAAGATTTTCCGGACAGAGGAGCCTGTCAGGACCAAATCAGCATTAATCCCTGAACAAGTGATTTGAGAATAATTAACTTATTTTAAAAAGTAATAATAGGTTCTTGCCCCTGTTTCATGGTTCAATAAGCTTAAATGTTCATTTGCTGACTAAGAGTAGATGGGTCTTTAGAGATTTGAGGTAACAGTTTACTTTGATCATTCTCTTCGTGTGCTGCAATGATAACGTGGTATCCATAATCATATTAATTTAAACAGTGCTCCTCACAATCACCACTGTGTACGCAGCACTTTCTTTCTAGGTGATGCTTTGATTATCAATCTATTTCATATTCCATTGTAACATTACAAAAAAGTAATATCCTTATCACTACACGGAGAGAAGGAAACTGAGGCAGCATGGGGATGAGAAACGACTCTTATCACCAACTCTAGGGGTGGCTTTGGTGGTGTCGCAGGATGCCTGGCAGATGCTGCTGCCTGGCCCTGAGTTTCTGTGCATGAATGCCACTGCACCTTGGAGACTAGATGTGCTCTGACCTCTTAATAAATGTTTAAAGGCAAAAAAACTAATGAGTTTTTAGCATTTAGAGTAATCCTGTAGACCGCTCTAAACTAGTTAGCTGCCTATAAGACTGAGACTGCCAGAGTCCAGGTGTCTGTGACAGAAAAAAATGCTCCAAAGTTCTCAACTAGGAAAAAATGGGTACAAAGCTTGAATCAACAATTTTGTGTTGCACCAATTCAACTTCAAATGCCCATTTACTCTCAGAAGACTTCCCATTCAAGGGCCACAGCCATGACTTGCCTGAGTAAGCTGAGTCTGGCAGTGGCTTTGCGGTCCAAAGGGTGACTCTGGGACTGAAGGGCTGATGGAATCCGGAACCAGCACTGACAGAAAGGAATTCAGTCTGCTCTTCCTGCTGCTATATTCCTTAGTTCTACCATCCAATAATTGTTAAGTCCAGGCAGACATTTATGTGTGTACGTGTGTGTATGTACATGTATGTGCATATATACACATGTAGAGAGGCACACATGTGTATATACATGAATGGCAATTAAAGCATTTTATGTTAATTCCATCCTTGTCCCCCCAAACTAAAATTACTTCCTGATGCTAACTCATGAATCTTAACATTGCCTAGGTAAAGTGGTCAAACAGCAAGTCATTACTAATTACATTTTGTAAATACGGAAACTGAAGCACTGAAAGAATTTTTTTTTCTAAACAATCATCTAAGTATCAGTTGGAATAATTTAGGCCTTATGTGTCTTTATTCACTAAAACTTGCTGTTCCTTTAATTGTTAATATTTTAAATAAGATGTTTCTAAATCTGTTTTGGGATATATTTCATACAAATAATTATATTTGATTTTGTAAATAAACCATAGCATTATTATTATAGCTTCATATAACAACCACAAAAAAAAAACCCATTTACCAAACACATCCGCATTTTCCCAGAATAATAACTTTATATAAAGACCAGTTTGACTAGAGCTCATTAATATGAGGATTTTAGCTTTGTATGTATTCATTTTTTTCTATAAAAATTTAAGGAAAATTATTTTTTTTTTAAAGTGTGACTATGGTCCAAATCAACTCCCTGCATAGTACTGAGCTACATTGGTCCTATTTAAAGAGCTATCAGATATGCTGTTACGTGTCCAGGAAATCATCTCAGCCAAGTAGGAGTACGGCTGAGGGAGCTTCTGGGCATCTGCTGTAGAAAAAGACTAAGTCACTAGCTTGTTTTGTTTGCTGTTTTGAAGCTGATGATCTAATATCATAATTTGAATGCTTTCCCCCAACAATGTTCTCTTGCAGTCTTTTTCTGCCGCCAAGGCCAGCCCTCACTGGAAGCCCAACATCCTTGTCTCTTTCGGAGTCTTTTTTCATTGCTTTGCTCTTCTCAATCTGTACTTTTTCACATTTAGAAGTGTTTGCTTTCTTAATAAAGATGCTCTTTCTGCAGCTGCAGCTGACTGTCCCATTGGTCATTTTGCAGGAAACAGAGACTTAAAATCACTTTTAGATCCTACACTCTTTTTTGATCTGATCGAAGTGACTTTGTTAATTTCTCTGAACCTTCAACACTAGGAAATTAAGCACCCTCAAACTCTCACAGTGCTCAGACTGTACTGTCAAATTTGAATACACAAAAAGAGTAGATTCCTCATCTTTCAATTGCTTTTCCCTAGCTGCAGCAAATACAACGGATCCCACAGCTGCAGCCTTAACATCCATCTTTATCACTCTTAAAAAAATAACCCAGTTGCGTTTAGTTCAAGTATCTAGGCGCACGGTAAAATTCCAACATTCAGACGTTGAAGAAGAGGTCTTTTTTCCATCTGACTCCCTGCCTGCAGGTGAATCCTGCTCCTGGATCCACACTGTTTCCTAGACACAAGTTGACTTAAGTTCCTATGCAAATATGTCACTTCCCAAAAAAATGAGGTAATAGGAAAGGATTCTGAAAAGTTACCAAGCTCTGCACTACAACAAATATTAGGTAATCACATTAAGAGGGCCATCTCTTTCAGAGCTGCAAGCATACTTCTTACCCAACAGATCCCTACCATCAAATGACAGTCCTACTGTCATGCATGGTCCTGGGCTAGACAATTCTTATGTTTGCCCTACTTTAAGCAAATTCTATGTATAAACATCCAAAATTACAAAATGGAAACATTTTAAAACATTTTTTGTCTTACAAAAGGATTTACCATAAGATCACTTTAAAAAGTAAGCTTCCCCAGTGACTTCAAAACGACTCGATTTCTAAAAATCTGATTCATATGTGACCTCACAGGAATAGCTACACTGCAAAAACCGAGGCACACCCAAGCAAAGCCAGGGACACACAGTCTATACCCTAGAGGGACCGACACTCTACAACCTCAATACTTACGGAAACATCCAAGTTACAAAAAAGAGTGACTAATGATAAAGGTTTGGGGTCCCATTTACTCACTATGCAAATCTTTTGGCTGAGGAATAATCTGGTAAAAAAACCAACATACACCAATCATTTGTAAATATACCTTAACTAAGGCAAAACATAATTTTAACACTCAAATTTTTTTTTTGAAAATATTTAAAAAGACAGAAGGGAAGATACGTAGAGCATTACAGCACAGGGAGCAGGACTAGGGGATGAAAATGACAGAATGGGGAAGTCAGACAAACAGAGGCAATGGAGATGAGTGGCTGAGAAGGGCTGGCAGTACGAAGGGGCCAGAAGATGAATGAGGAAAACTTATGTGAAATTGAGAGTGCAAGGCATTTAATGCAAAAGATGGCAAGTTGTCCCTTCAGGATTTAGAGGTGAGTGAGTGAAAGGGTGAGGGAGAAATCAAGGCTTTGGGAGTGACACGGGGGAGTGCCCGGGGAGGGGGCGGGGCTTCTCCAAGCTTAACACCATTTCTCTTGGCATTAGCGCCACTCCTTTTGCTCCTCTCTTCTCTCTCCTAACCTAAAGCACCAAATCTTACCTTAGAGTTAATGCTTCTTTTCTTCTGTCTTTACCCTTCCCTCAATCCTTTCTCACCTTCATATTCTGCCTTTCCTCTTTTCAGTGTCCCTCCCATCTAGAGCTGGCCTTGGAAACAGCTGGGCCAGGTTTCTCCCTCGCCCGGAATGTTTCCTCCTTCCCCCAAGCCATCTTCTCCACCCTTGAAGACATAAAACAAACTGAAAAGTGTCAGTAATAAATGGAGATAATTCTTAAACTGTCATTTAGAGGTAAAAAATGGCCACTCCATGTTCTAATGCTATTCTGCAAACATCTGCACTGAAAGAGAACTAAGTTTTAAATAACTTCTCAAATCATTAAATTAAAAAGTTTTAAAAAACCAGGACTGAATAATTGTGTCTAAGCAACACTGAGTGAAAAGTGAAAACTCTGAAGACTAGTTAAATTTCCTGTCACATGGCCCCCAATCCCCAAAAGCTAGCCCCATGTAATGAATATGTAAAAATACCCTTATGCATGTGTGCGTATGCACGCAAACACACACATGCACAAACACACACATGTCTAGTCAGATGGCATCCAATGCATCTAATGGCACTTGCCTGGCAGTCAGAACTGGAAAGTGAGGGGCAGGACCCACATGGCCAAAGAAAGGAGCAGACAAAAGGCAACATTAGGAAAGGGAAATGCAGAGATGTGAGCAACAGTGATAAAAACTTCCCCCAGAACTAGGAACTATGAAACAACATTAAAAGTTCAGCCCTTCTTGACTTGTGCTACCACAAAGGCTGTCCTCTTAGAGACACTGTTTAAGTGGTTAAAGTGGTTAAATTCCTACAGGTGCCTCTGGACTTAGCTCCAGAATATATTTTTAAACGTTCCTAAATTAAAATAATTCACAGGAATATAGTTTAGGTGGTTAAGACTGAAGTAGCTTTTCAGAAGCCATAATAATAAACAAAAATGGTCTGAAGTAATACACTCCTCTAATTCATGCTCCATTGAGCTCCAGTCTCTGACACCAGCCCCAAAGCCCCTTTTCAGAGGGAAATCCCTTCTTCTCTTTTTCCCCTTGCTCTCCCCTTCCCCCATCTCTTCTGGCTAGAAACTCTGCCCCTGCTATCCCCCCCCACCCCCTTTGCTCACCCACTTCTCACCTTACATCAGCAAATGTGTCATAATGGGTAGAGTCTGTGAGAGTAGGGGGAGTGGAAGAGAGGGGAAGGGGAAGGAGAAGAAATGAGAAGAGGAAAAAGTGGCAGATGGGGAAGGAGAAATGGGGAGAGCTGGAAGGTAAAGCAAAGAAGGCATCCTTCAACTTCCCAAACGGTCATCCTAGCTCCCGAGGTTGCAGCTTCTGGTCCCTAGTCTTCAGTCCACTGAGATAAAAGACCATGGAGGGATTAACTTTTTTAGTTCAACAGAACTTTGGGGCCAAAAGAGCCAACAGTATCTCAGAAAAGGGAAATAAGGGAAAAACTCTACCCAAAGAGAACTGCATAGCACAGAGTGCTTAGGGAATCGGGGGAAAGGCTCCTGGACACAATGAGGATCCGCACCTCAAGATGGAGCAAGCACGTACTGATGCAGCCCTTCTTACGTCCCAAACATCAAGCTAGCCACAGTGGGGTAAAGCTTGATTCTGGATCTACTTTGTGAGACAAAGTCCCCTGAGGTGTAGACAACATGGGCCCTCGTAGAGCCTTAGCAGTAAAACTGTCACAGTTAAGAAGACTAGCCTTGGAGCTGCGGCTGCAGGGAGGGGAGAAAACCAAGGCAACAGCCTTAGGCTACAGCATAAGAGCCCCCTCAAAATTGACAAGGATGACAACGTACCTGCTGACCCAAAACAGGATTGATACAGATCTGATGATAGACCAAAAAATAGAAATGGAAAGGTGATTCATAGAGCCATCTCCTCTTTTGAAAAAGTTTAGGATTATGCTTACTGATTCTGATTTACTTTGAGTATATTTTTCTATATATATATGGCTGGGTTTAAATTTTCTGGTCAATTTCTTTTTTTTTTTTTTAATAAAGGAGATGCTTAGCCTAGAGAAGAGAAAACTTAGTAGGGAAACACAATCATAACTTAGAAATTCCTGAAGGGTTGGCAAGGGGAAAAGAGAACCAGTCTTGTTTCACTTGATCCCAGAGAAGAGCAGCAGAACCCAAAGGGGCAAATTACAGTGATGTCAGCCTCACCAACAATGGCACAGCAAGGTCTAGGAAGGTAGGGAGCTCCCTGTCAGGAGGGAGCCCAAACATGGGCTTGCTGAGCATGTGTCAGGAATGGTAAGCAGCAGATTAGATGCCTTCTGGGGTCTCTTTCAACACCAAGATTCCAGGCACTGGTTTCTAGTACCTGGGCAAGTTTCAACTGCAGCACGATTTCTTCTTGCTCATCTTGGCAAGACAATAAATTATAAGGCAAAGACAAGATCCTTTACTGCTGGTTTCGTTGGTAGAATTTCCAACTGATCTGCTGGAGAATGAAAGCCTTGTGGATTTGTGCTGGGCAGCTCACCGTCATGGCATAGATTGGATGGAACTCAGAGCTCTACCTACGGATGATTACAGCAGGAATCAAATCTCTCTGCAATATGCTGTCACTCAGTCAGGTGGGTTCCATCTTTTGCTCCCCTTTTCTGTGTT
This sequence comes from Notamacropus eugenii, assembly GCF_028372415.1. Lineage (NCBI taxonomy): Eukaryota > Metazoa > Chordata > Mammalia > Diprotodontia > Macropodidae > Notamacropus > Notamacropus eugenii. The sequence continues at coordinate 14,964,086 of NC_092874.1, forward strand.
GAAGACAGTAGCAGAGCGCTCTAAAATGATATCTGAGCTTTCTCTCAGAGTTACTGCTGTTTTAGAACAAAGTCACATCTGCCTTATGTGTCTTAAATCACCAAAGGATGTCTTACTAATGGAAAATATGACCATTTTTGTATCTTTCTTTGAAGCGCATTCAAAAATCTGGGGGCACTAATGTAAATTGTGGAAGGATTCATTTAAAAGAGGAAAGTTGTTCACTTCAATAGTCATTTCATGAAGCTACACAACTTTATCCATTGACCACTGTCCATCAGTTCCCCCCCCCTCCACTATCCCCCTACCCCCTGGGCAGCCCCTTATTTTCTGTTTCCTGGCACAATCTAGTTTGTCTCCTTTGCTTATTTTCCCTCAGCCCCAGAGACTAAAGCAGCAGCTGAAACCAGTTTCACCGAGAAGAGGAGCTACAATAGAGAGAGAGTTGGGAAACAGATTTTGTTTCAATTTTTTCTATCTCCAAAGAGGGCCTTTCACATTGGAAGATGCTCCCCAGGAAGGTCCTGCTCTCTCTCCCAATCTGGGATCACCCTTTGAGGAAGGGGGAGGGGGAGAATGAGGAAGAGGAAGAGGAGGGAGAGGATCATGATGATGATGATGATGATGAGAAAGAGGAGGAGGAGACCCATTAAGGCTGAGTTAGGAAAGAAAAGAGAGGTAGAGAAGGAGCACTAAGAAAGACCAGCAAAAGCCAGCAAAATGTCAAATACTGAAAGTCACGAACTGTTGAAACAATGATAGTTTTACAAAGAAAAATCTCATTCCAAAGAAATAGAAAGGCACTGTCGCTATATTGTAATGTTACTCAACCAGGAAAAAGGAGGAAACCTTAAAGCCGCTGCTTTTTGTCGTGTCCCGAGCCCTGCACCGACCTGCCGGTGCAGTCAGGTAGCAATCAGAACCATTATGCAGCGACACTCAGTGCACAGTCATTCACAGAAGCACAAGAGCCAAAAAATTGAGAATGAGGGTAATCACATTTTCCCATCTGAATCACCCCTCTACTATAGGAAATAGAATTGTTTGAGAAATAAATCAAAGTTAATTTTCATTCCCTAACACGTTATGCAGAACATCCGTCTGCACAAGGCATGTGAATTCTCCCTCTTGCCGAGACATGCTTTGATAATAAATTGTAGATACTTAGAGGGTCATTAACACTTCCCAGGTCACCAAAGTCCCACTTACTTACATTTTTCCATCTTTAAAGGAATGCTATGAGGAAAAGAGAACCTGGCTTATTAGCATTTTGCAATGAAGAACACCCTTGTTAGAGAGCATGTTTCTCACCATGTCTTTTCCATCTATGCCCTCTTATTGACATGCTGGTGACTGCATTTCTGGATATTCTGGATGAAGTTGGGGTAATTTCAACCTGAATGCATCTTTTACCCTCCTTACTAGATTTCATGGCAACTGCGGGCAATGAAGTCTTTATTGCATTAGCAACCTAAGGAGGAAAGAAATGACTTAAATTACATAAAGACATACACAATTGAAAGTCCTATTACACTTTTAAGGAAACAGATTAAGTGAATAAATCCATACTCTCCGAAAACATGAGCATACAAGATGAAGCTAAGTTAGATGCCAACTAATAACAAGTCGATACTTGTGGATATCGCATGTAATGAATTATTACAGAGCCAGGAGGGTTCCTAGCGATGGTCACAGAATGCTTTAATAATTACGGAGTTTTTTCATGCATAACAATTCATTGCCCTGCAAGATAAGGTGCTAAATGACTGAGAATTAGTTGTGAATACTGGCTTCACTGCTTATCATAAATTAAAGTAGAAAAATCCCCGAGTACAGTTGGACTGGACTGAGTCATGAAGCACGTACCAGCAGTGGTTCGGGATACAGTTCCAATTGGGCTCTGTACAGAACATCTTCCAGGGCCGTCTGAGCCACATCCCATTCTCCATTATAACTACAAAAATTAAATCCAAAGTGTATAACTTTCTTTGTTAATTCTACACATACAAACAAAATCAAAATTAAATATCATAATGTTTATCTTCTGTGATGGCAATAGCTAACCATATTAGCATACTGCCTCTTCATTCCACTCCCTGAAATAGTTTTTAAATCTTTGAATTCCTTTCTAATGCATTAAGAGGCCTGTGAACAGTAATACAAAGAAAACTGAAAGATGTACTTTCTTTTCTCCTAAAGAACTTTTTCTCTTTATAGAATGGAAGTCAGACAACCAAGGGACAACTTCAAAGTAGCCCAAAATGTAGCAAATTCTCTATCTGGGAATGAACATTTAGAACACTGTGTGGGTAAACTGCCATATATCTCCCATAGCCTTTAATGGGATTCTGCCTTTTTATCCCTAAGTATCCTGATAAAGTCTTTAGGAAGTGTACATGATGTCGTTTTAACTAATAGACTACTTACTCCAACTTTAACAAAATCTAAGCTGCGGAGTCTTACAGAGATATCAGGAGAAGCCCATGAAGATGAAGGGGCATTTCTGAGACAGAACCAAGCCTGGCCCAGCCCAACAATAAGGGCAGACAGTGGATATGAGAGAACCACCGTCTGCACCCAAACTCAGGGGATGGCACCTATAAGGCAGTGCAGGAGAAGACTGGCTTGGCACTAGGACTGAAGGGAGCAGGAAACAAGACACTGGCACTGGAGGAGGAACTTGATGACCTTTATCTCCTTTTGTGACCACGTGCTGTTCACGTGCAGTACTGGCAAAGAGAACAATGACTGTCGTCCATTTGGATTTTCACCTAAAAGTAAGATGAGAGCACCTTCATTCATTCAACAAGCTTTCACTAAGCAGCTGCTATATGCCAAGCACTGTGCTGGCCAAGAGCAACAAAAAGACAAATATGAAAGAATCCCCCCTCATGAAGCTTCCCTTCTCTTGGAGAGGGAAACAATACATACATAGAAAAGCAAATAAAAAGTCATTTTGGAGAGTGGGCAGAGAGAGGCAGCACTGATACACTAGAAGGAAGTAATCAGGAAGGACCTCCTGGAGGAGGTAGCACCTGGGGAACTGAAGAAGCAGAGGGAGGAAGGCAGTCAGATGAGATGCTGAATGAAGAACAGCAAACAAGCCAGCTGGACTAGAAAGCCGAGTGTGTGAAGAAGAGTGATGGGCACCAAGCCTAGAAAGGGGGGCTGGAGACAGTATGGAAAGGGCTCTAATGGCCCAAGGTAAGAATTTAGATTGGATCCTGGCGGGAGCCAATTAAGCTTCTGAGCAGGAAAGTGGGGTGGCTAGGCCTGGGCTTAAAGGATGGCAAATTGGCAGCCATGTGGAGGATGAAAAGTTTGAACAGAAAGACTCTTTAAAACATTCTCTAATCCCTACTTGGGGATGAGAAATGTTCTGTGAGATGGATGGAGGCGGGGAGGCCCCATGGAAACTTCTAGGATGGCACGGCCCCAGGCCATCAAACGTGAGCCAGAACGTGTGCATGTGCCTGGCCCAGGAGTGCCAGCCACTTCTAAACTGTGGAGCAGGTTGAATATGTTGGTTCTGTGAGAAAATGTCGATGTTGAATGTATTTTTCTTTCTAAATGATGAACTTCAGGACTTTTCTTCCTCCTCACCTCAGCCTCTGACTTTCCTGGTTTCCTTCAAGTCCTGGGTAAAATCCCCATTTCTCCTGGAAGACTTTCCTTATGCTCCTTTGTGCTGGCACCTTCCCTGCACAGAGTTTGTTTTCCATTTATGTTCTATGCAGACTGCTTGTAGGTAGTTGTTAGCATGTTGTCTCCCCCATGAAACAGACAGTGCACTCTCTGAGATCAGGGAGGGTTTTTTATTTTCTTTGCATCCCTGGGTGCCTAGCACAGTGCCTGGCACATAAGAGACCCTAAACAAATACTTGGTGACTGACAAATTATCTATTTAAAATACTATGAACATACAACAATATGGGGGTACAAAAACAGGCTTAATTTCCTCTGTTTGACTTAAAAATTTCTGACCTTTCCTTTATGCTTGAGTTATTATGTAGCCAGATCCCCTGGGCTGGTACTTTTGTATGTAAAATATACTGGCAGAACCCCACGCGTTCTATGGTTAATCTTGTCTGTGGCTGGAAGGGAAACTAATGAAAGTCAGAAGCCAGGCCATGCCCACGGACAGTCACAGGGCAGCACCCGAGGACAGCAGCAGCCCACAGAAACGACTTCAATTGTTCCAATGGTTACAGAAGAATGGTCTAGGGTATTCAGACATAGGTGAGCCACAAGGCATGAGAAAAGAAATACACAACCCTTTGGCACTTTTCATCAGCACATCTACACAAGTCTGCTTTCACCATCACTAAATCAGAAGACCTAATGTTCTTGCCCATTACTGCTGGGAGTCCATGCAGACAGGACTTAGGAAGGAAGACTGTAAGGATCTGAAATACTGTCACGCAGTCTGTGGATTAGACTTGTTCTCTTGGCTCTACAGGGCGAGACAGGAAGAGTGAGGGGAAGTGACTAAGAGA